>NC_067150.1:1222222-1527777 GCF_903995435.1 Acomys russatus | reverse complement strand
TGCTCAGCACCTCCAGACCTACAGAAGACCATTAGCAGGGAAGAGCAATGCTGTTTAGCTCCAGCTTTATATTCCCATGACCTGCAACTAATCCTTGTAGTGTCTTTCATAATAGGGTTTAACCATCTGTTTCTGCAGTTAGCCAGTGGCAGTAGATGGCCTATTATCTTTTCTACCTCTAAGATCACTCTAGAAAACCACAAATATATGGATAGACTTTTCTTGACACTTGTTTTTCAATAATCAATGATCCCAATCTTTATTATAACAGTTTCATGATTAGCATTGTCTGTAATTTTATATTTCAATTATTATCTCTATATTATAGATACTTAAGTAGGACAGTAAATACTAGTACTTAGTAATTGATAATGTTATTGCTTAACAATTTTTAACATTATTCTTACTAATATAGTGGTGATTGGAACTTAGCATTGGCTGAAAAAGAAGTTTGATTCTTTTGTCTGTAGACTCTTCATATAACCCAAAATTCTAGGTTAACTGGAAGAAAAACTACAGTTCTAAGTGTGGAGGTGATAAAGTTGTTGTAAAAGAAATTTGTGTGACAAACTATCTGGGGTAATACACTGTGTCATAGTTTTGAAAACAACAGACCGTCGATCTTCAGACAAAATGATAGATTTGAAGTATATCGTACAATTTGAGGGGGGCATGGGTATGTGCTTATAGACATTGCATTACTTTTGTCAATGTTGGGTCCAAAGGAAACTCCATTTCCCCACATTCTAGTGGTTAGACAAAAGCCAGCACTATTCAGGAACTTGTGGACCTGGTTCACCAGTACCAAAACAAAGAATTTCCCTTATCACTGATCTCCACGCTTCCTCAGTATTATAAGTACTTAGAAGAGTTTCACACTTCATTGTCCATGCTAGCCTTTCTCATCTCCCTCCTATGCTAAACATCCCTAGCTCACCAGATACTCAGTTTTCCCTATAGCTTGTTTCAGCTACATTCCCTCTTTGTCCTCTGCTATGCCGTTTTTTGCCCACACTCTGTTTGTCTTTATCTCTTGCTCTCCTCACCCCTTTGTATATCTCTGCTCTACTCCTGATTTTCTCATGGACATGTCTACTATTTTTTTCTCTCTGCTCTGGACTCTTCCAGATACCTCTGGCTGCTTTCTTGTGGGAGAACATATTAATTTAGTTTACAGGTCAAGGTGTACCATCTGTTATGTTTGAGAAAGCACAAAGACAGGAGCAAGAGACTGTGGGTCACATTACACCTGCTCTTAAAAAGCAAAGTGAAAAGGAAGTAAGTCTGGACAATGAAATCTCCAAACCTGCCCCCAGTAACCCACTTTCACCATCAGGCTCCAGGTTCTACAGGTTGTATAATCTTTCCCAATCAGCACCACCATCAAAGGACCAAGTGTTCAAACACATCAGCTCCTGGAGAACATTTCATATTCAAACATATTCATGTTCAAACCATAACATATGTTGTTTAAAGCCCCAGATTTTAATAACTTCATCTTTTTTGAGAAAAGTGATGAGTATAAGATGGATAAAGAGGAACTGTTTTTAATACATACCAGGTAAACAAAGGAAGAGTATAGCAGTGGTTTTAGAAAGCAAGGTAAGGGAAGCATTTAAAAGATACACCTAATGTGTCAAAGCATGTCAGAGAATTCCACCGAAATAGATGTTTAAAGTGAATGCTTGGTATTGAAATTATTGAGATTTAGGTGATGAAAAGCCTAGAGATAGCTGAACTGAAAATTTTGTAAAGAGAAAAGTCTCCAAAATCAGGACACTATGAGCAATTAATGAGGACATGGAAGAAACAAAGTACAGAAGTTCTTTGCCTTAATAAAGCTGAGTTACAAACACATTTAGAGAAAGCTCTTAAAAAGAAGAATTGAAGATAAAGGAGAAGGATAAGAATTATATGAGAAGAACAAACCTCATTCACTTGGTCCACACTGCTGTGGGCATGTCCAACTCAATTCAAGGCTTCGAACTTGCAACACACTGCGCTAAGATCATGCCATTTAACTTGAATATGAAATAAAGCTACAGTTAATCACAAATTATGCCATAATTTGATTTAGTTTATTATCTGGAATATGCATGTGTAATGAAATTGGGCAACTACCTGATGAGAAGACATGTTTAATTCACTCACACCATCAGATATAAAGTAAATGGATCATCACCATGTGTTTATATTATGGGCTAATTTACATAATACACGATCCAAGTTATCTCGTTAGTGAAGCAAAGTACAGAATATTCACTTAAACTTATGATTGCATTATTTTTTTGTGAACCTCATTTTAATTAGTGTTTACATCGCAAAATATCTGTCAGTCTCATCGCATCACCTCTACTCAGTGACTGTGCATTCATTATTGTTTGTTATTTTATATAAAAACTAAATTTGGTTTTCTTTTTCTACATTCAGAACATATTTTAGTAAGTTTAGTTTACCCTACTACATTATGCTGCATTTATATATTTTAATTTATACAGCTTGAATACTTATTTGTGTGCTAAGCAACAGTAGATGGTATAAGAGATAACCAAGGAAATTTTTGATTTAGTGTTTCTGAAACTAAATTTATAATATGTATGAAAATGACTACGCTATTAAATTTAATTCTACTGAACCAAGCACTATATTGTCATGGTTTAACATGAAGATAATAACACTGAACATTTGATAGACAGCCTATTCTTACACACTGAAGACACAGTAACTGTCACCGGCCAGGCCAGGGCTCTAGATTAAAGCAAGGGATAATGTGCAAAAGAAAAACACTGTAAGCATAAATAAGCAAAGATATGCTGGTGGCAGAATTCATCCAGAAGCATTGTTAACAGGGATGTAGCGAGTGTGCTCTGAAAGTAAGAAAAATAGATGCAGAATGACAGCTAGGAAAAATTCTGATTATGTGTCATGTGCAAGTAAATGCAGGCAGATGTCGATGACTAACATTGAAAAGCAAGTAAATTTGTGAGGCCTAGTAAAATAAACTGAAACAAGGTAATCAATATGAGTATATAATGAGTATGGCTGGTGTGTTCCCAGGATTAGGAAAACAGAATTATAGATGGATGATCTTCCTCACTATGGTATAGCATCTCAAAATATTATATATTGGCTTAAGATCAACTGAGTTGTTTTATTTTTTAGAATTCTTATTGTGTCATATAATAGTGAAATTATCTAAATAATAACCATGTATAGAAACTGATACCTTAAAATATGCTACTTTTTTCATTTATCTTTATAGGATGGTGGGTTTATATGCTTTCATTGAATTTTTGACATATTATATTTTCATCATCTATGCTAATGATATAATTTTGGTTTTATTATTTATAAAAATGAGAAAAAATAATTTTTCCTAAATAGTTAGGCTAAGCAGTAACAGTATTAGGATTTAAGATTATTTATATGGTCTGAAATGATCCCGTCATATCTCCATGTCAATTCTTTCTTAGACTTTTCAACTGAAATAGAGTCTTTGGTTTTTTACTAAACCTATTGTTTTCGAAACTACACTGTGGATGACATGCAAAATTCATCAACAGTATCTATTTTCTGTTCATTTTATACTACTGTTATAACATTTATACTTTATCCCCAATTTTATGAGGTAAAATGAACAGAAACAAAAGAAGCATCTCTAGATTTTATTAAAGTTTATTTAATTTTATACTACATTTTTCTGAAATCTCAAAAATTATATAATACAAATAAAGATGTTAGTATATATTTCTGGAAGTTTTAACATTTTTAATAAAAAGGTCTTCACTTATTGAGGGAGTTAAGAGCACTTGCTGCATTTGCAGAAGACTCAGATTCAATTCCCACTACATGAATAGCAGTCATCTTGCAGTCATCTGGAACTCTAGTATTAGTAAATCAGAAGCCCTTGTCTGGCCTTTGTGAGCACCGGGTACATATAAAGAGACATATACAAATACAGGAAACAATCTCAGGCACACAAGATAATAAGAAATAGTTGTAAATTCTTCATTTTTTAATAAACAACATCTGTATGAATATGTTTAGGCTATTTATTAACCTTGAGTTTCTTAATGAATTTAGCAATTAAAATTAGTAACTAATTTCTTTATCAGCCCTTTTGTCTCTTGTATAAAGGAGCACTACTGATTTCTTTGAATTGAAAGAAATTAGGGAGATAACACCCTTCACAATAGCCACAAGAAAACATGAAGTATCTTGGTATAAATCTAACCAAGCAAGCGAAAGTCTCGTATGAAAAAAACTTCAGGTCTATGAGGAAAGAAATTAAAGAATATATCAGACCATGGAAGGATCTCCCACACTCATGTATTGTTAGGATTAACATAGTAAAAATGGCCATCTTACCAAAAGCAGTCTATAGATTCAATGCAATTTCCCTAAAAATGCCAACACAACTCTATAGGTTTTGGAAGAACAATTCTAAACTCCATATGTAAAAAAATGTTCAAATAGCTAAGACAATCCTGTACAATAAAAAATCTTCCAGAGGAATCTCCATTCCTGATATCAAGCTGTACTACAGAGTAACAGTAATAAAAACTGCACGGTACTGGCATAGAAAAAGACAGGTAGATCAATAGAATTGATTGAAGGCCCAGAAAGAAATGCATACACCTATGGACACTTGACTGTTGACAAAAAGCCAAAGCCATAAAATTGAAAAAAGATAGCATCATCAGCAAATGATGCTGGTCTAGCTAGATATCTACATGTAGACAACTGTAAATAAACTCCTATTCATCACACTGCAAAAAACTAAAGTACAAGTGGATTAAAAACAAGACACAATAAATCTGGTAGAAGAAAAGGTGGGGAAGAGCCTTGAGCTCATTGGCACAGGAGACAGCTTCCTGAGCAGAACACCAACAGCTCGAGCTCTAAGATCAACAATTAATAAATAGGTCCTCATGCAACTGAAAAGATTTTGTAAGGCAAGGGACTCTGTCAGGAGAACAAAATGACAGCCTACAAACTAGGAAAAGATCTTCACCAACCCTACATCTGACAGAAGGTTAATATGTAAAGAACTAAAGAAATTAAACACCACCAGACCAAATAGTCCCATTTTCAAAATGGGATACATAACCAAACAGAGAACTCTCATCAAAACATTATCGAATGGCCGATAAACACGTAGAGAAAGGCTCAATATCCCTAGTCATCAGGGACATGCAAATCAAAACTCTGAGATTCTACCTTACACCCAACAGAATGGATAAAATCAAAAAGTAGAGTCAGTACATGCTGACAAGGATGTGGAGAATTAGGTTCACTCCTCCATTGCTGGTGGTAGTGCAAACTTGTACAACCACTTGGAAATCAGAGCTTTCTGAGAAAATTGGGAAGAGCTCTACCTCAGGACCCAGCTAAATCACTCCTGGCCATATACCAAAAAGATGCTCCATCATACAACAAGGACATTTGCTCAATTATGTTCACAGTAGCTTTATTCATAATAACCAGAATCTAGAAACAACTTAGATGTCCCTCCGTCGAAGAATGGATAAATGGTGGAACATTTACACAATAGAATACTATTGACCTATTCAAAACAAGGAAATCTTGAAATTTGGAGGCAAATGGATGGAACTAGAACTTAACATCCTGAGTGAAGTAATCCAAACCCAAGAAGACGCATGGTATATACTCACTTATAAGCTTATAAGCAGTCATTAGCTGCATGATGCAGGATACCCACACTTCAATATACACCTAAAAGAGGCTACATAACAAGGAGAACCCTTGGGAGAATGCTTAATTCTCACACAGAAGAGCAAGTAGAATAGATAGATACCAGAAGCAGTTGAAGAGATGGAACAGAGACAAGAGCCTGTCATAGAGGTCCTCTGAAAGAGTCCACCCAGCAAGAGATTAAAGCAGATGCTGAGACTCACAGCAAAACTGAGGGCTAGAGTGCAGGGGGTCTTATGGCAGAGTTGGGGAATATAAGGACAGAGTGCACAGGAGCTCTACATGGAGACCAATGGATCCAACAATCCAGGTGAGAGTGGTACTCCAGAGATGGATACACTAACCAAAGACCATGCATGGTGAAGACCTCAATCCCCTACTTAGATGTAGTTGATAGGCAGCATAGATTCCTTGTGGACCCCATAAAGTAGGAAGTAGGGGTTACTTCGGACAAAGCCTCTGGTACCCACTCATTGATCACTTCCCTCTGGTGTGTCAGCCTTGCCATGCCATAGGGGAAGAGGGTGCAGGCAGTCCAGATGAGCCTTTATAGGCTAAGGTCAGATGATAGCGGAGGAGGGCTCCCCCTTTCTGAGTACTAAGGGAGTGTTGAGGAGGGATCAACTAGGGAGGACACTACAATCAGGATGTAAAGTAAACAAATTAAAAATCAGTTTTTAAAAAATGTTAGTACCTAAAACCCCAAAATGTAAAAATTTTGTAGTGGTAAGCACTTCTCTGGCTTGCTATCTAACCCTAGTAGAAGCAAGACATTTAGCCATACAAGAATTTACAGTGCAGACTTGTTTGGTGTACACACACACACACACACACACACACACACACACACACACACACACACTCACTCACAATAGTGCATAGACTGATGTCTCTAACTGACTATAGTTCTGTATCTTTTGAAGTGTAGATGAGAAAAAGTCACCTGTTTGTTCCATAAATCATCAATGTTGTGGTAAGCAAAGGACCATTGGAGAGGAATATAAAGAGTCTCTCTCATTTTATGCCAGTGCTTGATGTTCTTATAAAAACTGAGAGTCTAGAGGATGTCCTCTCTCTCCAGGCAGGTCTTGTCAGGATTTGGGGTGATTGTTTTAGGGTTATAGCTATACAGTTGCTCCCAGTTCACTCAGGTGATTATATGTCCTAAAAATAATTTCCCTCTCAAAACCAACTTCTGTTTTCAAACATTATTCAAGAAGACTTCAAGGTTGTGACAAAAGATGAAATTGCTATAGAGTAAAGTCAGAAATAAAAAGTTAGCAAATGTAGTCTAAGAATACATAAGGCCATGTAGCAGGCAATTGTTTCTTTGATTCCTATTAAAAATATCAAAGTATATTATTATAGATTTCAGGCAAGAACAAATATAGAGAAAATTTAATGTCTGTCATTCTTAAAAGCCTGTGGCATAGCATTTGAGATCTTTTAGAGGGTTATATATTATTTATTTCAGTCAAATTTCTCTTTAATTAGAATTGGCTTATTAATGCTGGGTTTTTTCATTTAAACCCCCTTTACACAGTGATTGGCTGTTGGATAAACTCAAGGACTTACAGGTTACTGTTCTACAAATGCACACTCTTCTTGTGTTCTCTATTATATATTGTTAACATTTAAGCAATTTTTCTTTAAATCTTTGTTGACAGTAGATTTAAAGTAACCAGTCTTAGATAATAGTTAGTGATTATCTGTCTGTTTTCCCCCACAGTCTGTTCCCAGTATTCTAGAGGAGTGTTTGCCATTTTTGGACTCTATGACAAGAGGTCAGTGCACACCTTGACCTCGTTCTGCAGTGCCCTGCACATCTCCCTCATCACACCAAGCTTCCCCACTGAAGGGGAGAGCCAGTTTGTGCTGCAGCTAAGGCCTTCATTGAGAGGTGCACTCCTGAGCCTTCTGGATCACTATGAGTGGAACTGTTTTGTCTTCCTCTATGATACAGACAGAGGTAAGTCTTATCTTTCTACATTAGGACAGCTCTAACCTTCTGTCTGAGATGCCTTTGTATGATGTATGATTTACCAAAAACATTGTGATCCTTAATGCTGCTAAAACTAGAGAATAGTTTGGGCATATTATCAATGTTTTAATTTCATCTCCAGAATGCGTTTCTAATTTAAAATGCTTCTAGCCTGGCCTGGTAACCTTCTCCTCTGATCCCAGCACTTGAAAGGCAAAGGCAGATGCTTGTCCATCTCAATGAATTCCAGGCCAGTCTAAGTAGCTGGTTCCAGACCAGATGAAGCTATACAGTGAGACACTGTCTCAAAACAAAAGAGAGCAAACAAGTAGCTTCTTATTTCTGAGAAAACTGTCTTTACAAGTTTGTTAAAATTGGGACACAGAGAAAAAGAAGCCAAGGTGCTTTTTGTATATTAGTGGCAACTATTCCAGAACACTCTTTTATTTCTGGTCCACCAAACTATGGGCAAACACATCAACTGAATAACTCTATTGCTAATTCTCTAGCAGATGCCAGTGGGGTCTTCATGAGATTGATCAGGTCCATAGATGTATGTCTAAAGTATGCTGCAGATCTCAAGATTGAAAATTCGATCCTTGTGAGATAGCCACCTGCCTCAGATGCTACTCACAAGCTGTAGGTTGTTTACCTGTGCGTCTGACTAACCAGTTTTGAGTACACACATGTCATGCCATACTGTGCTTGATTAATTAACAAAACCAAATCATGGAACTAAAAATCACTTTGCTTGTGTCTTACATACTGTAATTTTATATAACTGTCCCAAGGAGAGACTTGTTTGGCAAAGTATAGAGGGGAAATTTTTCCTTTGGCTTGCTTTGGCATGTTTTGTTTGCTTTGTTTCATTTCTGGTTAGTATATTTGCAGAAGAGTTTTCAGATGATTGCATAACATACTTTCAGAAATCTAGTAAATGATGTTGTGGATGATATTAATATACATGTGTCCTGTCTCAAAACAATGTTGGTGCAAGAGGTATTGGTGGGATGGACAGAAGAATTTGAATAGGTAAGGGTTGTATCATATTGTTCTAAGTCTACTTTAGGGACTTCAACTGCAAATGTGTTTTTACTTTTAAAGCATGCATAAAAATATCCAATGGCAATTTGAAAACAATATAGGGAGACAATATAACAGGTAACACCATGGAAATTAGCATGATAGTATCAATTCAGATCAAAGTGGAAGTAGTGAGCACAGCTTCTTTGAAATTTCTTCCAAACAGAGCCTGAAAAGGTATAGGTAAAGCTGTCATAAAGGAAAGCATGGAACTTTCAGTATTGACAGTACATATCATAGGTACCATGCTCTTCTTCATCCTCCAAATCCCTTGTTAGTAATTGCTACACTTGGTAACATTCTGGTATCCATTTATTCTTTGCAATCCCTTTCAGAGAGGATTAGAATGGCAGCGTTCAAGGGTAGTCATACCCTATAAAGAGACCCAGGTCCAATCCAGAGAGGAATAGTTAATGTCTGTAACACATAGAGGTACCATTCTCTTCTTTGTCTTCTCCGTATGTAGTTACTAATTGCCTTACTACTTTATAACATTTCTATTTCTACCATGGCTGTGCTGCTCAACTCCCAAACTCCATTTTATACATAAAAAAGGAACAATGGTAAAACAAAGATAATTGACAAGTAAAGTCAAGTGAATTAAGAATCTTTCAAATTCTCTGCAAGTATAATATAGGTAATGATAAATAATTCTTTCACTGAAGTATGTCCTAGACCAGGAAAAGAAAACTTTCCTCCCAACCCACAAACCAAAGACAAAAACATCCTGAAGTCTGGAATTTTCTTTTGGTGCATCTCCCATGAAGACACTCAAGCAATTATCTGTATTAAAATGATCTCATCAGAATTTATAATATGTTTTTATAATTAATCCAAATACATTTACTTATAAACATGAAGCACATCTATGGCTAGGCTGAAAGAGCAAATACATCCTTGTAGCCAGTTGTCGTGTCTGAGGATAATCCATTCCAGTGGGAGAAAGATAACCTTAAGTGTAGCTTCACCTCCGTGCTTGAACACGGACAGCAGGACAACAGAGAAAGCTGAGGGTCTGTAAGCAGCCATGGAGAGTCTTATAGCTGTGATAGGAGCAGAAGGCAGAAATAAGCAAGGAATCTTGTTCTTTGCGTAACAGAACTATTAGACGCTGCTGTGATGCTCACTTCTTGCCCTTCTTCACTCACAGGTCCACATGTTGATGCCATCTTGGGTTAAGAAAAGGGAAGAGAGGGTTGAGAATATCTAGGACAAAGCCACATCAGTGAGCTTCCTTACTATGGAGAAAGAGATTCATGCTCTTTTGTTACACTCTCCTGTTTCTAATTAAGATTGGAGGAGATACATTGAGGAAGAGAGGAAGCAAGAACATAAAAATTGTAAGAAGATAGAAAGAAGGACCATGAAATGTTATCTTCTGGACAAGATGTAGTATTACAATCATGAACTCAGAGCAGCTACAGATGCCTGCTGCACTGTGTCTGCCAAGAATGAGGACATCAACAGTCTAGAATAGATAGAGGGTAAAGAGAGCCTGACCTCCACTGACAAAGGGTTAGCTGCTGATGGAATCAGGGAATGACTAAATCATTGCCTTGAGTTGTGTACCTACTGATAGTTCCAGCAGGCTGTAATGCATACTTCCAAATAAATAAGCACACTGATATGCCCACCTAAACCAAATGGACCAGAAAACACAGCCAAAGTCATGAGCTTTGAATAGGGATAGGAGAGGATAGACAGGGTTGACAGAAATAAAGAGAGGTTTGAGCAGAAAGTAATCAATATTCTTGTATAAATCATCAAACAACAAAATTAATAAAATAGTGCATCAATTAAAAATGGGAATGAATTGGAAGTAGATTTTAAGATGGATCTTAAAAGTTACCCTGAATTAGTGCTATAATATACCAAGCACTGTCAAAAAGGGGGATCATGCAAAGAACAACAAACAATGGCAAGGGTGGCCAAAGAAAAAAGAAAGCAGAACAAACAGCAAAATAAACTGTCAGTTGATAGAAAGTTTTGAGGATGAATAGATGCCTTCAGTGAATTTTTGGATCAGACAGCCTTCTAAACATTTGTTGCCTTAGTGTGGCCTCAATGGGGAAACAAGGGCAGCACATATCAATCCCTATGAATGGTTCTGCTGTATCAGGCTAGTTGGCATATGTCTTAGTCACTGTTCTATTGCTGCTATGAAGAGACACCATGACCAAGGCAACTCTTATAAAGGAAAGCATTTAACTGGATGTCTACTTACACTTTCAGAAGCTTAGTCCATTAGCATCATGACTGGGAGCATGGCAACACATACGGCGCTGGAGAGCTAGAAAAAAGTAAAATCACATCCTTATCCACAAGGAGGAAAAGGGATAGAGAGAGACTAGCCTGGCATGGACTTTTGAAACCTCAAAGCCCACCCCCAGTGACATGTCCGCTGACAAGATCACACCTACTCAAACATGGGCACACCTATATGTGCCTATAGGGGCCATTATTTGAACCACCACTGTATCTTTTAAGGTGTGAAATCTACATTGTTTACTGAGAGTTAGCCTATGTAGCTGTTCTTTTCCTGTTGCTTTTAGACTGTCAGTATTCAGTCGCTTAACAGGAAATAACTTCAGGCAGATCTGACTAAGGCCTTTGGAGTTCTTCACTGAAAAGGTCCAGTCCCTGGATGTTCAAAATCACAACAAGCAAGTGAAAAGTAGTGCATGTATAGGAATCTGGAGCCTGGTGTTTTTCTCATATTGCTTATGTTGGAGGTCATATGTATGTGTTTGAGGAGTTTTTCATTTGCTAGAGCTCTGAACTTACTTCAAAGCTGATTTATTCAAATAGGCCTAAGTTCTAAGGACATGTTGGATATGGACTGTGGATATAAAGCTTTAGCTTATTTTTCTCAGGAAAAGGAAGACCACTTAGGCTTTCTTAACTTCCATTTTATGAATGACCCAAACTTTTCTAAAGCAATGAGTCTCCAAAGGGCTGAAGATTTCCTGATTATCCTCTCAAAAAAGCAAACAATCAAATATTTTAGATGGTTCTAGATGAGGTTATGAAGAACCGGGGAGGAGGCAAGATTTTTCTTGTGGAACTCTTAAAGGCACTGCCTTAAAGATCACTTAAAATACAGGGCAAACCTTCAATTAGCAATGTGCCTTAGGTATTATTCCGTCTGATACACCAGGAATAGAGAAAGAAAAATCTTACTATGAATTGCAATGAAATAATAGTTGCTGGATGAAAAACACAGATTCCTTAGATAAATCCTTAAAACAACTGCCAGTCTTTTGCATACACAAGTAAAACTGTTTAATCCTATAGCCAAGATATTTCCAGTACAAGATTATGTAAGAACATAATATTAACTATCTGATTTCATATTCAAGCTTTACAAGTTATTACAGTTGACCCTGAACAAGTCCTCAACCATTACTAGTTTTGAGTTAGTATTCTGTACCGAAAAAGATAGAATTAGGAAACATATCTACTGGGTCATTCATGGTGCATAATGCATAAAATGTGTAAACAGGAATAGTATATTATAGATATAATTACTTTATTAACATCATCACTATTACCAGCACAGTGGTCCTATCATATTTTGAGTTAAATCACAAAACAGTTATTATTTTAATACTCTTACTCATGAGTAAAATGTATTCAGTTGATAGTTTGTTTTATGAGGAAAGACTATGGCCATTAAATACTGTGTTACTTAATAAAATAACCTATAAGGAATTGAAAATTATCTGATGGTAACAATAAATGTGTTATTCAAGTGCAAACATGCACACACTGTATTCATTTTCATTTGAAAAATCTTAACATTTAACCTCAAAATTGATAGATTCCTATTTAGAACCAGAGGAAAACTCTTTTTCATGTAAAATATATTTTTATTTATTTATTTTTATTATTTATTCTTTGTTTACATATACATTTATATTATTACACATATATACAATAAACTACCTACAGCAAGAAGAACCACAAAATAATCAGAAATTATATAAATGTTACATTCATGGTGTTTTGGCTATTTGTATTTAACAACTTTAAAGAAAACTTCTTTCCTGTTTTGGTGCAACTAAAATTCTGAATATAATCAATATCTATCATATCTCATCTTTATCAACTTAAAACATCTATCTAGACCTAAAAATATCTTGTCCGCTGAGCAACTAAGCTTAATTGTAAAAGTAAACTGTCTGGTCTTCAGTCCCATCAGAGACTTGAGAAAGAATAAAATTAATTATCTGAGGAGACAGGAAGTGCAGGTTAACAGCTTCCAAAATGAAAAAAAAAATGACAAAGACAGTTTGCTTCCTGAACAGTCACCCAAAACTCTCTATAACATTAGAACATCCTCTTTAGCCTTCTGGCCCAATATATCTGATATATATATTTGTGAGGCAGGAACTATTGAGGCCTTGATCTCTGTCTTGGCTGAGTTCGGCTGTTGCCTGCATCCAAACTTGCCCATTTTTAGACAGAATTCTGTCTGTGACAGCAACAAAGACATTTTGCATAGTGGCTTGTTTGCCACATTTGAAGTCATTGCCATAAAGAATTCATCTTCTGAGAAAACAAGGTTGATATCAGGGACGTTTCTCTTTTCCTTTATATTTTTTCTTATGTTTGGAGATAGAGGTTCAAGAGAAAGAAGAGGAAATATAGAAATATATAGGGATGATAGGATAAAAAGTAGATTATTGAATCTATGCCTCAATTTATTGGATGTACACCTCAATTTAATGCCTTAATAATAACTCACAAGGTTATTTTTTATTCACTAGTATAAAATATCATATATTGATGGAAAATCAATCAAATTTTGATACACTGGTATAGAATTCAAGTTTAAGATAATTCTTTTATATATATATATATGTATATATATACATATATATATATATAAACATAAAGTATTATACCCATACACCTCAATTATAATACAAGGATTATTTCCAGTACTGAAAGTGCTATTGCAGGCTGCTCAGGATAATTAAGTAATACAAGTCAATTGTTAATTGTCAAATCATGATCATGTCAATTACTAGTCTATTTTTAACAAAAGAATATACATCCTAGGTTTAACAGATAGATATGATTCTATAGATAGATAAATAAGGTAAAATAGTTAGATAAAGTCTTCAAAAACCTCAGAGATCTACACATTATGGTATTTAAAGATGTTTTTTTATTATTTTAAAGATTCTTGGACAATAAGACAGGTTAACCCCTGGCAACACCCAGCCTACCTCAGAGAAAAACTCTTCTTTGGCATAATTTGTCTCTTACTTGTAGATGTCTCTAGAATTATTCTGGTCCAACACCTAAGCAACATCTCTATCGAACACTCTACTCATTTCTTTTGGCACTCCTGGCCCAGATGTTTTGATCCTTATTCCACATCATGACTCAACTGCACATGACATCCTAACAATGTACAGAAGAGCAAACAAAATGCACAACAGATATCTGAGATTAATATGAACGGAGCAATGTCAAATCTAATGTAGGCGTCATGTGTCAGAATGTATCCATGGACCATTGCTCACTAGAGGAAGGGAGGCTGAGTGTACAAATTTAAGGGGCATGGGCAAAATCATATTCAAGGACTAGAGTCCTCTTTGTGGGAGACACAAAGAAAGCAGAAATAATAAATTTTTTTCTGAAAGTGTGAGTGAGCAAAGAGAGCACATCAGGTAACACAGACCCAAACATGGAGGTGAAATACTCCATAGAATTTTATGGATGGAGAGAAGTTGTGCTTGAATAGAATCTGTGGCACATGTATTTAGTGGGAAATAGAGGCTGAGGCTGGCATCCTGGTTGTGATGGAAGACCCTCACTGATGTCCTCTTAGGACCATGATTGTCTTATGCCTCTGAGGTCTCACTTGAGCACCTTTTGGTAAGTCCTAGATGTCTATAACGAGACAAGCATCTTGCATACAAGAATTAAAAACACATATATTGAATCCATGGTAATCATCCAGAAGTCTTCTTAACATTTTGTCATCTCTTTAGGGTGATAACAAACTAGATTTTTATATCTACAGAAGGCAACCATTAGTATATAATAGAGTATGGTCTCACTATTTTCCAATGTCTAATGATTTGTTTGTTTGTTTGCTTGTTTGTTTGTTTGTTTTAATAGTATCAGATTGAGAGCATAACTATCATCCTTTACTGTAGAATGAACTCAAATACTCATTTTTAATGTTCCTAAGCCAGAGCTTTATCTCACTCAGATTGTTTTGCTTATTTACTAGGTAATAGATGCACACCTCACCAAAAACAATGCCGTTGCATAGCATATAGCATTCCCTGTGAGAGACTTGTGCTCTGCTTCCCTGTAGAAGACTGTTTACCATGTCACTAAAATTGATGCCATAGCAAGGGTTGCCTCTGTAAACACTCATTATTCACACCATCACTCCAGTGGTGCCTACTTAGCTCTTCTAACATAAGTTTTTGAAGAGAATATGTAAGAGAAATATTACCACAATTTTTTACTTAGGGAATACTTTAACTATGACTCACTTGAAAAACTGTTCTCTTTGTAAATCTCTTAAAATACCTCAAACATAACATCGAAAGGCCACTTCAGAAATAGAAAATGAACAATATCTGAAATTAACACAAACATTTGTCACCAATGCACAGTAGTGCTGTTCTATTTCTGTAGTTTTATATACAGCCTAGAGAATTGTCTTAACATCTATATAAATTTCTCCCATGAAATCCATCTTATTTGAATGATTTCACTCACTTCATTTTTTACTTTTAAATTATTTTCATTATTTTAACAAGCATTCACTCAATTACACAGAAGAGGTCCATTGGACCAATACAAGCGTTAGAAGTGGGCACAAACATTTCATGTTAGTGAGACCCCTTTATGCAGCTATAATTAGTACAGATTGACCACTGCAAAGTGGAATATTTATAATTGAAGTTTTTCTACTTCAACGTAGAGAAAGATACCCTGATCCCTCTCTAATATTCTGTAAAAAACTGCATAAGTTAAAACTGTTGATGTATTCAAGAAATAACAACAAAATATATCAGCCATGATGGTATGTGTTAAAACAAGGAAGACTCACATATGTGAGTTACATCAGAGACCTTCTCAAAATGCCCTGGATTATTAATGTTGCTAAAGACATTATGCTAGTGAAAGGAAGCAGCTATGTGAAAATCGCTGTGGAACTGTGCCTGAGACTCCACACTTGGGTTCTCATATGCGGAATTTACCAGTTCTCATGAATTTTTTAACTGAAGTTATTAAGCCTCTAGAACAGAGTCATTAAGCTCCAACCAAGAGATCAGATTTGAACCAGCACCTGCTTCGCGTAAACAAAATCTTATTGGAACACAGCACACCCAACCATTGCATGTTGTCGATTGTCGCTTTTCCAGAGTTGTAGTGAAATTGATTTCTCCATTGTCATGGTGGCTATATAGCCCACAAAAATCTAAAATATGTGTTAGCTGAGAAAAGCAATAAATAAGTTCTAATAATCTATTGCTATATTTTTAGAACAGATCATCACTCATCCCTTCTCAGAGAACCTTATGACAATAAATGAGAATTAATACAAAGATTCATGTCTGGTCAGTATATAGAAAGTGGGAGACTTTAAGGCAGTCAGCCCTAAATGGAGTGTCTTTGTAAAACTGTTTTCCTTGAAGCTTAGGGATTTGTGTGGAAAAGATGGGGGAAATATCATAAAAGTCAGAGGTGGTAGATGACTCTAAGGACACAGTGTGTTCCAGAAACAGGACTGAAACACATATGAACTCACCAAGACTATGACACGCACAAATCTGCAAATGTTCAAACCAAACAAAATCCAAGCACTGAGAAAGGAAAGTAAACATAAAGTCGCACTGCTCACCAAGAAGCTATTTATAACTGATACCTACTGGGAAACTGAAAACTCATTTTTTCCAATACAGTATCTCTGGGCATATCAGTCACATTCCAGAGAAGGCCTGTACTCAGGTGTAGTTGGCCAATACAAAACGGTCTCCATTCTGAATGTAAATCAATCTCCATCACATCTTGTCATTATCAACTTAAAACATCTATCTAGATCTAAAAACATCTTAACCCCTGAACAACTAAGCATCATTGTAAAACTAAGATACCTGGTCTTCAACTCCATCAGAGTTGAAAAGTAATAAACTTGATACCTAAGTATGTCAGGTGTGCACTAAGATAGGAAAGATATTTTCTTCAAGGCTGTCAAGTACAAATAATCAAAACACTAAGAATGTAACAATTATATAATTCCTGATTGTGTCATGGGTCTTCTTGCTATAAGTAGTTTATTATATATGTGTGTAATAATATACATATATATGTAAAATAAATGAAAAACATAAATCTTGAAAGCAACACATGGATATTACATAATAAAACAAAATGGACTCCATGCTTTCCTATGCATTTTTTGTTTCGCTTTCCTTTATTGTTTCTTTTGATTTTTCTATTTTTCTTTTATTTATCAAGTTTGGTCAGTGGGTCGATGGGGAGTATATAGTGCATCCATGTGTGTATGTATGTGTGTGCGCGCTCGCCTTGAATTTCATGCTAAATTATTAATCTGCATATTTTTCATTAAACTTTGAATCATTATAATGTGATAACAACAGTTTTCCTATAAAAATGAATTCAGTTATTTCTAAAATCCTAATTAGATCTGTGTATTTGAATGAGCTTTTTATTTTTGATGATTTACACACAAATTCAGTTAAAAAGATTAAAAGCAGAGGCCCCATTATCTCTAGGCTGCATGCTTATCACAGCCTTCCACGTCGTCTTACCCCTTACCCCAAACTGAATTGATTCATTACCCCTCTTACCCCAAACACTAACAACTACAGTAAATCTCTTCACCCAGAGAGATCATATGACCAAAGCTGCCCAAGGTTTCCAGAACCAGTCTGTACAAATACTTGTAATTTTTTCTATATTTTATTAGTTTATTCATATTACATCTCAATGGTTATCCCCTCCTTTGTATCCTCCCATTCCTCCCTCCCTCCCATTTTCCCCTTACTCCCCTCCTCTAAGACTGTGACTATATATGCTCATAGGGTATCTTGGTAGCCTGCTATCCTTCCTCTGTGTGCCACCAGGTCTCCCCATTCAGGGGACATGGTCAAATATGAGGCACTAGAGTACATGCGAAAGTCAGACCCCACTCTCCACTCAACTGTGGAGAATGTCCTGTTCAGTAAGTAATAAGTACTTGTATTAGTATGCCAGGCACACCCATCCCCCGATGCCTGTCATTGCTCTGCATACAGTACTCCTTCTACAAATGGAAGACAAATCTCCCTCCCTTTGCTCCTCCAAACCTTTGCTCGAAGTCTTCTCAAAGCAAGGACTTCCTGGCTACTTCTACCCAAGAAGGCCTCTCTTACTTCCATACCTGTCTTTTGTGTTTCTGTGTGTAACCCACTGAGTTTAATTAGGGTCTCTTCAATAAGCACAGGTGGAGATTATTTACTGAAGCTTTGATGACTTATATTTGGCTACATCACTGAATAAAATTACTTTCCCCTAGAGACTATTAACTGCTAATAGCTCCTCAGAAAAAGATGGGGATCTCATAAGCCCATCCATGGTAGAGAGTTGGCAGGTGCCATCTTCTCTAGGTCACATTCATGTAACTGCAGTTGTTGTGACTTCTTGAGTGCTGTAGCAAAGACAGCATTCCCGAAGCCTCACCCTTTTCCCCATCCCCTGCCTCTTCCATCCGTTCTACCCTCTTCCAGAATACTTCCATTGCCTGTCATGACAACCCTCGTTGTTCTTCTGTTTCCCTGTCTCGGCTACACATTCATCCCTCTACATTCTCTGCACTTTACTAATTCAATGCAGGCTCCCTTACAGCAGGGCATTTGGTAGACTTAGTCACTGCAATATTCTCAGGATCTTGAATTGTACTTTTCACGTTGAAAGTGTTTCAGATACACATTTTTTTTAAATCTTTGGTGAAAACAATTGACAGAAATAATGAAGAGCTGAACATGCATATTCACTCAGTAGTTATCATGGAAAGAGTGGTCAGTCAGTTCAGAAGTCCAAAGAATAAATCACCCTTTTGTTGACTTTTAGGACATGTATGAATCCCACAGCTTTCTGCTATTGCTCAGATTTTGCTAAATTTTCTTTGACCAAGAAAATTTATGTTTGTTTCAAATCATACTTTAAAGTTGATAATTCTGTGTGATGATTCAGAAAGACAGAGAAAAGGAAGAGAAATATGAATAACTCTCTAATTTCAACGAGTTTAAGTCCAATGTAAACCGATGGCCCGTGTGTGTATTCTGAATGAAGAACCACATTGAATGGAACTATGAGTAGATAAGCAAATCATGAACAAAGCAGAAGCACTATCAGTTACACCGTAAGTTGTTTTAAGTGACATCTGAGATTTCTTTTGAAGAATGTATAAGAAGTCCTTTTACAGCATCACCATGTAAATCCTGGGACCAAAAGCCTTACACATGTGAACTCATCAATTCGAAATTAAGTAGATAATTCTGTTTTCATTTCACAAAAATAAAAACTGAGGTTCATCGTGGCTATAAACTTGTTCAAAATTACTCTGAGACTTGATGGCCAGTTGAAGTTTTTGTGAAGGCAGCTGGACCTCTGAGTTTGACTTAGTAACCACTCAGTTCTGCCATAAGGACCTTCACCTTTACTTTAAAAGAGAAGTCTTCAAAGAGCATCATGGGGAAATCTGGCTCTTGACAGTTGAATACTCCATATACTGGGCACCCCACCAGCTCCTGAAAGGTTCAAAGCATAGAGCTGGTCACAGATCCAAATATTTCTTCTTTAGAATTTCTTTTGACTTAGGCATCTGAGTTCTGCAGCTGCGGTGTCTGCTCTTTTGTGTGGCCACAGGTGTTGGCTGTAGGAACGGAGCACGCAACAGCAGTGACAAGCCAGGCACAGTGAGGACTGCCAGCACAAGAGGTGATGCCAAACTTAATATTGAAAGTCAAACATATGTATGTACCAGTTTCATTTCAAATGCTTTTTATTGAAGAAAAACAAATTTGTCATCAATGAAAATGTTCATTTGAAGTAAATAGACATTGGAGTCTAATACTGAATTTTAGAAAATTTAAATACTCCTTTGGTGTCCATGAAACAAGTAATTCAAGTAAAAGAAAAAGCAAATCATACCAGAAACCTTAAGGGAAAAAGTAAAATAAAATATTGCACAGAAGGTTAAGTGAAAGGGTCTTCAGTTCCTAATAAGTGTCACTCTATACAGTTACATAAATACCCACCAGTGAGCTACTATGTGTTCTTTGCTTGGGAAATCTACAAAGTGTAGATAAGCATAGCAAAGAGAAAACAGAAGACAGTGTTGCAATTTAAAGACAGAATATCACATTTCCAATTTCAAACTGAGATTTTTTTTTCCTAAGTAGAAGGTAGAATTCAAATTAGTATCTAAAATGTTAATGGAAGATTTTAGGTAAAAGAAAAAGAATGCATCCCAGGGATAGGAATTGAAACTAAAGGAGGAAGTGAAGCATTGGGATCAGCAGGAATGGTGAACAGTCTCATTATTACGAGGCAAAGCCCAGCAATGAACCGTGAACCATTAAGGACCAGCATACCCTCTCGTTCTCCACCTCCAAGTCAGAGCCAGGATGCATAATTGATGTTTGGTTAACGCTGAGTGCTGAGAAGCCAACTGTAAAGCTCACTAGGCCCTAATTTAAGCACTGCAAAGCTGCAGACACTCGAGAGGGCATCCCATTTTGCTCAAAGGAAACTTTAGAAAGGGCATCATTTGAGATGAGCCAGGCATCCAGACTGGGAGAGTTCATATAAAACAGGAGCTTTTAGAAAGAAACATTATATTGTTGTGAAAATAATAAATAACTCAGTTACTGCTTGGGAAAAGAGGGTGTGGGATGAGTGATTCTGAAAGGGATAATGAGGACAATGGGGTTGTTCATTCAGAACAATTAGAAATTGGATCACGTTGGGTTATGAAAGTTCACAGAATCTGGAAAATGTGCCCTATGTATAGTGATACCAATAATTATTTTAAAATAAATCAGTAAATGATTAGAGTTTATACTTTAGACACTGGACTATCATGGGATAGTCTGTGACAAGAAAGTCAACTGTAAAAGTCACACTTTGTTGTGTAAACAAGTAAAAATGAGCATCACGCAGCACGTATATTAGGATAGGAAATAAATATAGAGGGATGTAACAGATCTTATATGGAGAGATTTATTATAGTCAGGGAGAGGGGGGAGAGGGAAGAGGGAGGGAAGTTAAAGTATATAAATTTAGGTTCGTTTGATGTAGTCTTGGCTGATATGCAAGGGTGGAAGAAAGAGGGAAAGAAAGAAGAAAGCAAGAGCAACATAATGTCCAGATTATATGGGGAAGGGGGAGACAGAGGCCCTGTCCAGGAACATTCAGGGTAGAGGAGAGGGTATGCCTGCCACTTCCTGCAGCAGATAGGGATCAAGGAGTGCTGAGAGAAAAATGAGGCTGTTTGTCCTACATCTGAAGCAAATAATTCCAGACGATTTTTGATAATAAATGGATAAGGAGTGAAGAAATCATCTTTTGCTGCTTCCTGTGGACATTGTGATGGCAGTAGGGGGTCAAAAGGCTGAAATGTTGGTGAAGTCCAGGAGGCGTAGGCTGTTGCATTTGCAGTCCCTGGTCTGAGAACATCTGCTGCTAGGAGGAACAGTGCAGGTGCAGCTGGCACAGGCTGTGAGTTTGGACTGGAGCACCTGTAGGTAGTTGCTTTGGCACTGTCCTCGATGTAGGGAACCTGGCAAGATACTGGAATATATATATGGGCTGAAAACAAAGTTAGTTAGGTTAGGGAGAATGTTTATTTAGGTGTTCATTTGAAGCTTTTGGGAGCGCAAACAGACAGAAGTTTTGGAGCAAAGAGAAAATGCTTAAACATGGTGGCAGAGGTGGTTTACCTCCTTCCATTTTGCCTGATTGCTAGCAGTAATTAGAAAAGTGTTGTTTTGGATCTGTTCGAGTTTGGTTGCAGAAGCATAGCATGTAAGCTTAGCAGCACTTAATGTGGGCAGAGGGACTTGAAATTCTACAGAAGGAATTCCAGAGGAGCCTGGAAGCATGGCAAATGGAGATTCTCATGGGGAGGTGGAGTCAATGATATTTTGGGGTATTTCTAGGAATGGATTTTGACTCAAATTTTGATGCAGTCTGTTTCAGCAACTCATCAGCTCTGGTCAAAGACCAGAAGCACAGCCTAAACAGGAACAAGCTGAGCCCTGAAACACACTCCATCAAGTGTACTATGATTTTAGAAGCAGGAAAAAACTGTGCCAGAGAGGAAGCTCACCTAAGGGGAAAGGCACTAACTCAAGGCCAGCAAGAAGGCCTAGTCTCAGTCATGCAGACCAGGTTTGGGGTACCTCTGTTCCCCAGAGAACAAGAGAGGTATTGGCGACAAAGGGAAGCATTTGTGCTGAGCGGGAACTCACCAATTGAGCCAGTGGTGGGTGCAGGAAGGTGGCAGTTGGGTAGTTAAGGAGGGGAGTCCCAAAATCAGGGAAAGGGGAGGAATCCCACCCTCTGAAATAGCTCATAGGAAACTTAGACCTTTGATTGGGAGTATTTTTCTGGATTCCATTTGTCCTGAGAGATTTATTGTACTTTAAAAAAATCTTTTTATGTTTATGAAGGGAGATAAATTGAGACATGTTGGCATTACCATTATTTGTAATCAGCAGTGAAATACACACTTCATTGTAGAAAGAGGTTGCAAACATATATTTTATGTTATAGCATAGCAGAGGCTTGGGAAAAAACTTTGAATTAAAAGCATGGATACTCTGTGAGGTAAGCTTAGGAAAGGCTGAAGCCTTGCAGATCTTTCTGACATCTGTGAAATGATAACGGGGAGGACAGGAACTTCCTGTAGAACAGAAGGGCAGAAGCTCACTTGATATTGATTTTTAGCATCAGTACATATCATGAAAGAGGGGCTTCTTCCCTCTGTCCTGTAGACTGGATGTATGTAATTTAAGCACGATAGGAAATATTTAAGTCTATATTTAAAAGGCAAGCCAAAGAAAAGGTAAAATCTAGGATTTGGAAATATAATAGTGGATTATATAGTGGAATATTTTGTTTTATTTTGTTTTACCAGATTTAGATTAATAAATCAGAGCTCCTGTGATCACTGTCAAAGCTCTAGATGGTTTGTATAGCAATAGCATAACAATAGAAAAAAATAAAACATCCTTTCAGACCTTCTGACCTGCTTAACTTGCATTTACTAACCTTAAAACATCTTTTTAGAAGCTTTCCTTTTTAAATTAAACTTCTCTCTCCTTATCTAATTATTTATTGTGAGACAAAAGTGAAGTTTCTGTGACGGATCACTGTCCTTTAGTCAAAAGAGTGGTAAAAGGTTGTATCTGAGACCTGCTTCTTTAAGTCTGGTAGTAAGATAGACTGTACCTAGACATGAAAGTAGTGCCTGTAGGAATGAAGATTAAGGCGTGGTTCCCTGACTATGAAGAAGATCAAAAAAGCATCCGAAGTCTGTTTATCTTTAGTCTGAGGTTTATAAGTAAGGCAATCCTGTTTGACATTTTAAATAAGAAATCTAGTATCTAGTAGTTTTAACTAGCTAATGAATTGACTAATAAAATAATATGATGGGTTACTTTGGGTGAAGAAGCTAATTGCGTGTTATCTAGCTATGAAACTACCACCATTAGCTTAGCTATCAATGTTATCAGAGACCTGCAAAGGATAAATTGTAACCTAAATGAATATATGTATCAATCAAAATGACAGAGATGACTATTCAGCACATAGTTCACTACCTAAGCAGTTGTCCCAGGCTCCTGTGGCAACATGGCTCCATGGGCAGAGACATTCTCGCCATCATACACAGAGGACAAGAAGCTGTTTCTGTGGAAGAGAATGAGAGAGAAAATGACCTCACCTTGTTTTTAGCAGCATGAGACAATAACGCTCCAGGTGTCCAGTTTGTTCATAGTTTAGGCTAGGCCCTAGTAGAGACTGAGGCATTAGGTACAGTCATGCCCAGCAGTTAGCATACCACAATCCAGAGTTGAAGTCATCTGCCATGTCCAAAACTTCTCATCTTTTAGGATTTGGATCTTTTCTGTTACAGTAATTTTACATATGTTTCTAATGCCATATTCAGCAGATCTCTGACAAGCTTGCTGGTTGGCAAATTTAGCGAAGCAGTCTTTGTTCATCTCTATACTTTGCAAACATAAAACAGAATATTATGATCTTATTCTATGTTTGACTTTGCCAATATGTCACATTGGTTCTTAGCATGACTAAAAATTCTTGAACACATTAAAGGATTTGATCATTTTATGCATCTTAATTGTTAAATACTAAGACGTTGGGTTTCATCCCTAGGAGTTGGAGCCTTAAAAAAAGAAGAAACATAAGTACAATTCATAAAAAGAGAAGAACAGTTTCCTATATGATTTAGTTTATAAAAGTTTCATAGATTATAAAAATCTAAAACTACATTATAGATTACTAAGACAAGGCTAAGCATATTTAAGGCAGTGGTTTTTAACCTTTTAAGAATGGAAGCAGGGCATAATAAACAAATGAATGTCTCTAAAACTAATATATGTTAATTAAAAGCATTTTTGGAATTACCCATTTTTAGAATCATCAATACAGTAGGAAATTGTAGAACAATTTTAAAACTGTACTTGAATTTATTATATCAAACTCTTTGGCCAGAAAGCCTGTCAGCCAACCCAGATCATCTAGAGGCAGGAAAAACAGCATTTATCCATTGACGAGCTCTTGGAAACATAGGTAGTTAGACATACATTTACAATTAGCTTGTTAATTTGAGTATATATTTATAACTTTGAAATAAAACATTATATTGTAAAAATATAATTTTGAATTTTGACACTTGTATTTTTAGTTACCTGTCACAAAGCCTAACCTTGAAAACATAAAACAAGAGACTAAGTAAAGGTTAATCCTGTAACTAACTACACCACTGTAAACTGAACAGCACAAGTTTAAAAGACAGAAGTTGTATTTAGAGTTTAACAAGGATTTGAACAAGGCCTGACAGCCCTCAAAAAAGATGGTAAGGGAAGCCACGTTTTTTTTCCAAAACAGAGATGGCAGTTAGTCACGTGGTTGCCCTCAAGCTATAGCTCCACTCCTTCTATGCTAAATTCAACATGACAATAAGCCATAAGCTGTAATCAGCCAGCAATTGGACATTTTCAAAGTGGTTCTGTGGTGGCCAAGATGTGCAGCCTCTACCTCCACTGCCACCAGGGCCAAGGTAGTGACTGTAGCAGCGACAGTGTGCTGCTGCTTCTGCTGGTGAACACTGTCATGATGCATAGGAGCAGCATCTTCCCATATTGCACGTGGCTTATGGGCCAGGCTCACAACCCAACTACAAGCTGGAAAAAGCCCCTGCCAAGGCTCTTCAGCAGCCACCCAAAGCCCCAGGGCCCTGCTGCCCACAGGGTATGCATAGCTCTGGAGTCCAAGTAGCTTGAGCATGGGGTGAGCATGGCCTCTAAGCACCCAAACTGCGTGATTAGGTTGGGATGTGTTTTACTTTCTTGGACTGAAACAGCTGGGGAAGGGCAGAGAACGCACACAGCCGCAATGCAGGCTGGTTTTAAAACTGTGGTATGAATCAGGGGTTAGTGGTTTTCCTCAGCTCAAGGGGTGGGAGGCAGCACGATGAGAATAGATGCAGATCTGTTGTGAGCAGGCTGAGAGGATTCCCATTGTACAGAGAGAATGAGAGTGCCCTCCACGTACAACAATGTTACGCTATAAAATAAGTAGACAAATCAGATGTGATATGGAGGGGTTTATTGTAGAAGAGGAAAGGAGTGCGAAGGAAGAGGGAGGGATGCCCCAAGGAGATGAGAGAGAGAGAGAGAGGGAGAGGGAGAGAGAGAGGGAGGGAGAGAGAGAGACAGAGAGAGAGAGAGAGAGAGAGAGAGAGAGAGAGAGAGAGAGAGAGAGAGAGAGAGAGAAGGCAGCAAGTTTGTCCTTTTTTTCCTGGGGCCCTGGTGGCAGAAGCAGGTGATGGCATCAGAGGTTACTAAGCAACCAAGATGCAAGATGTTTTTATGCCAAAGTATGTAAGTTGTAAGAAGGCGCAGAGTACATTAGTCATCAAGTGGGCCAGCTTTGATCAATGTTTATCATTTGGGTTTGTAGCCAGATCTTACTTTTAAAGATGTATGCTTTGAGTTTAGTTTAAAGAATAAAAATAAAAGAAATGAGATATAAATCACAACTTGAATTGAATCTTGGATCCCTATAACCTCTATGTATTTCAGCATATAGCTACCATGCTAATAAAAATATCAGTCTTTCCATGCCATACATTAGTCCTTATTATAGTTAAGTATGTGTAAATCAAAAATACTAAAGTGCTATAGTTTGCTATGATGTTATGGTGTACCTAGCATGCTAAAACAAAGAGAGTTAAGTTATTGTAATGCCTTGTTTGAGTTCTGATGCCCCTTATTTAAAAAACAAGTTTTAGATGGGGATAGATATTCATAATGTGGTTGCTTTGCTCTATAGATTTCACAAGTTTTCAAAGGAAAATTATTTTCTTAAGATTCGTTTAAAAATAAAACTATTGATTGGTATCTTTGTTTATTAACAAGTACATGTTTGCCAGATTCTATGCATTCTCATCATTTGTCAAAATATATGTAAAAGGATTTTTTAAGTCTTTGAGAACTTGGTCAGAATTTTTTCCGCCTCTCTTGTATTCATCCAAAGTATTTCAAATTTTTATTTTAGTATTTTTGATAGTTTAGATCTTGAAAGTTATCATAAAGCCCTATGTGTTACAGGCTTAACCCCTCACTCTACTGAGGGTTGATAGAAACTTGAAAAGGTGAGATCTGGTGGGGATGCTTAGGTCATTGGGATTTATTCTCAAAAGTTGATGGGAACCTGCCTGCTTCTTGTCTCGTTTTCACTTCCTGGTCAGGGAACCACTATTACTCCTGTTCTATATGCCTCTGCCAACCACAGACCGAAAGCAACATATCAGTCATGGACTAGCAAACACCTATACAGCTATTAGCCAAAATAAACCTTCCCTCTTTGTAAATTAATTAATCCCAATTTTTCCATAATGAGAAAAGCTGACTAACACATGAATCAATTCTTGAAAATTAACATTAATTTTGAGTAAGCCTAACTGCTCAATTTCTTCTGAGCCTAGAATGTCATATATTCCTAAAACAAAGGCCTAAAGTGACACTGCTTGATTCTGTACAAGCTGACTGAGGCTCTCAATTCTAGTAAATGATTCCTTTACTTACTAGACTGTTTTCCTTAAAACCTCACTACATATTTTTCTGACTTTTCAGTTATCAGGGTAGAGCTTTTTCTACTCCGCTCTCTTCAGATTACCATAAATAAAATAAAAGCTTTTATTATGAAACCATCTATATTCTATCGACATAAAAATGCTCTGAATTTGAATGCATTTCTTCCTAGTCCTTACTGCCATTAGGAAAATCCTTCTCCCCAAAAGCTACCTCTCCAAATGAGCCTATGGCTTTTCTAAAATTCAAAGGTGCTTCTTTTAAATTAGAAATTTATTGGCTTGTCTCTGATCCACCCAACCCTATGGTACAT
Source organism: Acomys russatus (assembly GCF_903995435.1). Lineage (NCBI taxonomy): Eukaryota > Metazoa > Chordata > Mammalia > Rodentia > Muridae > Acomys > Acomys russatus. The sequence goes on along the minus strand of NC_067150.1, from coordinate 1,500,302 downwards.
TCACTGCCCACAACCCATCTTGTATTTTATACAAATAACAAAATTTCCCAAACTAAATATTTTTGTAATGATTGTAGTCTTATATATTTTCTACTTATCAGAAGACAAAATATGCATTTGGATATATCATCCAATGAATGGAGTGATGAGAAAGTGAAAAATTACCAAAGCATGAAACGGTATACTGTCTCTCTCCTCCATCTTCAAAGTCAGTTCTACTTTGTTTTTGTTTTTTTTTTTTTTTTCAGTTCTACTTTGAATATCTAATTCTCTCCTTTTGTCACATAGTTTTCACTACTGCATGTGTTGACAATTAGAAAAGCCCAGTTCATTCAGGATAATCTCTAAATCTTAAAATCCTTAATTTAACATCATCAAATCAGAAAAAAAAATGTGTTTTTAAGTAACCTAATAGTGATGGGTTCCTATCTGTAAGATTATAGGCATGCCAACCTGTTGGGAACTAAACTCACATTCTTACTCCCAACAACTGTTTGAGTATAAAATTCTCAATGCCTAATAAAACTTCCCTCCCTGAAGTAAAAATGTTATAAAAACAAAGGAAGAAATTTGAAGAGAAAATTAGATGTGAGAGAATGAGGAAGCAACTCATTGGTAGAGGGACTTGCCTACAGTGAACAAGGCCCTGAGTTCAAAATACAGAATTAAGAGTAATAATTACAGATAGAACCATTGTACTCTAAAATTTTCTATTCAAAATCAAAATTTACTGGCCAATGATGATTCAATAAAATTGTTATCACATGAGTTGGAATTAATAACAACTAATTTTTATGTGTGTATGGGTGTGCAGGAGCATGTGTGTGCATGTGCATATATGTGTATGTGTAGTTTACTTCAGGCAGAACACTGAGGCCACTTCATGGAGAGGCCAGCTACCACCTAGCATGCAAATATATGAGCACACAGAAAATATACCTCTTTAAATGTTCTCATTTCTGTAATAAATATAGGAGATTTAAATTATTTTCTTTATTCTTATTTTATATTTTTCTTTAACTATCAGTTTTACAATAATAAAAATTAATGATTTAAAAGAAATCAAGGTTGTATATAATGAATTTAAGACTATATTCCTTCCTAACAGCTAACATTTTGACCTTTAGTTATATGCTTCAGTAAGCTAAAAATATTATTTAAATAGGTTCATTTACAAAATTGCACAATAGCGATAGCTAAATGTTATTCAAGTGTTCCACTAACAAAAGACATCAAGATATCTGTGCATCTTCCTTCACACTGCCATAGTTCATTTAAATAAAAAATTTAATCATTTTATGAAAAGTACTTACCATCTACGTTTAAATCTTCTTTTAATATTATTTTTTTACTTTTACATATGCATTTATATTATTACACATACATACTCTAAACTACATACAGCAGGAAGGATCATGAAACAATTAGGCACTAAATAAATGTTACATTCATTGTTTTTTGCCTATTTGTATTTGGCAACCTTGGAGAAAACATCTTTCCTAACTTTGTGTGTCTACAACTCTGAATTTAAATCAATATCTATCATATCTCATCTATATCACCCTAATACAACTTAGGCACTAAACAACTAAGCTTAATTGTAAAACTAAACTCTCTGGTCTTCAACCCCATCAGAGACTTGAGAAAGAAAAAAATTAATTATCTGAGTAAACAGGATATTCAAGTTAGCAGATTCCAAAATGAGAAAATGACAAAGACAGTTCACTGTTTAGACAGTCACCCAATACTCTCTAAAACATTGGAGCATTGTTTTCAGTCCTCTGGCCCATTATATCTGGCAGACTTATTTGTGAAGCAGGAACTATTGAGGTCTTTCTTACCTTGTCTTAACAGAGTTTGGATATTGACTCTGCCTGCTTCCAAGGTTCCCCAGTTTTATGAAGAATTCTGTCTGTAGCAGAAACTAGAACATTTTGCCCAGTGATTGGTTTGCCACATTTGAAGCCATCTCCATAAGGAGGTTCTTTGATGCTCATCATCTTCTCTGAGCCAGGCTGGGTGTTGTTAGGAGTTAATCTGCCTTATTGTCAAAGGATCCTTAAAATCATAAAGACATCTTTAAATGCCATATTCTGTGGGTCTGTGTGGTTTTTGAGGACCTTATCTAATTATTTTACCTTATCTTTCTACGGAATTCTATTTGTTAAACTTAGGTGTAAATTCTTGTGGTGAAAATAGATGAGTAATTGACGTGGCCATGAGCTGATCAACTAAACTTAATTATCCTAAACACCATGCAGTAGTATCTCAAAGCATTGGAAGTAAACCTTGTATTATAATTGAGTTGAATGTGTACACTAACTCCTATTAGAGTAGCAATATATTTAATGTGTGTGAAGAATGATCTTGAATTTGAAGTCTATGCCAATGTATCAAAATTGAACTTATTTTTCATTAATATACAAAATTATATACCAATGAATTAAAAATAATCTTGTTTGTGAGTAATAGTTAAGGCCTTATGTTGAGGAGTAGATGCAATAATCTACTTTTTGCTCTGTCATCCGTATAGATTTCTATATTCCCCCTTCTTTCTTTCAGACCCCTATTTCCATACCTAAGAAAGAAAGATATAGGAAAAGAGAGAAATTCCTGAACCTAACCTCATTTTCTCTCTGAATAAGATCAATAACTTATAACATACTCTCATCCAATTAATACATTTCTTATGTATTCATTCTTACATTGATGTGACAACCATTCAACACCATCACTCTATTTACTTGGTTTATTATTATTGTGACTGGGACTGAACCATGTGAGTACCATGGCACAGATGTAGAGGTCTGAGGACAATTTTGTAGAGTCAGTTCTTTCCTTTCACCTTTACCTGAGTTTAACAAAAAGAACTTAGGTCATCAGACTTATACAGCAATTTTCATGAGACATCTCAGTAGTCTTGCACCAGCTGTTTCAAAGCATTTCACTGATATAAAAATAGGTGTAGAATAACAGGTACAGAAATGTTTTTAGGACATCTATGTGGAACAACAGAATACAGATAATGAAAACTTCTGTAGATCTTACAAGGGTCAGGAATACAAGGCTTCACAAAGATAGCAACAACAGGAGCTGAATGTCCAGCATGGTTAGGAAGACCTCCTTCATGCTTCTTTCTTGGGTTGTGAGCTAAAACCCCAGAAAAAAATCATTCACCTGCAGTCTGTACTGATAATTTTAAACACTGTGATGTTTTTATTACTAACATGTTTTTCATCCTAAACTCAGAGACTTGATTTCATGGGTGATGCACTTGGGAAAAGAAAACATTGAGTGCTGTGCACAAATCCCTGGAGATCTTTTAAAATTTCCAGTTCTGTTTAAATAAAAACAAATAAAACATTGAGAGCACCAAGTAGAGGAGAGGCATTTCAGAATACAGACTGTTCTATGCTGTAGGCCTTAGCTCATGCTCCATATAATCATAGTAAACTAAGCATAGAATGATGAAACATGTTCACACTCTCACTTGCAGTAGTTTACTTTACAGACTGAGAAAATTAGTAATTTCTATTTGAGAGTAACTCTGTAAGTATAAAGTAGCTTCTTTCATCAAGTTGTCTGTACTGACTGAATGCTCTCCTTAAAGGGGTCAAAGTTTTTAAGATAATGAAATTACAGAGTGCAATCTAAGAGTAATGGATGCTAGACACCAGCCTGAGTTAGACACTAATGACCTATTTCAGTATCTTTTGCTGTATAGTCTTCCAATATAATTGTGAAAATGTACAGTTCACTAATAATGGAGATAGAAGACTAACTCACAAACCATTGATAGGAAAAGTATGACCATGAGCCATGTAAAATGTAACAAAAGTATTCAGTGTTCCAGGTGCCTTTAGCATGGTCTATAGACATTAATAAACTTGCTACGTCTGAGTTCATGGGTTCACTAAAGCTGACACTTGAAATGCTACTTTAAATGTTGCTCGTGCAAATATTTAAATCTCACTGAATGTTTAGGAAATGAATAAAAAAATTAAGACTATGTAAGTGATTCAGGATCTCATTTTCTAAAGATGTGTTTATGCTTTGTGTGAGTTTTGAGTGTGTGGGTATATATGTAAACTACATGCATGTCTAGAGAGGTCAGAAGCCAATGTCAGATCCCTTACAACTGCAGTTAGGGATGCTTGCGATGTACCATGTGGGGACACTGAGAACTGAACCTGGATCCTCTACAAGAGCCCCAAGTGCCCTTGTTTAAAGACTGAGAACATATTTAGCAGAGAAAGAACCTAAAGTTTTTAAATTTCTGTTAAATACTAAAGCCTCACGAGGTGTCAGACTCTTTCTCACTCTCTTGACTGCTTCCTGATTGATGGGGGAATTTCCAACATAGCTTATGTAAGATGAAATAAAAGAGGAGTATATGCAATATTCAAGAGTCTTAGAATTCTCAACATAGTAGCATATTTTCCTGTTTCTGAACATTCAACCAGTTTAGCCCACAGATATGATCAGTTCACAGTAATTAAAAATAGCTGGGTATTGCTCTAACTTTTGTTTTCCACATATGCACACAAATCACAACTGTAGTTGTCCAGTTTCTAACACACATCAACACAATTTGATTCATCTCATTAGTCAACACTAAAATTTGACAGATTTCCTCCTAGAAAGAAAAAGGAGTCATGTGATTTTAAATAAACTTCAAAACTGGTCTCATATTCAAATTGCTGGTAAATGTTGAGCTTGACTTGTCCTGAACTAGAGACACATGAAAAATTCCATTTATCTCTTCCAATTTTACACTTCCCACAGACTTTCTGTCAATATAAATAATAGTCAAAAATGAACCACTTTTTCCCTTAGGAAACCTTTATGTTGCTGGACTGTTCTACAAGACCACATCAAAATCAAAATCAGATCCCCGCAGAGGACACACCTGGCATTAAGCATAGGAACTGGTTTTAGGGGCCTCTTTCATTCATCCACATATGCTTTTCTATCTTTCATGATTAAGCAACTAAATTTTATGTAATCATACATGAAATTTCTAGGTAGATAGTACTTTGTGCTTTGACACACCTTTTTGGAGACACATTTTTATATATATATATATTTGAGATCATTTGTCCACTGTGGAAAGCATCAGCTAGCACCTCTGTGTTAACTTTACCTTCTAATGGAACAAACATGTGTCTCATTAATATTCTCTTCATTTATTACTGGACATGAAATTCAACTCTCACTCATTTTGAAAAAATAACATAATCTCTACAGTCATTCAGTATACAAAAGTATGCTTTGTAATTTCTATTTATTTTTTCAAGTTTGAATAAATGCAAAAGTAAATACCCTAGAGTCTGGAGTCAAAATAAGAACCCTCACCTGCCCCCAACACAGAGATTTATTTCTTCACTGCAGATTTGTTTACTTTAAAATTAACAAAAAGCTTTAGGAGAACTTTTCATTAAAGATTAAACTCAGACAGAATAGCTTGTCATTTGTGAAGTAAACAAATCTGAAAGGAAAAGTATCTCCTTTCCTTACTGCAAGATGCCAACTTGCAACCTGCCTCACTTTCTCCACATAAGCCCTGCATGATTTGATGAATATGTGTAGTCTGGGTGTGAGTTGTTGTACCTCTCATATAACCAAAATCCACTTAAAATTTCTTACTAGAGTGAAGCGTATATGATTTTTCAGGATTCAAAAAGAAAATAGTTGCACATTTATTTCAAAGAAAATCTAAATAAATGAATGACAATCCAAGATTTGTTTATTTTTTATTTTACATTTATTCAGGTGTATGTCTGTGTGTGTGTAGGTGGGTGAGGGTTGTGTGGGGTGGGTAGAGGGGGAGGGGCGGAAGCCGAGGGACAAGTTGAAGGAGTCAGTTATTTACAACGTTCAAAGAGATCTAACTCTGGTTATTGGGCTAAAAATCACGTATTCTTACTCGCTGAAATATCACCTTATCTACAAAATATGTGTTTTCTGTTAAATGTTACTTAGAAGCAATCTTGTATGTCCCACGTTTTTCAAGCAAGAAATCTTTTTTTCAACTGTGTGCTTTTGTCTCAATAATAATAAAAGGTTAGAACAAACTTATAAAACATTCAAATCAAAGTTAAAAAATGTGATTTCAATACTTCTGTGATGTGTGAAGTGATCCCTGCTTGAGAAATAATAGCTAAACCTGAAAATGTAAATAAGCAGTCAGAGAGGTTTAGGCACTGTTACAAGTCGTTGTTGGTGTCCTTCCTGAATTCTTGCTTCCGTCTCCTGAGAAGCCTGGCACAACTGCTCATGAGTAGGAAGAGCAATACCTCCATGTTCAAGGAAGGCCAATGGGTTTGATAAAAGCAGTCCTGACTCAGGTTTGAGTTTTGGCTTCAGAATTTAGTTTGATCTTTCCACCCACTAAACCTTAGATGGGGGTGATAACTGAGGGAAACAATGAGGATGTAAAAATATACAACTTAGTACTTGGCCCACAGTAGCTGTTTATTAATAAATTAAAGCTGAGATCCACTAAGGCTTTGCCTGTCTAATTCTTGACAGCTTTGGAACGTAGTCAAGAGTTACATAATATCAAAAGAAATGTATTTTACTATGTCTCTTGTTCTCAAATATATAACTGCAAAGGAAGTAAAGAAAATATATGCTCAGCCTTTCACAGCAGTAGCATTTTGAACACAACTTAGAAGAGCAATTTTAATGTAAGCAGTTTCCAAACACTTAGAAAAAAAACACAAAATAAGGGAGCACAAAGTCAAGTCATTTCATTTTCAGAGTCACTTTGTGTCTCAGCAACACACAGCTGTTACACTGGGAATTATCCAATTGCACACAGATAGATCTCTCTCCATTCATTCAGATAATTCTGAATTCCTTTCAGAAGCATATAAAGCCAGTGCAGAAGTATAAAGAGTCAATAATGGTCATCATAAGAGAAGATTCAACCAACCAGAGCAGGTGCTCATCAGCAATGCCTCAACACTGCCTTTGTCATCTATATGGTTCATTCTAACATCATTGAAATGCAAATTGGACTAAAGTTATTTTAACCATATATTTAAAAAGTGTATGAATTGTGCTATTAAAACACCAGAGATCTTAAAGAAAGTGAAAGATAAAAGAACTTCTGGAGGAGGTGTATATGTGTATAATTGTGTGTATGTGTGGGTGCATTCATGATCTTACCTGTTTCTTTCACAATTGAAGCTATAAGGCAAGCAGAAATATTAAGAAAACACATAGTTTTAGCTTTAAATGTCTGCATTCTATCAGGGTTAAATGTTACAGAATTAGTAGAACTCACCGGACATAGGCCTGCCCAGAGTTCCTTCCTGATTGTTCTCCTAAGCGTATGTGGCTATGGCTTGCTTCATCTTTCAGTTTTGTTTTCCTATTCTCCTTCACCATCCTGGCACTTACTATAATATCAGGCCCTTGAAGGACTGTCAGTATGTGTTGAATGAATAAATGTTACTTCATATGTACTGTATTTTGAGTATTCACTGTAAATGTAACTTTTATTTGCCTGATATGGCTGTCATTTCGGAGGTGTACTGCTGAATAAGCTCACCCTTTCTTTGAACTCAGGCAGGCTGGTTTAGCTCAGCTGTTCTGATGCAAACTCCTCTACATGCTGATTGATTCAATGTGGCTTCTTTCAGTTTCTCACTGAATTGATCTGCTTGGCCTCAAACCTCTGGCAATTCATTCTACTCTTCTGGCCCCTTCTTATTCTTTAGCTTATTCTGCCTTCATCTGTATCTACCTTGTTGTCTCTGCAACCTGTCTCATAAAACTGTCCTGGTAAACACTGCCTTTGAACTTCACAAACCAAACTGCCACCTACTAGACTGCCACAAACTCAACACTACTGTCCTGCCTCTCAACTGAATAACAATTCTGACTGAACTCTCTGATGAGCTGACTTCACCTCCTGAACAGAACTAACTGCCAATTTTTTGCTGACTCTCCCTGCACCCTCTCTTTCCTGTCCTGTTCTGGTGAGACCAAGGCATAGCCTATTGTGTCAAATATGTCTCTGATTTCTTACATTGTCTCCCCATCGTTTAGGCATCATTATTTGGGATTAACTGTGTATGCTAAGAGGGGAAGGGTCTTTGTATTCCTTCTAGAGGGATTAAAGGAGTATGGAGTGTCTTCATTTTGGCCAGATCACACAGGTTGTTGGATGTTATCAAAACAGCCATGTTGCTGGGTTAAATTTCCTCTACACTCCACTATATTATTCCTTTAACTTAATTTAATTTAATCATAATTAGCAAAAATTGTCAGGTATTTTTAAAGAGTTTCTTACTTGAGCACTATGTTTATATTATTTCTGCTCCTCCTGTACCCATCCTCCCAAATACATGGTCTCTTCTTTATATACATGTGTGCATGTGTTCATTTAGCACTGATGTAGTACTAGCCACTTGGTGTTGGATAACCCATGTCCTTCCCAGAAAAATAGAATTCTGCCTTTCTCAGTAGCCATTAACTATCTCTAGTTCTTTATTTAAAGATGGAATCATGGGAAATTTGCTTGTCCCTGTGGCAAGGTCAGTTGGCATTGTAATTATGCTATAATCCAGGCAACCATGTTGCCGTTTCATGGGTACCTTTTCCCTATCATGCCTAGGGGACAATATCTCCCTATAGGTGTTCTGAGATTCTGGCTTTTACAATATTCCCACCACACCTTTCATGATTTTCGTGGAGCCAGAGGTGTAGAAGTTGACTTGAAGATCTATTAACTGGAGTTGCTCATTCCACTGTCCAGTTTTCTTTTTATTCTTGAAAGTTTTTCAGGCAAGATTTTTAGATAAAAGATAGCATTTGATCTAAATTTGGGAGTGGAGTATAGTCACTCATCCATTTAAACAAAATTATCATAGTTATAGATTTGGTATTTTTGTGTGTGTGTAAGGTGACTTGTTCTGAGACTGACAGACAAATACACTGTGGTTCACACTCTACTAGATTCCCCCTCTAACTCAGTAGGGTAAAATCTTGTTTCTCAGCAAAGCCTTTCATTAGAGCTGGGTTTTGATTTGTTTGGTTTTTATTTTCGTAAGATAAGCTGAAAAGTAATGTTGCTATCATTGTTCAGGAAACACTGTTAGAATCTTTAATCTACAAAAGCAGCAGTTTTAATTAGACCACTAGCAGGTCCACTGTGAATTACACTGTAAACATACCATGATGGTGCATCTTAGCCATTCAGTAAAAAGAAATAGGCTCCTACAACAAAAAGAAAACTCTCCTTCAACAAAAAGGTAAACAGATAATTTTCAGAGGCCTACTCACCCCCATGGAGACAAAGGTGCTGTTCTCTGGGAGCTCATAGCTTCTCCTCAGAACAAAATCTGGAAAGCCCTCTCTTCCTGAGTGGGTGTTTCAGACTTTCTGTTTGTTTACCTTCTATCTTTCTGGTGACAGGAAGTGCCAGTGTCCACTTAACCTAGCTGTGTCAGCTGTATTTGTACTTGTAACAAAAAATCTGACAAAAATGGCTTGAGGGAAGAAGACTGACTTTGTTCACAGTTTTAGAGATTTCAACCCAAGGTTGTTCTGCTTCCAAGGCTGGGACTGAACTTACAGCAGTCAAAGCGTGAAGGAAGCTGCTGATATCATGGCAGAAAGAAAGCAGAAAGAGGAGAGTATTGGAGATCAGGTGATGACCTTCAAAAGCATTGATGTAACCTCCCACTAAGCTCTCTAAACCTCTACAGCTAATGCCATCATTTGGGGAGAAAGAATGTAACTTGAGTGCCATGAGAAGGCAGTTCTAGTTCAACTTTATGGTAGCGAAAGCATATTTATATTTTCATGTTTAGGATACTGATTTTTCAGCGAGCTCCTTCTGATACGCCAATATAGCGTCTTTCAGAAGAAGCATCTTTCCTAGTTGAGTTGAAATTGTTCCTAAATATTCCTTGGGGCCTTTTATTTTCAACTGCTTTACAGCCAACTATTTCATTTAGAAGTATGTCTGCTCCAAGTTTCAGGGTCACTATTCCTGTCCCTGCTGACATGGAAATGCACCACGCCACGCCTGCTGTGTACAGTTTTGTCACAGAACCTCCCAATGGATCAAGTTCAGATACTTTTTGGTCTTAAGATTTAGATCTTGTTTGTGGCTCTGGGCTCGGGGCTGAAAGAATAAATCTGCCCAGGCTGGGGACTAATCATTTTCTCCAAACCAAAGATAATTGAACATTGATCTCTCAGTTAAGTTCCAAAACTGTTCAAAATCTATTTTGTTGTATACAAAGTAGTATAAAAATATTTGTCTCTATGATAAATATATACTCATAAACAATACATAAATTATTATATGTAACTTAATAGTGCAGTGTATAGAGTCACTGGAAATGAAGAGCAGCAATTATACTTTCTCCAATCAATTAACTGCTCATATGGCAGATCATTTTGGCAAGGCTGTGGTACGCAAATGAAGCATACAGAAAACAAAAGATGATTTTTCTACAGAGAGTTTATAGAAGCTTAGTACAAAGAGGACATTCAAAAAATAGTTCCGAATTGTGAGGATGGGGAAATTATAAATCTCTTATAATTCTGTGAGTTGAAAACCAAGAATCTAATTAAAGCCAAAATAATCATATAAGATCATCATCAGAATCACATATTTAGTATTTTAAAACATTTATTAATAACTTTTATTCCCAGAATCAAATGCTGAACCATCCCATGGGCTTTTGTTTTTGAATTTCAACTCTTTATTTTATTAATATTAACATTAAAACTATGGCCTTCACTACAATGTGCCCATATTCAATGACTACTAGACAGATCAGCTATTACAAAGAAAGCCCTATCTCATCACATTTTAAAAAAGGAAGGAAAAAAGATGAAATTAGCCATATTTAAACCATAAAACTAATATAAAATTTACATTGAAACAATACTCAATAAAATATTTTTATGATATACCATTATGACCATTTGAATTTAAAATCTTATAAATCAACCTGCATAATTACCTTAAACTTTAGAGAATTAATACATTCTGCAATAGGCCCATTGCTACCTTCAATGAACAGTTGTAAATATCATCAAATAGTCTACAAAAAGACTTCACTGGTTTTCAGCCTGTCAAGAAGGAAAAGAATGAAAAATCAGAAAAGGGTAAGGTAAATGTGGAGAAACATTAAACTTCAGATTAAATGTGACCATATAAAGTATTTTATGTAATTAGATGAGGCACATATGGAAAGAACTAGATAACTAATGTATGAATTCTCCAACCAGTAAGAATTAGGATACAGAACAAAAATGTCTATAACCAAAAGAGAAAGTTAGGCTATTTTATGGTGTTCTAGTTAGCTTTAACTGTCTAATTAACACATCCTAGAAAAGAAGGAAATCAACTGAGACACTGAAAAGATCAGGTTGGCCCATGGACGTGACTGTAGAGATTGTTTTGACAATTGGTTGATATAAGAGGTTACAGCCTACTGTGGGTGACATTATAGCCTAGGCAGACTAGCTAAGTATGAGACGGTGAGCGAGTCAGCAGACAGCATTTCTCCAGGATTTCTGTTTCATGTTTCTGTGTGAACTGGAAGCATAAATCAAATAAACCCTTTCTTCCCTAAGTTGCTTTGGGTTTGAGTGTGTTGTCATAACAACAGAAAGGAAACTAGAATGTGTAGATAGAGGAAAATACTTAATCAGTGTTGCTATCATTCTGAAGACAACGTATAATCACAAACAAACATAAACATTCTAAACCTTGCAGCGTCACCTATAAAGCTGACAGTTATCAAAGAAACCTAAGACATGCGACAAAAATTAGGGTAGTAATTACTTGATGTTAGAAGTGTAGTGTGATAATAGTGAAGGTACATGATTGTAATCCTAGTTTCACTTGGCTGAGGCCAGAAAATCATAAACTCAAGGTTAGTGTGGACTACAGAGAGAGTTCTAGTCCAAAAACAAACAAAAGTCTTAGTGTTTTTCTTTTGCTTTTTTTGTGAGGTATATGAATCTGCAAGGATTTAAATTTTTTTTTAATTTTTTGCATATACATTCATATTATTAAAAATATATACAATAAACTTCTTACAGCAAGAAGAACCATGAACCAATCAGGAGTTACATGAATGTTACATTCTTAGTGTTTTGGCTATTTGTAGTTAGCAGCCTTGAAGAAAACATCTTTCCTATCTTGGTACATCTAAAATTCTGTATGTAAATTAGTGTCTATCATATCTCATCATTATCAACTTAAAACATCTATCTAGACCTAAAAATATCTTCACCCCTAAACAACTAAGCTTCATTGTAAAACTAAACTATCTGGTCTTCAAAACCATCAGATAGTAACTCTTCCATGAAAGTCTCACTTTTTTCCTCATAGTGTGTGTTAGACTTTAGATTGATGAAAAAAATGTTTCTATATGACTCAGTCTCCTGTAGATTTTTACCTTTGTAGATCCACAGAGAATTTGATTAATCTATTGTCAATTGTCACCCTTACCTCTATCAAAATAAAGTACACCTTTAACAAGTACCCCAGGTGTTCACAAGGAAGTTTTATGTCTCACAGTTCTTCCTTGCTCTTAGAACACAGTCTGCTTATCCATCCTAGATCTGAAGGCCCAGTAATTTGCTTGCCCTCTGACTGAGTAGTTCTATATCTTTGGGCATCTTATTTATTCTAATTTAAAACATTATTGAAGTCTGATTACTACTGATAGCTCTTAAAAGAAAAACACCAAAGTTAATACTGTGACCCACTGAAGTGAAATTTAAGCTTACAAAAGCAGAGTCCCTAAATGAATGCCTTTAATTTCATAATTTCTCAGGGTGACTTTGCTGATCGAAAGCAGCAGAACACACACACACACACACACACACACACACACACACTCCTAAGTGAAGCTATTGTGGTATTCTTAACAGTCTTAAATGTCAATTTGAAGAATAGGTTGCTTCTTCTGAAGCACTGTTATTTAAAATGGAGTGGACAGCAACACTGATGGATGATCAAGGCAGTATAAGTCACACAAAGAGACTTATGCCTCTGCAAGTGAGCAGGGAAATGTGGAAATTTTTCCTCTATCATTCTCACACAGCTATGAAATGCTGTAAGCTATTCAAAATGCAAAACTGCCTCCTAAAATCTGAGAGAAGAGAATTCATTTTCTTCTTCCACCTGCATTGGTGAAAACTGAAGGCCTGGTGGGAACTTCTCCAAATTTCTTTCTTCCATCCCCCAATCTCTTGCATCGTTTTATGATGCAAACTGTTTCATCCAACTAACCTGTCAGAGAGGCATCTGCTACCATGACAGATGCCAACACACATGAGTGTATGTCACGCTGTAGTCATTCAGTGCCAGCACTAGGCAACAAACTCCCTTTAGCTCTGTAAATCACTGAGGCTACATGTGTTGTCCACCCACCTCTTAACTTACAAAACTAGTAGCAGGTGATACATGAGCTTCAGAGGTATCTTCAATGTTGCTAATGTAACATGATGCCTCTATGGTTGCCTTGCCAGCTTTTACTTACCCTGTCAAGCTCCAAGAACTAAAAACAAAATATGAAGCATTCCCAATAAAAGCTCAGTGCCCTTAAGCACCATTCTTCCCCTAGTTTTTCACCTTTCTGTCCCAAGCAAAGGGCCTGAAAGCATTAGGTGTAGTGTCATAAAATCAAAAGTGAGACAATTGATGGAGGCCTTATTAGAAGTTTGTGAGATGAGCTGTTACTTCTGACATTGAAAATTGTATGTTGTTATGCACCAAAAAATCTTCTGTGAGATCTGAAGAAACACAAGTTAAGATAATATATTACTACACCTGAAAGTATATATATACATATATGTACATATATATATATATATATATATATATATATATATATATATATATATATATATATATATCATTTCTTTTCAATCTGGCTGGATGGTTCATGTGCTTTTCTGTCCTGAAGAACTTTGGCTGTCCATCGCAATATCCTCTTGTTATTGGCAACATCCAATTCTGTTTATCATCATGAATCTGTGTCAGCAAATCCAATGGCCTCTCTGAGTGTTGCACTCCCACTGGGCAAGTGATGAGCTGGACTGATCCATGCCTGAAAGTGCTGAGGGAGCTTCGGTCCAGATGGCTTTCTTGCTGATCATGTCTCAGTATTCTTTTATATTTTTTCTGCCTATGTTGTTCATTTAATACAGAGTACAGAAGAGGAACTTGAGTCAGAACATAAAATAACTTTTAAATGCTCAATTATGAATGATGGTGCTACTTTAAAAAGAATGAAACATCACAAAGTATATTTTCTTCTGTGACAAATGGGGGCAAAATTAAATGTATTAAAATGTATGCTACAACTAATATGGACCAAGGTAGTCTTCTTTGTAGTTGTTTAAATAATAAATATTGTGTGTTTAATATACACAATAGTATTATTAAATTCAGTAGTTTCTTTTCTGCAATGACTGATGCTAAGAAGGACCAACTTCTGGTCCTGTTGAGTCTTATCCACTACCTCAACTGTATATCTGCATTAAAAACTTGTTCCTAAAAATATGAGCTCCACAGAGATGGTCCATCTATTCAAAGGAGACTGATAGTCTCAAGGTCTAGTGACTTCTGTCTTCCTAGGCATCACTAAAAAGTTATCCTTCTGCACTGAAGGGAAGACTTGGTAGCTAAGAGCACATGTTGTACTTGCCAAGGAGCCAAGGTTGATTTCTAGCACCCACATTAGGCAGCCTGCAATTTCCTAACCTGAGTTTCATGGGAATTTCTATCCTCTGCTGGCACCCATATGCATATGTAAATACACCCATAGAGAAACCCACATACATATACATAGCAATAAAATAAATATTTTATTATTGTTTAAGATTACCATATAATTACATGATTGAATCCTTTTTGTTCCTCCCTCCAAATCCGCCCATGTCCCATCACTTCTTTTCTTGCTCTCTGTCAAATTCATGGCCTGTTTTTTTTTTAAATTATTGTCATGTTGTTGTTGGTGGTGGTAGTGGTGGTAGTGGTGGTGGTGGTGGTGGTGGTTAACAAGTCTTTATATATATTATACATATATATATATATATATTATTTTTGTGTTAAATATGTGTGTTTTGAAGTAGTGACAAGAATTCATAACATATGTAAAAAATATGTATTTCCACTAATAATTATAGACATTTAATAAGCATGTTTATCTCTATTCTTGACACTCTCAGTTTGTTTTATGTATTTATGTATCTCAGTCTGTAGTAGAGTTAGAACTCAGGGTCCTTTTACACACCAGTCTACCACGAAGATCTAGCTAGACTCAATTTTTAGCTTTAAGTATTAAACTGTTGAGCTCAAACACTAGGATTTAATGGATCTCTCTTCAGTGAGTCTACAGGCCACAGTAGGAGACACCCACCAGCTGGGCAGTTAATACTGAATCGGACAGTTGTTCTCAGCTACACCAGTTCATGAACAAGAATTTGTTCAACAATCACTGGTGGACTATGTACTCAAGTTATTCAGAGTATATAAAAAAATTCATGCTCATGCTAGATTCTCAAAGTTTCCCTATAAATTATAAACAGAAAAAATGCATTCTTATGCCAGTAGGCTTGTGTATCTTACATTTTCATAAGACCCCTTTGCTTTCATTCAGGGAATGTTTCCAGAGAACTATGACACTCAGAGTTATGTAATTTGTGGGAGATGCAAGAACACTAGGATACAACTCCATGTGTACTTTGTTGGACAAAAGAACAAAAAGGAACATGAGTGAGACCCAGCAAGTCTCACAAGTGCCTACCTTTTAAGACAGAGACAGGAGTGAGGATGCCAAAGAGCCTCAACCCCACCTCTACTCAACCCCCACAGGACAGAGGAACAGGAAAACCTATGTCAATAGGGAATTTGGAAATGGTGTTGTAGCAATGACTTTGCTTTTCCATGGCCCTGAAGCTTTGGCAGTCACAGAGTTGTGGATTTCTGCACAAGAAAAATGACGTGTAAATACAAAAGCACATCATTGCACTCCTGATTGTCAGCCAGTCAAAAGTGGTTATACATAGTGCATAAACATGACACCAAAGACAAACCTTTACCAGACAATGAGGCAAGTGAGAGAACTGAGGGTTACCCTTCCAGAACAAGTATATGAAACTTGCACAGGCAAAAGAAATGTAGGTGCTCAGTAAACAGAAACCATATACAGAGATGAAGAAAATTACAATTTTACATTGTTTTCCTTTTTGTTTGTTTGTTTGTTTGTTTGCATTATCAATTTATTGTTAGCTATTTTTCAACAAAAGACAAAAGCCAAGTCCCACAAGAAAAATAAACTGCGATAATTCTTTGCTAAAAAAGGTTCTTACTTGCACAGTTTTTTGAAATAGTGATATAACCTCAAAAATATGTTCACAGAGGTGACAAACCAAACTCTTATTTTTTCATAATTCATACAATGTACTTTGGTCATTCTCTACCAGCACCAAAGTCTTCAGAGCTCCTGCCACCTCCCTACCCTCCCTTTGTCTCAATGGTAACCAGAAGTCCTACTGATCCTTGACCAAAGATGAGACTTCTCAAGGCTCAACAGCCATCTTCTGATCTTCCAGCAGGGGGCACCCTATTTCAGAGTTCTTTTTAAATTTTTTATTAATTTATTCATATTACATCTCTATTGTTAGCCCTTCCCCTGTTTCCTCCCATTCTTCCCTCCCTCCCACTTCTCCCCTTCTCCCCTCCCCTATGTCTGTGATTGAGGGAGACCTCCTCCCCCTATATATGCTCTTAGAGTATCAAGTCTCTTCTTGGTAACTTGCTATCCTTCCTCTGAGTGCCACCAGGTCTCCCCATCCAGGGGACGTGGTCAGAAAAGGGGCACCAGAGTTCGTGTGAGAGTCAGATCTCACTCTCCACTCAACCGTGGAGAATATCCTGTTCTTCGGCTAGGTCTTGGTAGAGGTTCGAAGCTTACTGCCTATATTCTCCTTGGCTGGTGCCTTAGTTTGAGGAGGACCCCAGGACCCAGATCTGCCTGTCATAAAGTTCTTCTTGTAGGTTTTCAGGACCCTGTGGGTCCTACTATTTCCCTATTCTTCCATGCTACTCTCTCCTAAAGTCTCAATAGGATGTCCTTTCCTCTGACCCACTTTCTTGGTAAGTAAAGTTTTTCATGGTACATATCCCTTGGACTAGTGTTTTGATATAAGTGAGTATATACTGTTTGTCTCTTTTTTATTCTGGGTGAACTCGCTCATTATGATAATTTCTAGATCAATCCATTTCTCCACAAATTTCGGGTCTAATTGCATTTTTCTACATGTAGACATCCAGTTAGACCAGCACCATTTGTTGAAGATGCTATCATTTTTCCATTGAATAGATTTGGCTTCTTTGTCAAAAATCAAGTGAGCAAATGTACAAATGTGTGTGGATTCATCTCTGGGTCTTCAGTTCGATTCCACTTATCCACCAGTCTATTGCTTTGCCAGTACCATGCTGTTTTAATTACTGTTGCTCTGTAGTGCAACTTGAGATCAGGTATGGAGATTCCTCCGGAGGCTCTTTTGTTGTATAGGATTGTTTTTGCTATTCTGGGTTTTTTATTTCTCCATATGAATTTGAGAATTGATCTTTCAAAATCTTCAAAGTATTTTGTAGGTATTTTGATAGGGATTGCATTGAATCTGTAAATTGCTTTTGGTAAGATGGCCATTTTTACTATGTTGATTCTCCCGATCCACGAACAAGGTAGATCCCTCCATCTTCTGATATCATCTTCAATCTCTTTCTTCAGAGGTTTGAAGTTTTTTTCGAATACATACTTCACTTGCTTGGTTAGAGTTATTCCTGGATATTTTATATTGCTTGTGGCTATCGTGAAGGGAGTAATTTTCCTAATTTCTTCCTCTGCCTGTTTGTCATTTGTATATAGGAAAGCTACTGACTTTTTTGAGTTAATTTTGTATTCTGCCAATTTGCTGAAGGTGTTTATCAGCTGTAGGAGTTCTCTGGTAGAATTTTGCGGGCCACTTATATACACTATCATATCATCGGCAAATAGCGATAATTTGACTTCTTCCTTTCCCATTTGGATCCCCTTGATCTCCTTTTGCTGTCTTATTGCTCTGGCTAGAACTTCAAGAACTATATTGAAGAGATATGGGGACAGAGGGCAGCCTTGTCTGGTTCCCGATTTTAGAGGGATTTCCTTGAGTATCTCTCCATTTAATTTAATGTTGGCTGTTGGCTTGCTGTATTGGCCTTTATTATGTTTAGATAAGTGCCTTGTATTCCCGATCTCTCCAGAACTTTAAACATAAATGGGTGTTGGATTTTGTCAAATGCTTTTTCTGCATCTAAAGAGATGATCATGTGGTTTTTCTCTTTCAGTTTATTTATATGTTGGATTACATTGATGGATTTCTGTATGTTAAACCATCCCATCACGCCTGGAATGAATCCTACCTGGTCATGGTGAATGATGTCTTTGATATGCTGTTGTATTTGCTTTGCGAGTATTTTGTTGAGTATTTTTGCATCAATGTTCATAAGAGAAATTGGTCTGAAATTCTCTTTTTTTGTTGGGTCTTTGTGAGGTTTAGGTATCAATGTGACTGTGGCCTCATAGAAGGAATTTGGTAATATTCCGTCAATTTCTATCTTCCGGAATAGCTTGAATAGTATCAGTATTAGCTCCTCTTTGAAGGACTGGTAGAATTCTGCACTGAAACCATCTGGCCCTGGGCTTTTTTTTGGTTGGGAGACTATCAATGTTTGCTTCTATTTCTATAGGCAAAATACGGCTATTTAATTTGTTTATCTTGTCTTGGTTCAATTTTGACAAATGGAATCGGTTGAGAAATTTGTCCATTTCCCTTGAATTTTCTAATTTTGTGCCATAAATGCCTTTAAAGTAGGTTTTTACAATTCTTTGTATTTCTTCGGTATCTGTTGTTATGTCTCCCTTTTCATTTCTGATTTTGTTAATTAGGATAGTGTTTCTCTGTCTTTTAGTTAGCTTGGCTAACGGTTTGTCTCTCTTGTTAAATTTCTCAAAGAACCAGCTCTTGGTTTTGTTGATTCTTTGGATTGTTCTCTTTGTTTCTAATTTATTGATTTCAGAGCTGAGTTTGATTATTTCTAGGCGTCTACTCCTCTTGGGTGTTTCTGCTTCTTTTTTTTCTAGAGCTTCCAGATGTGTTGTTAAGTTGTTTATGTGGGATGATTCCTTTTTCTTTTTAAAGTCACTTAGTGCTGGAATTTTCCTCTTAGCACTGCCTTCAATGTGTCCCACAAATTTGGGTATGTTGTTCCATCATTTTCATTGAGTTTCAGGAAGTCTTTTATTTCTTATTTCTTTCATGACCCATATGTAATTAAGTAGAAAGTTGTTTAGTTTCCATGTGTTAGAATGCTTTTTGTTATTTCTGTTGCTGTTGAAGTCCTGCCTTATACCATGGTGATCTGACAAGATAAAAGGTATTATTTCAGTCTTCTTGTATCTGTTGAGGTTTGCTTCATGACCAACTATGTGATCAATTTTAGAGAATGTTCCATGGGGTGCTGAGAAAAAGGTATACTCCTTAGCGTTTGGGCGAAAGTTCTGTAGATATCTGTTAGATCCATTTGCTTCATGACATTGGTTAATGAGGTTATTTCCCAGCTTAGTTCTTGAATCAAAGACCTATCCTTGAGTGAAAGTGAGGTGTTGAAATCTCCCACTATTAATGTGTGGTTATCGATGAGTGGGGCAAGCTTTGTTAATAAGTCTTTTACAAATGTGGGAGCACTTGTATTCGGAGCATAGATGTTCAAAATCGTGATGTCTTCTTGGTTGACTTTACCTTTGATGAGTATGAAGTGTCCATCCTCATCTCTTTTGATTAATTTTGGATGAAAGTCTATTTTATTAGACATTAGAATGGCTATCCCAGCTTGTTTCTTGTGACCATTTGCTTGGAATATTTTTCCCCAACCTTTTACTCTGGGGCAATGTCTGTCCTTGTGGTTGAGGTGTGTTTCCTGAATGCAGAAGAATGTGGGGTCATGTTTATGCATCCACTCCGTTAGTCTGTGTCTTTTTATTGGAGAATTGAGACCATTGACGTTGAGAGATATTAATGACAGTGATTGGTAAGTCCCTTCATTTTTGGTAGTTGTAACAGTCAAGATTTTGTGAGGTTGTGATTTTGCAATGGTATAGTTACCTATTTTCTATGAAGTTATGGTTGTAGTTTGACCCATTGAGGTGGAGTTTTTCTTCTAGTAACTTTTGTAAAGCCGGATTTGTGGCTAGGTACTGTCTGAATTTGTTTTTGTCGTGGAATATCTTGTCTTCTCCATCAATGGTTATTGATAATTTTGCTGGATATAGTAGTCTTGCCTGGTATCTATGTTCTCTTAGGGTTTGCAGCACCTCTGTCCATGCCCTTCTGGCTTTCATGGTCTCTGCTGAGAAGTCAGGAGTAATTCTGATAGGTTTGCCTTCATATGTTACTCGGCCTTTTTCTCTTGCCGCTTTCAATATTTTTTCCTTGTTCTGTATATTTGTGTTGTTATTATTATGTGGCGGGAAGATTTTCTTTTCAGGTCTATTCTATTTGGTGTTCTGTAGGCCTCTTGTATGCTTGTATGCATCTCCTTCTTCAAACTGGGGAGATTTTCTTCCATTATTCGATTAAAGATATGTTCTGGGCTGTGGAGTCGGCTATCTTCTCGCTCCTCTATTCCAATTATTCTCAAGTTTCATCTTTTCATGTTGTCTTTTAATTCTTTTATGGTCTGTGTCAGGAATTTTTCAGATTTAGCATTTCCCTGAATGGTTGTTTCCAGTTCTGTGATTGTATCTTCAAGTCCCGATATTCGTTCTTCCATTTCTTGCAATCTGTTAGATAAGGCCACCTCTGAGATGCTTGCTTTCTTCTTTGATGCCTCTTGATCATGTTTTTCTTCTGTGTGTTCCTGCATCATAGCTTCCATTTTTATCTTCATGTCTTGGACTGTTTTAATGATTTCCATCATCTGGTTATTTATATTTTTCTGAAATTCTTCAAGTGCCTCTTTATATGACTCTTTTAACTCTTCAGCTCTCTTGTTTGCCTCCTCCTGCATTTGTTTACAGATTTTATTTGTTTCTTCCATTATCATCTTCTTTACTAAGGACTTGAGGTCATTTTCTTGCCTATCCATTGCTGTTAGGTTCTCTAGGTTGTTTTCTTTGGGAATGTTGGGATCTGGAGATGCCAAACTGTTTTGGTTTTTGATAGCATTCTCTCGCTGTCCTCTTGTCATTTTGATGGCTCTGATCTTGGAAGGTATTTTGTAGTGACCTTCACTGGTTGAGAGTAGTTAATTGATGACTGATTATAGGTCAGGTCCTCTTTCCTATGGGGGATCAGGGAGTATTTCCGTGAAACAGGTAGGTGATCTGGTGTCACTCCTGGTGATTTTCCTCTGCACCGTGGGCTCCAGGCTGAGCCAGCCAAAGTAGATATCTGTTTGGACTTTACTGCTTTAATTCAGATCAGCAGTTTTGGGCCTAGAATAAGGTTTGCACACAAACGTTCTGGTTGAGTACATTGATCCCAGCTGCCTGTCCTTGCTGTGGTTTTGTAGTCAAGACCCCAGGTAGATCAGATCTTCTGGGGGTGTAGCTGTCTTATAGTTCTGTCTCCATACCCTGTAGCAGTGCCCAACCTCTCCCAGAACTATATGCCTGGAGGGACCAAGGTCGCTCTTGGTCAGCAATTAGACACTGCAAGCAAGACCCTCTTTTTGTCTCCCGATAAAGTGAGAGTGCCTGCCTTGCTCGGGCCAGAGTCCCCGGCTGGGCTCTCTCATTTGGAGAGCAGGGAGTGCAGGGCCAGTGCCTTGCGGCTGGGCGGTTAGTAAGACTAGGGTTGCAGAGCTCTGGCGGTCGCCTGTGGAACCAGATCTTTCCGCCGGGCTATGTTGGTCCCTTCATGCTCTAGGTCAGCAATTAGACACTGCAAACACAACCCATCCACGTCTCATCTCCCGATAATCTGAGAATGCCTGCCTTGCTCGGGCCAGGATCCCCATCTGGACTCTCTCATTCGGGGAGCAGGGAGCGCAGGGCCAGCCCAGCTGGGCTCTCTCGTTCGGGGAGCAGGGAGTGCAGGGCCAGTGCCTTGCAGCTGGGTAGTAACAATAGGGTTGCAGAGCTCTGGCGAAAGCCCACGGAACCAGGTCTTCCTGCAGGACTAAGAGGTTCAGCTATCGTTCTAGGCAAGACCCGCGTCTCCCGATAGGTCTGTGGAAGCAGTTCAAGCTGATTTCTCACTGCCGCTCTTTGTAGGCTCAGTCCGTTGTGATTGGTGCTAGGTTGGGCCCCGGATGGCCAGCGAGCTGCAGTCCCACTTTAGCTGTCTCTGTTGGGTCCCACCGCCTGTGTTTCCATTCGGCCTAGGTGGGTGACCTCCGCAGTTTGGGGTGGTGTGGAAGGAAGAATCCTAGGTTAGATTCACCCTCTTCACTGAGACTCCTCTGGTTGGGGACTCTGGAAAATCCCCTCCACAAACAGCGAGTCTGTGCTTTATATACAGGCTGCAGTTTGCATGTGGATTCCGTTTCACAGTTTGGTGAGTGCATTTAGCACCTCCAAGATGTTGCTTGACCCAGGGGGGTAGGCCCCCTGTTTGGTCTGCGGCCTTTAGGGCCCCACTCACCTACAGTTCTCAAAGTCCAGCAAGCTGTAGCTCCACTTATGTCTCTGGTCTCCTCGGAGTAGATCAGGTATGAGGCTTAATGGTCGGTGCCATCTTGGAATCCCCCTACATTGTTTTCCTTTAAATATTAACTTTTAGGGTACATACACAGATACACAGACACACACACATATGGAGAGAAAGAGAGAGAGAGAGAGGTATGTGTATTTTGTGGTTAAATTCACTTCCCTTTTATCCTTTTATTTCTCTGGCATGTGCTTTCCTGACTCCTTTGTTCTTCTGATATAATCTCTTAGTGCATCCGCCACTAGAGACGAGTTCTATCCCTTTTTCTAGCAGCCAGATAGTCAATAGCTCTTCAGGGAGGGATTAGAGCCTGGTGGGAAGATCCATTATCCTTGATAGACAGGTAGAGAGCTTAATCTTGGGCAGAAATTCACAGCTTCTCTGTACTCATGGTTGTAATCCAGTATCATGTCTTGATAGCTGTGTTTTGTGAAATATTTCTCCATCTTCCAGATGGATATTTTCTACCCATCTTAAACTCTTTCTTTTCTCTTCTTTTGTGAAATTTGCTGGGTCATAGGAGTGGGTTAGGGATATAAAAAAAGACATATTTTATGTCAATGATCTCATAATATATGTTCCTATAATACCTAGGAAATTTTCAAGTTTAAGACTCTATATTGTTAAGTATTTGTGTTAGCAATGGTCATATTATAATTAAATCCCTCCATTGGGGCACACATACACAAATACACACACACACACACACACACACACACACATTTTTCATCTATGATAAGGCAGATGTGGTACCTGTCATTAGGGTATGTTTAATACCATAAAAAGGTTTTTATCTAGGGCAAGGAGTGGAGAGATATAAACGTTCATAGGATAACAAATGAACCATAATTACATATTTTTAACCTTTAACTGACACTTGGCATTAAATTAAATTATGAGTATAGGCAAGAAACCACAGATGGACGAGTAGCACCTGTGGCATGCTGTCTCATACTATAGATATCTGAACACTGAGCTCTAAGTCTCGTGTTATTAGCTTTTAGTATTTGATGCATTAATAAGAAGAAAACAGCTTGTGGTGTCATGAATGTTGTTCCTAATGCATTGATACTGAATTCCAATATTTCTGATTTCATTCATAATCCTTTGTAGTTCATTTCTACTTTAAAAGCATTGTTCTGAGATGGGAACTACAGACCACAACCAGAATGCTAAATAGGTTCATGATATGAGAAATTATTAAGACCACAGTCTAGAGGTAGAAAAGAATTTAATTACATAAGTGACTATGTTCCAATAGTATGACAGATGTGTGATAAGGAAAGGAGAGAACAGAATAAACTCCTACCTAGGGAGATCAGGGAGTTCTTGAAAAGACTCTCGAAGTAGGTGTCTTCCTGAAGAAATAGTAACTAGGTGCTATACTTTAAATACAAAATTATCTCAGAGGTTCCTGTTTTGAATGCATGGCCCTGAGCTGTAGCTATTCCAAAGGCTCTGGGGTCATCAGATGGCTCGCCTGACTGGTGAAAGTGGGGCCATCATGGGACTGGCTGACTGGTGGAGATGGGGTCACTAACCCTTCGGGGTTTTCTTTTTTTTTTTTTAATAGTTACAAACCTATGTCATTCTTTTTATTTTTAAATTAATTTATTTATTAATTCATTCATATTACATCTCAATTATTATCCCATGCCTTCTTTCCTCCCATTTCCCCATCCCTCCCACTTTCATCCTATTCTCCTCCTCTATGACTGTGACTGGTTGGGACCTCTTCCCCCTGTATATGATCATAGGGTATAACGTCTCTTCTTGGTAGCCTGCTATCCTTCCCTTGAGTGCCACTGGGCCTCCTCATCAAGGGGATGTGGTCAAATATGGGGCACCAGAGTTCATGTGAAAGTCAGTCCCCACTTTTCACTCATCTGTAGAGAATGTCCTGTCCCTTGGCTAGATCTGGGTAGGGGTTCAATGTTTACTGCATGTATTGTCCTTGGTTGGTGCCATAGTTTGTGCAGAACCTCTGGGCCCAGATCTTCCCATCATAATGTTCTACTTGTAGGTTTCTAGGACTCTCTGGGTCCTTCTATTTCCCTATTCTCCCATACTTCTCTCACCTAGAGTCCCAAAAGGATGTCCTCACATCTATCCCACTTTCTTGGTAGGTGAAGTCTTTCATGGGACATGTCCCTTGGGCTAGTAGCCCTTTGAAAATCTCATCTGCACTTCCTTTCCTAGGAGGCTCTGCTTTCTGTTTGGTACCATGTAAACAGCACAACACCATGCTCTGAAGGGAAAGGGCCTTCTCTGCCATGATGGATTGTAACTTCTCTGAACCTATGAGCAGAGATAATCAGTCACTCTTCCAAGTTGTTTCTGTGGGGCATTTCTGTCACGGTAATGAGAAAAGTTGCTAAGACCGCAAGCATGACATATTGAAGCAACTGCTTCTGTTAGGTATGAAAAGTCAGTTCTGAAAAGACTTTGCATGTGTGTTTGTGAGTAGAGGAAGCATGTGTTTAGGGAGCAATAGATGAAGCAGTTAGCACCTGAAGGATAAAATTAAATAAGAGAAGGCTCAAAGCATCTGTGTTTTATCTTAGGGATACTGATGACCCTTAAAGAATAAGAGTAAAAGTCACTGTGGAAAGAGCTGAATTGCAAGAAAGAGACATCTCTGCAATCATTTTGGAAAATTAAGATATGTGTCAGCCTTAGAAAATTATACAAGAAAATTCACAGTATACTAGAAAACCACATATTAAACATTTACAAAACTCTGGGGCTGCTGCCATGTACCAGCATTAATATTTCTTTCAGTGATATAAATAATCCACACTAAGTCAGATGAAGTAAAGGAGGAGATTCAGCAAATGGCAAATTTCTTTGTAGTCTCAAAGCTGTGCAATAAAGCCTGCCAGATACGCACAGCCTTTGGAGATGCCTGTTTCTAATGAGCATGCTAAGCTTCCACTTTAAACATAGCAATTTCTTAGTATCCTACCTCATTTTAATGAATTTGCAGAGTGGAATCTTCGATTTGGATTTTATGGCTGGCCAAATCCTCCCATTTCTGTAATATTTGTGTACTGGAATGAAGTTTAGTAGCCTTATCGATTTAGCCAACTTATCCACTATCCTAAAATCACACATAGTAGTTCATTTGCCAAAGTTGGCTTCCTTGTTCTTCTTCTAATGTGAATTATTTATGTACTTTCAGTAGGTCATATCTTAAATCTGTTGTATTTTAAAATATTCTCCCAATCCACTGACGTGTGAGAAAGCTGTGGTATTTGTTATGTGTGTTGGCAGCAATGAATAAGATTTGGAAATTGTACTGGAATCTAGTTTACATGGTAAACAGCTCATGGATCGCAATGCTTATTTTAGAGACATCAAGTTGTCCCTCCAAATCTATTCAATGAGTGTTAAATGTGGGCTGTGAATGTCGTCAGTATTCTCATTCCTCCACTGTCCTTCAAAGTTCAAAGGAAGTATAAAGAGCAGCAAACACTTAGAGTATGCATATATGGAAAATAGAAAAACCACATAAAAAGAAATGCTCACTTTTACTATAAAGTTGCTGCTTATGTGCTATATGACATTCCTCTCAGCATTTAAAAAAGATTTGGATTAAACTAATGCCTAGTGGTCAATGAATGTGGTTGGAACCCTGAAAAAAATGTCTAATAAAGGACTCATAGTTTTTGCCTTCAGCTGTGGTTCTTACACTGTAAATATTCATGTTTGGCTTTATTAAGAGAAACAAGAATCCCAAAATAAAACCAATAAGCTCTACAAAAAGCATATATTTGAAGTCTGCATGCCAAAGAAACCTAAGAATGTATCTATGCATAAGAGACCAAATATACATATTCCATGATGTACACAGGTTACACAATACAATCCAAATTTAGAAAAGTATTATAATATGTATATTTTTACAAATCTAATCATGCCTCACTGAAGATATTGATAGTTCTTTCCATTAACATTTATTAGTTTTAAAATGAATTCCACAATGTATGTGAATATATTAATAATGTTCACTTCCACATATGAACTTCTTAATTTTAAGCTATAATAATAAATCACATATGAAAAGATAGAGTGGCATCTTTAATATATGGATAGATTATATAAGAAGTCAATCCAGAAACTCAATCAGTTAACGTCAATCATTAACCAACTATGAAGTGGTAGAGATAGTAACAAAACCTAGTAATGCAATTATAATAGAAGTTTGGGTCATAATTAAATTTATTTATTTTGTCAACAAAAATCTAAGAATAAAAATTTAAGGAGATGATATTAGCAATAAAATAGATTGGGAAAGGCAAATTTTTAAAAGAGGAAAGAGCATAAAATTATAATAAATGTTTAGACATTTAAATATTTATTGGTTTAAAGTAAATAGAATTTAGTGTTTTGAAAGTAAACATTTTAGAGTCTTAAGTCCTAAATCACACTAAACTATAGGACAACAGATGTTAAAATAAATTTGTAGGAAAATGTAGTCTTTTGTATTTGGGTTTTCCTTTGATGAGTATCAAGTGCCCTTCCCCATCTCTTTTCATGAATCTTGGTGGAAAGTCTATTTTATTATATATGAGAATAGCTACTCCAGCCTGATCCTTATGTCTGTTTGATTGGAAAATCCTTTGCAAACCCTTTACTCTGAGGTAATGTTTATCTTTGTTGCTGAGATGTATTTCTTATATGCAGCAGAATGATGGGTCCTGTTTTCACCACCATTCTGTCAGCCAGTGTCATTTTATTGGTGGATTGATACCTTTGATAATAATGACTGAACATTGTTAATTCCCTTCTTTTGTTTTATATGGTATGGAATTATTTATTTCTTGTGTTTTCTTGGATGTAGTTGTTTGGATTGGGATGGAGTTTTCCTTCTAGTATTCTTTATAGGCCTAGATTTGTGGGTAGATATTGTTTAAATTTTGTATTGACTTGTAATATCTTGTTTTCTTCATCTATGGTGGCTGAGAGTTTTTCTGAGTATAGCAATCTGACCTGATATCTGTGCTTTCTTAGGGTTTGCAGACATCTGCCCAGGCCCTTCTTGTTTTTAGAGTCACTGATGAGAAGTGTGAAAGGTCTGCCTTTTATGTTACTTGGCCATTTTCCCTTGAAGGTTTTAATATCCTTTATTTGTTCTGTAGATTTAATGTTTTGTTTATTATGTGGTAGGAAATTTTTCTTTTCTGGTCCAGTATAACTGGTATTCTGTTTGCTTCCAGTGTGCTTAATAGGCATCTCCTTCATTATGTTGGAGAAATTTTCTTCTATTATTTTGTTGAAAATAGTTTTTGGTCCTTGTAGCTGAGACTTTTCGCCTTCTTCTATTCCTATTTATATAGGTTTAGTCTTTTCATAATATCCAAGATTTCCTAGTTGTTTTGTGTCAAAAATCTTTTAGCTTTCACATTTTCTATGACGTGCATCAATTTCTTCTATCGTATCTTCTATGCAGGAGATTCTCTCTTCTATATCAGATTCTGTTGGAGATATTTGCTTCTGTTGTTTCTATTCTCTTCCCTAGGAGCTCCATCTTCAGGGTTTCATCAGATTGTGTTTTCTTTATTGCTTCTACTTTCATACACAGGTCTTAGACAGTTTTATTCATTTCCTTCACTTGTTTAATTGTATTTTTCAGTGTTTCTTTAAGGTGGCCATCGAGGGCCTCCAGGGGTGGGACACTGGACCCATAATGGGGTGCATAGTGGACATGTTGGCACTCTTTGTTAGGTTTGCCAGGAGGACAAGGAAGGCTGGCAATTGTGGTCTTCGGGGTTTAATCTGTCTTCTCCAGGTGGCTGCTGAAGGCCTCCAAGGATCATGGTGCTGGACCAGGAATGGAGTGTCCTTGAGATTT
The DNA here is from genome assembly GCF_903995435.1 of Acomys russatus. Lineage (NCBI taxonomy): Eukaryota > Metazoa > Chordata > Mammalia > Rodentia > Muridae > Acomys > Acomys russatus. The sequence continues at coordinate 1,471,699 of NC_067150.1, read as the reverse complement.
TTATCAGTAACACTGGAAATACAGACAAGCATCATGACAGTGGCTATTAGAAAGTAGTATGCTTACCTAGAGGAATAGATATCTAATACTAGAATATAAATGAATCCCATTGAAATTGGAGAAAATACTATGCTGTTCTTCATGAGGAAAATGTTTTCTGGAATTCACACAAAAGCCTTGGTTTTGTTGTTCATCCCTAGTAGCAGAAGAGAAGGTAGAAATTTTTCCATTAAAAACTAAGTTATCAGCATTAGTCACTCCCATCCATCATTATTTATTGTCAACAATGCAATTTCATTGCTGTTAGTGATCCAAAATAGGAAGAAAATTAAAGAGCCTGTAGGAAAGCTGACTTAGGACAAAAATGGGCATTTATTTAGTAAGAATGTTGATGAAAATGGAACTGGAAGCCATGGAAAATATTGTTTATCATTACGGGGGGTGTTACTTCTAGATAAAATTACTTACCAAAGTGAGAGAGTGATTCACAGACAAGATCCACAAAGCAAAGATAGTGAGAATAGCAACATCAGAAGCCAGCATCTGTGCTCCCAGCTCAAGCAGGACAAGGCAGGCAATTAGTGGAGCTATAAGCAACAGACTGGGGTAGGAGAGGTTCATATGGGCAGTGGCCTACTTTAGTTCAGAAGGGAAAGAACATCGTTATCAAGGAGATTCATCATTTGAGTCAATGCCTTCAAACAAACTTACATCCCAGAGCATTAGTGCCACTGAGACTGCCTTCCGGCAACACAGAAAAACAAATGAACTGAAGGGAACTGAAGGTTCAAGAACAAGAACCCATTTTTTAATAGACCACCAAAATCAACAATGACAGAAGCAGACGAGAAAGTGCTGAGAAAAAACCTCTGCTACTCTTTTCTGACTAGGAAGGACATTAATTTCTCTAAGATTTAGAAGCCTCTACAATAGCCAAATGTTTACCAAAATGAAGGTCTGTACACATACATTAATGACTAATCAACTAAAAGTACAAAAGTTTAGTGAATTTTTCGAAGAGCTCAGTTATTAACATATGGAAAATAGTTAACTCAACTTTGGGAGCAAGATAAGGAATACAATTTGACATGCAAGTGAGTATCAAAAGCATGATTTCTGTGAAGGGAAGGGAAATCAAATGTGAAAGTGCTTAGTGTGCAGAAAGTCCTGGATTTCACTCCAGACCCACAGAGAGGAGGTGAGGTGGTACAAACCTGTAATTCCAGCAGTTGGAACATAAAGTAGGAAAATAAGGAATTAAGGTCATTCTTGGCTACATGGTGAGTTTAAAACCACCTTATGATACATGACATATCTTCTCAAAATATTATCAAAACCCTGCTAAAATTTTTTTATTTATATTATCCAACTGACATTTATAAAAAAAAGTATTTTGTTTTATATCCAACATATTATTGCTGTTTGTTAATTTACAAGAAATGTATATTTAAAATAGTAACTATTAATTCATTGGTTACTGTAGTTGTTTTCTTTCAAATGGTACAGAATATATTCCTGTGCAAAATATATCTCACAAGTTGATTTATATTCAAGCTTACATTATTGAAATATCAACATCTATTTTATTAGCTTCATTCAAGGTAGATTATTAACTGATAATTATATTTTCATAATTTAGAATAGACTTAATAAACATGTTAAAATACAGAATTAGGTGTTATGTAATACTACATGTGTCTCATGCAGACACAGAAACACCTGCATTTTATAATGTCCATGGTCAGCATATAATTTAACTAGGTATATTTTAAGCTTCTCTGTGACCTTACATTACAATAGAATAGATCTGCAATATTTAGACAAGTTCTTCCAGTGAAAAAAATAAGCCATCTACCAAGTCACAGAAATAATTCTTTCTACGTATGTTTTTATATATGTTTATTGTATGGTTAGTCTAGTTATGTCTTATATGAAAATAGTTTTTTATATGTTTAATGTGACAGTGTACCAATGTCTTCATTTCCTATCTCTCAGATGGTACACATGTGCAGCATCTGTGTCAAAGGATAACAAACTTTTGACGAAGTAAGAGAGCTATTGCCAGTTTCACATTACAAAGAGGACTGAGGCACTTAGAGTTTAGCTTAATTATAATGGTGAAGTCTAATTATCACTTTAGCTAATCATTTTATGCCTACCTACATAAATTAATGTATCTTTACTGCACATATATTCAGATATATTCATAACAATCTTTGATATACATGAGTCTTTTGGATGATACTATCATTGTTTATAAAATGTGACAAAGGCCATTTATTAAATTGCTTTAATGAAAATTAAACCACAGTAAAAAAATTAATTGTCTTAAATATATTCAGTCATAATTGAAGTAATTAAACCAATAGGGTCTTATAAGCAATATTTTAGAAAAATGTTCATGAACAGCTAAATGAAGTGCTGTTACATCATAATTTTACTTTTAGTAAGTTTAGCAACACACCTTGTGTATCTTCCAGATAAGAAATGTTCTTGAGCTCCTAATGAGCTTTGCTGAAAATGTGTCAAAAGAAGCCTAGAGCTGGCAAGTTGGACGGCTAGATGACTCTAATTGAAGCCATCCCAAAAGAAGTACAGCACAGTTGCTATTATTATCTTAAAGGTTACAGTTGAGAATAGCTCGCTTGTATTTGTGACCTTTCCTAGATCTGAAAAAGCAAAAAGGTAAATTCAAGGGTGAGCAAGGACATTAACTGTCTTTTCATTTGCTATATCTGGTTAAACTTATTGTAGTGTGCATTGCTTACTGCCTGTGCCTATTGTGTTTATTTAAAGTTTGGGCCACTAACACATTATACACATAGGAGTTGTTAATTATACATAGTTAATAGGTTCACAATATATAACCACTCATAATGGTGTCACTTTGAAGAATATCAAATGGATTGTCAGTGGGCTTATTGTTATTTAAAGATGTCTTTTTTTTATAAGAAACATAACATTATGAACATCAAATGTTTTATTGCCATGCAATTAAAATAACACAGACACATACACATAACCATTTCAGAAATGACTAGCCTACATTTAAAGAAAAAATGCAGAGTTCCTTCATCTTATAGTTTCATTTCTGTTGTTGTGACAAATACCCAGACCCCTCTTCCCAAAACATCCTAGGGAACTTGGATAGAGTTGGATTAGTTCCAATGATAGACCATTACTAAGAAGAGGTCAAGCAACTAGAACATCACAAGTATAGTCCAGAGCTATAGAGAATAAAGACCGTTTTGCTTGCTTAGTCTCGGACATTCTCCTTTTGTATTATGTAGGGCCCCACTTCCCACATCCCCACCTACTCCACCCACACCAACCCTTGTCTAGGGTATAGGGGCATCCACAATGGGAAAGATTTTCTTACGTCAATTAACAACCAAGACAATAGCCCTTAACTATCCCCCTAGGCCAACCTGATCTAGGTAATTCCTCAGTAAGACTCTCTTCCTAGGTAATTCTAGGTGATGCCAAGTTGACCTTTAAAACAAATTTGTTAAAATAAGGTCTCTTTACTGAAAAAAAGCAAATTATTTCTAGTTAAGTTGAACTCTCCTGCACAAAAAAAGTGACTGCCCGGTCAACAGAAGAGCATCTGTTAAGAACCGTTAACTGTTCGTGGGGTAAATAATTTGTGCCTAACAAGCATTCACTAGAGTGAAGCAGGGAATTATTACAAAATGAAGTAAGTTTTCTACAGATGGTTGTCCAGTTTTAAAATTCTGAGAGCATGGTGGGTGCTGGTGGCAACTAATGGCTTCCATTTTCTTAACTGCTCTTCTCTTTGTGAACGGTTGGGGAGTGTGCTTTACTTGAAAAGCACTATTAAATGAAAGGCACTGAGGGATACAGCACAGAAGATCACTGCAGAGGGACTTTCAATTAAATGACTAGAACACAGCAGTTTTCCACTTCCCCCCCCCCAAAAAAAAAGCCCTTTGCCACAACTGTGACTATAGATTAGAAAAACACTGGCACTTCACTTCCTTGTAGCTAAAGTGACTGGCCTTAGAAACTAGATACACCCTCTCAGACCAGAATTTTACAATTTCAAACAATTGAATAATGGATTTAGTATTTAGTATTTAGTTGCTAATTCTATTTTTGTTATTTTAAAGAGTTATTTTATTGTATGTGTATGAGTATTTGCTTACATGTAAGTATGTGCACCATGTGCATGCCTGGTGTACATATAGACCAGGATCCCGTAGTGTATATAAACATGTTTATGATTTGCTCCCAAGTGTGGGATATGAAATACACTTGCGTGACATTGTGTGGTGTTTGTCTGCTGGAAACAGACTTGTAAGAGGACACATGGTATTTATCTACTAGAAGAAATACTACCTCTTGTGGAGGAATTGTCATTGCCAACTGATAAACATCTTAGTATGTGAGCCCAACAAAAGAGGCTTGGCTTTTTAGCCTTGGCATTGCTTCCTATGGTTTGGCTGCTTGTTGCTCCACTTCAAGGCGTTCCTAGACAGAAACCCTCCAGAGAATGCTACTGTGGTTGCAGTCACCTTTTGCTAAGTTGCTGGTTTGCTGTTTAATGGGTCTGGTGAAATCCTAACAATGAAGAATGTAATCTCTCCAAGGAACTGAGTCTAAAAAGGTCTATTTCTCCTGTTCCCATTAACCTTTCTTTCCTATCTAGGGTAGGTGGGTTAGAATGGAGGTATAAGCATTAAAGAACCCAAATGAAGTAGGTTTGAAAAAAGTTCAAAGCCTGCAGGATCTCCTGAAACTGAAATTACAAATAGTATTGAGCCATCATGTGAGTATTAGGAAACAAACCTGGATCCTCGGCAAGAGTGAACACCAAGTGCTTTTAACTGATGCGTCATCTTCATACCCATTTTTATTATTTTTATTTATCATGTGTGTGTGTGTGTATCTGTGTGTGTGTATAGTCATACATGCTCATGAGTGTGAGTGTGAATGGGGACCTGTGCATCCAGTGGTGTGTATGTGCAAGGCAGAGGACAATCTCAGGTGTCAATCTTCCCCTCCCACTTTCTCTGAGACAGGCTCTCTTTTTGTACACTGTACATGACAAGCTGGCTGTGAATGTCTCGGGTCTCTACTTCCCATCTTTATTGGTGCATTGGCATTGTAACTTCATTCTACCTTATTTAGCTTTACATGTCTCTTCAGTCCAAACTCAGGCTCTCACTCCTCTATAGCAAGTGATTTCCTCATTGAGCCATCTACCCAGCGATCTAATATTTCAAGTAAATCCTTTGTTATAGTGGTTACTTTCAGCTGGTCTTTTCACATGTCATTTCTATGATGCTGACCTTGTAACGTGGTTAATGTTAAGAAAAAAGTACCTACCATAGCTTAGAATCAAAGGGTTGTACTACCAGCTGTGCTCACTAATTAATTAATGTGACTTATCTATAAAAATAGTAATCTTAGAAGAGAAAATAGAAAGAGTACAGAGCTCAGCAGTAATCTGGTAAAAGAGCACAATGGCCAGTCTCTGTTGGCTGAGAAGGAAAACAGCAAAAACTCACAATCAAGAAGTAGATCCATAAAATCTCACCAACACAGCAGGCTATGCCTGATCTAAAAAAGGGTGATACCATTCATGTGCTAGCATGGAAGGAGAGGAACTTCGTGAGGTCTAAACCTTAAACAAAGTACCATGAGAAACAAAAAATGCTTGGGGTGGGAGAAATAGTCTCACCCAGAAAAGAGCACACCAATTAATCATATGATTCAAATGATCAGCCCTGAAAACATTCACATTTAAGTAACATTATGGCACACACACACACACACACACACACACAAACACACACACACACACACATAACTACAACCACCATTACCACCACCAACAACAACTTAACAAAAAAGAGGCCATTTAAAACAGCAGTGGAGAAGAGGAATGATACGGGGAGGGATTTGGAGCAAAAAATAAAAAATAAATAAATAAATAAAAGAGGGAAACTATAATTGTATTATAATCTCAAAAATAAAAATAAATAAAAATATAAAATTATAAACAAAACAGTCTTGGAATCAACTAATAATGCAAGACACCCAAGTCATATGCAGCTCAAGAAGGAAAAAGCCCAACAGCAAAGAAAGATTGCCACAGAAAGACCAGAAATCAAATTTGAAAACATTGAAGCACAAAAGCAAAGTCAAAGAATTGTTATAAAATAAATGGCTAAATTAGAGCAATACATCCCCCAACAAAATTCTCTAGGGTGTTAAAGGCCATTCTCTATGATCAGCTGCACTTCCCTCTGGCTCTGGAATCTCTTGACCAGAGTAATTGCTAATAGCTTAAAAGGTGATCCCATCCTCAGAAATTTACATTTTAATGAGGATTTGTGAAACTTTAAAAGCCTTCTAGATACAAAATGTGCATCCCATTATCAAATGGCAGAATGTCAAACTCTGCTAAAGTTATTCTGTGGCACAGCATTTTCCTTAGGAACCTATAAATGTAGCTTAACTGGAAACAAAGGGCTTGACACAACCATTCCATTTAATCAAGAAATTTAGTGGGAAATTGACATTATCTAAGACACAAAGGTGAGATGTGAAGGAGAGAGAAGCCTTAAGATGACACAAAACCAAAGCAAGTGCTGAGAAAGTCAAAGCTTGCCTGATTTTTATATTAATCATTCAATTTAAAATACCGTCACATCACTTCCCCTTTTCCTCTCCTCACTGCAACTAGTCCCTTGCCCAACTCCCTTTCAAATTAATGTCTTCTTTTTATAGGTGTGTGTGTGTGTGTGTGTGTGTGTGTGTAAATACAACCTCCTGAGTTTTTCCAGAGCAGCTAATGTACATATGATTTCAGAGCTGACAAGGTTGAATTGCATAACCAGTTAGGGACTCCTATTTGGGAAAGGCTAGCTTTCCCTTTCCTAGCAGTCCTAAATTGATTGTAGCTGTTTTTATAGCCCTGGGACCTGGTGACATTTTCTTCTTTAGTGTTAGCATGGCCACTGATTTTATCATGGTTCAGGTCTTGTTTAGGGATCCATGTTGTTAATAGCATGGATGCAGCCTCCCAGTCATTTTCAGGAGACACAGTCTCACAGAAGAGTTCCTGATCTCCTGACTGTTCCATGTGCGGGGTTTCCTGAACCCCAGGTGCAGAAGCTATACTGTACATAAGTTCTTCGGGGCTGTGCTCTATACTATCTATTCATCTCTGTAGTGTGACCTGTTGTGACTTTCTTTAACGATCTGTATTTGCTGCAATTATCTGTCGGTAGAAGGATAAAAGTTTTGGAATTTAGTTAGAAATTGTGCTGGTTGGTCTAGTAAAGTAAGAGTAACATGGTCTCCTCTAAGATCCATGACCACAGTAGTCCTTGGGTTTCTAGTACTGTGAATCATTCCTTTCACATTGAGTGGGCCTGAAGTCCAGTTAAGTCACTGTTAGTTAATACCAAGATGTTAGTGTCACTATATCTTTGGGGAATCATATTCTTTTATATTTACTTAAACATGCCCAACATCTCTCTCTCTCTCTCTCTCTCTCTCTCTCTCTCTCTCTCTCTCTCTCTCCTCTCTCATCTCTCTCTCCTCTCTGTCATCTCTCTCTCTCTCTCTCTCTCTCTCTCTCTCTCTCTCTCTATCTATCTATCTATCTCTATCTCTCTATCTCTATCTCTCCCTCCCTCTCTCTCATGCACACACACACACACACACACACACACACACACACACACATATATATATATATATATAAAATGAAATTATGCCACTTGAACTGACAATGCTTTCCACAAAAACTAAGAACTACATAACTAAGAAAATGAGAAATATCAGTTCAAGTTGCTGGTCAGGAAAGTCCAAGTGACTCTGAAACAAAAGATGCTATTACTGTGGCTCTTGATTGCTTCCCAGAGTGTGAGCATTAGTTCCTATTAAGAAAGGCATTACACATTTCAGAAACAGGAATTGTAAGTTTTAAACTGATTCTGACTTGAAAGCCTCCTATCTTTAATTTCACTTTCATAGTACTAGTAAATACCAGCAAAGCTGTCAAGGGCAGAAAGCAATCAGTAATTATCTGTTAGAAAGAGTGTAGAATTCTTTCTTTTTTTCTTTCAGTCTTTGGACAAACAATTTGGAACTTCTTTTGTTTTGAATTTAAAAAAAAATAAGTTTCTAGTTAAATAAGATACAGTGATTTCTTTTTACCATGTCCTCCATTGGGCTATTAAGACAGTAAAAACTATGAGCAAATATTGTCAATTTAGTCATATCTATGTGAATAGCAGGAATGGTAGAACAGAATGTGAACTGTGAAGAAAGCCATAGAAGGAAGCCACAAAATAGGAAGACAGCAAAAGAGAAACCACAGAGTCATAGCATCCAAAGGTTCAAGAGATGCACCAATTTACTTGGACAATGAATATTTCTACCATAATGGAAAGACCATTTTTTAAGTTTAAGGCCAGCAGCTCAGTGGTTAAGATCACTTGCTACTCTTGCAACTAACAGAATAGTTTCTCAGCACCGACATGGTAGCTCAAGTCCTGTATTCTCTGGTCTCCACAGGTACCAAGAGTCTATGTGATGCACATATACACTCAGGCCAGCACCCATACACAAAAATAAAAATAAATAAGTCTATTATTACATTTTACTTTTAGGTAGAACAAATAATATTTTTTACTTCAGGAATATGACTTTGAGTTTAGTGGCAGATGTAGTAATACAAGAACAAGCTGAGAGGAATTATAATTCTGTATATTCAATGTTCCCTCTTCCAATGAGATTATTAACACACCCCCCATGAATATTTTGAAAAATAAATTCCTTAATGGAAACTTTTCCAAGCAAAAAAAACCAAAAACCTTTGAGTCAAAATATTTCACTATGAACAAAGAAAAAGATGGTCTTCTCCTAGCCTTTAGGCTGTCCTTTGCCCTACAGAAGCTTTTAGGTTCACAAGGCCCATTTATTAATTGTTGGTCTGAGAGCCTCAGTGCTAAGAGCCTGAGCTCAGTTCAGAATGTTGTCTCCTATACCAACAATTTCAAGGCACTTCTTCTCTTTTTCTTCTAACAGATTTAGTGTGTCTGGCTTTATGTTGAGGTCTTTAATCCACTTGGACTTGAGTTTTTTGCAAGGTGACAAATATGGATCTATTAACAGCCTACAGACTGGGATCTCTTTACCAATCCTACATCCAACAAAGGGCTAATATGTAAAATAAAAAAGAACTCAAGAAAATAAACAACACCAAACCAAACAAACCAATTTAAAAATGAGGTACAGAACTAAACAAGGAATTCTCAACAGAGGAACATCAAATGGCCAAAAAACACCTAAGGAAATGCCCAATGTCCTTAGTTATCAGAGAAATGCAAATCAAAACAACTCTGGGATTTACGAGAATAGCTCAAATCTAAAACAGCACATGGTGGAGAGGATGTGGAGAAAGGGTAACACTCCTCCTTTGCTGGCGAGAGTGCAAATGTGTACATCCACTTTGAAAATCAGTCTGGCACTTTCTCAGAAAATTGGGAATAGTGCTACCTCAAGACCCAACCATACCAGTCCTGGGCATATACCTAAAAGATACTCCATCATACAACAAGGACATTTCCTCAACTGTGTTCATTGTAGCATTATTTATAATAGCCAGAATCTGGAAACAACCACAACTGAAGAATTGGATAAAGAAACTTTGGTACATTTACACATTGGAATACTGCTCAGCTGTTAAAAGCAAGGAAATCTTGAAATTTGCAGGAAAATGGAAGGAACAAAAAACAATCATCCTGAGTAAGGTAACCACACGCAGAAAGACATGCATGGTATATTCTTATTTAAAAGTGGATATTACCCCAACATATATGGGCTCTGAGAGACTCCACCTAGAGAAGGACAGGGACAGATGCTGGGACTCGATGCTGGACTTTGGGTGAAGTGCTGAGTGTGGTATGCAAGAATGGAGGGAAAGAAGGAACCAGAGGGTTCAGGAGCCGCACAAGGTGACCTTCAGGGCCAGCAAATCTGGACCCAGAAGGGCATGCACAAACTGTTGCCAACCAAAGACAATGCGTGCAGTAAATTTAGACCCCCTGTTCAGATATGACCAATGGACAGCTCTTTCACTATGGTTGTGGGGAGAACATGGACTGCTTTTGGCATTAACTCTGGTGCCTACAATTTGATCACTTCCCCTTGGTGGGTAGGCTTTGTGGCCACACAGAGGAAGAGGAAGCAGACTATCCAGATAAGATCTGATAGGCTGTGATTATATGGTAGGAGAGATCTCCTTCTGTCAAAATCTAGGGGAAAGGAATAGGACTGAAGAGGGAGAGAGAGTGGGAACCAGAAGATACAAATGAGGAGATAACAATTGGGATGTAATCTGAATAAATTATAATAAATTAAAATTTTATTAAAGCAAGACAAAAACTACAATAAAACCAAACTGATTAAACAAAGAAAAAAAGATATAGAAATACTTTTGTTCATAAAGAAGATGGGCTACAAGGTAAGAATATAAGGAGTGTTCACACAATGAACATAAAAAGAAACTCCTGAAAATTTAAAGTGAGATAAGCAAAATGACAGGAAAATTTCAAGAGCACTTAGGTATAGAATTAACAAACCCTCTCAGCAGGTGCACCAAAGGCAAAGAAGGAACAAATTACAAAATTTAGAAGTTGAGAGTTGAACTGTCTCATTGCATAGTCAAGTGGTAGAAATTCTCACAACAAACCAAGAAAACTAAAAATTTCATAGACTCTAAAGAGAAGAGCTTTCAAAATGAACAAATTCACAGATGGCTCAATATGTAAATGGAGAAAATCCTTATTTATATCATTATATAATTTGAGAGTGCTGTCATAAAGGGAAGATTCAACTTCTTAACAAAAAGGTGGCAAAATTGTCCAACAATAGTTAAGAGTATAGTAAAATTGCATGTCCTCTAAGTGAAAACTAAAGCACTTCATTAGAATGAGGAATGTCAGAGCATTTTTGGGAGAACAAGATGAGAACATGTTTTCATGACTATATATCAATAGATAATATTTAACACTAAATATCGTCTAGAAATAGCAATGCAATACTGAGAGTTTACACTTGTAGAATATTGTATTCAAGCCAAAAATGTTTAAGAACTTCAAATTTCCCTCTGAGGAGTACAAATTGGGTTTAGAAATAAAGATTTTTGTGTTGCTATTTTTTGTAGAACAATTGTCTTGTTCAAATGAATATTTTTGAAATTTTACCTGTTTCTATTAGCAATGTGTTTTAAGAACATATTACCCCTATTCATTTTTATGGAGTTTGGGGGAACCTATACATAATATTTTATTATTTTTGAAGTTTTTTAAATATATTTTATTAATTTATTCATATTACATCTCAATTGTTATCCCATCCCTTGTATCCTCCCATTCCTCCTTCCCTCCCATTTTCCCCTTACTCCCCACCTCTATGACTGTGACTGAGGGGGACCTCCTCCCTCTGTATATGCTTATAAGGTATCAAGCCACTTCTTGGTTGCCTGCTACCCTTCCACTAAGTGGCACCACGTCTCCCCATCCAGGGGACGTGGTCAAATATGGGGCACCAGAGTTTGTGTGAAAGTCAGACCCCACTCTATACTCAGTTGTGGATAATGTCCTGTCCATTGACTAGATCTGGGTAGGAGTTTGAATTTTACTGCATGTATTGTCCTTGGTTGGTGCCATAGTTGGAGCAGGACCCTGGGGCCCAGATCTGCCAATCATGTTCTTCTTGTAGGTTTCTAGGACCTTCTGGATCCTTCTATATCCCCATTCTCCCATGCTTCTCTCACCTAGAGTCCCAATAGGATGTCTTCCCTTCTGTCCCAGTTTCCTGGTAAGTGAAGACTTTCATGGGACATATCCTTTGGGCTAGTGTGCAGATATAAGTGAGTATATACCATTTGAGTCTTTCTGCTTCTGGGTTAACTCACTCATTATGATCATTTCTAGTTAAATCCATTTATCCACAAATTTCAGAAATTCCTTGTTTTTAATAGTTGAGTAGTATTCCATAGTGTAAATGTACCACAGTTTCTGTATCCATTCTTGTACTGAGGGACACTTAGGATGTTTCCATGATCTGGCTATTATGAATAAGGCTGCTGTGAACATGGTTGCAAGTTTTGAAGATGTTTGCCTTTTGACACTTCCCCACATCACTGGGTCTATTTCCAGTTCTTTAATATTAAAAATTCTGTTTATTCACAAAGTAGGCCTCCACGACATATACTTCACTTAAATCTTGGCTCATGCTTCTTTTGAAATTTGACCTTTCTTCATTTGGTAAATTTCTTATATTTTCTCCTATTCATTTTAAAGTATTTTCTACTACTTGTTGCCAGCTACTGTTCATAATAAAGAATAATGTCTGTAAAGTACATCATTAGATGATTAAAAAAGACATGGTTTGCACAAACTTAGGTGTAGTATCACCCACCATGTACACAAGCTGTAGTTGATGCTCCTAGGTTACAAACATGTACAATATTACAATGTATTAAGTACAATGATTCTGTATTGCAATGGTAAATATTTATGTATCTGTAGTTAAAAAATGTTGTGTTATATTCACTAGGAAGAAAAGATGAGGCAGGGGCCAAGTACACTGAACAGTGTCCCTTAACTATGAAAGTACTCAGCCCTGAATTCAAACTCTCAGAACCGGAGTTAAAGGACAGAAATGGGTACATTCAGGGAGCTCTTTGAACAGTCAACTTAGCTGAACACACAAACTTTCAGTTTGGAAAGAGACCCTATATCCAAAAATAAACTAAAGATCAATAGAGGAAGACTCCCTATTTTCCACTGTCCTCTGCAAGCGTACACATACTTGGATACACATATGAAAACATAGCCATGGCATGCCATGTTTTCTTCATCAATAAGTTAACCTTGTCTGTCTGTAATTTTTTATACTATAATTATAATTTTATTAACCTTCACTTGTAATTTTTTTACATGCTTTTCCTATTGTTCAAATCTGAAGCACCAACACAGCCCTTCCCCATAGAACTCCACTTGTCCAGGATCATATCTGGACTTGTCGTCTTGGAGTCTAGGCACAATAGCACCCAAGTGTGAATGCTCCTCCTGTATCAATACCTCTTTCTGAAATACTTAAAATGCCTTCTCAAGGTGGTTTAGAGTTAACTTTGATCTTTCTTTTCCTATGTAAAATAGCATTCTCTAAAATATGTAATTAAAAGTTGAGCAAAAACACACAGTAGTAACATGTGGTTGTTTTTTATATTGCTACTGTGGTTGTATTAATTATCCACCTGCTGAGTCCATTTGGTATTCCTCCTATGCATGTGTTTAGGACTGACCACTTGGGGTTGGATAAAAATCAGGGGGCTCAACAAACCTCGGCAGAGGAAGGGGTGTTGCAGAGACTGATGCACCAACCAAGGACCATGCATGGTGAGGGCTTAGTCTGCTCTTAATAGATAGGCAGCACCATCTGCTTGTGGGTCCCATAATATCGGGAGTAGCAACTACTTCTGACATGGATTCTGGTCCCCACATGTGGCTCACTTCCCCCTAACAGGGTGGCCTTGCTAGGGCACAGAGGAAGAGGATACAAACTGTCCAGATGAGACTTGATAGGCTGAGGTCAGGTGTTAGGGGAGGAGGGCTCACCTTTCTGAGGACTAGGGGAGGAAGGAAGGGATGGAGGGAGGGAGGGGGTATGAAGGAGGGAGAGTGAAACCAGGAGGCAATGAGGGAGGAGGCTACAATTGGGGATGTAAAGTGAACAAATTTTTATTTTTTGCTAACATTCCCTTTATTTTCTTAATTAAGAATCTCTTGTCCTTTGACAATTCCATACATGTATGCAACATATTTTGATCTTTTTTTCTTTTTTTCTCTTTTCTTCTTTTATTAATTTATTCTTGTTACATCTCAATGGTTATCCCATCCCTTGTATACTCCCATTCTTCCCTCCCTCCCATTTTCCCCTTATTCCCTTCCCCTATGACTGTTCCTGAGGGGGATTTCCTCCCCCTGCATATGCTCATAGGGTGTCAAGTCTCTTCTTGGTAACCTGCTATCCTTCCTCTGAGTGACACCAGGTCTCTCCCTCCAGGGGACATGGTCAAATATGAGGCACCAAAAATGCAATAAAAATTCAGGGGTCTCATCCCTAAAGAATTTTGATTCTCCTTTTCTCAGCAGATAATGATTACCTGTAGACCTTCATCTTGAGATAGGGCACCATAAGATTACTCCCTTTCATATTGAATGTCAGGAGTTATTGCCCTTGCTCAGGTCTTTTTCAGGTAGCCATGCTGTTTGGATTTCATGTGTGTAGCTTTTCTATGATATCTAGAATATACTATCTTATGGCAGACCTCCTGATTCTCTGGCTCTTACAATCTTTCTGGCCCCTCTTTTCAAATGTTCCCTGACTGAGTCTTAGCTGGAGGGGTTCTATTACAGATGTACCAGTTAAAGCTTGGAACCCCACAATCGTTATCTGCATTTTCAACAGTTATGGCTTGATATAATGCCTCTGTTGGCTACAAAAACAAGCATCTTTGATAGGTGTGAAAGCTACATTTATTTGTAGGTTTAACCATTAAGAACATAATTAAAAACTATTCTGGTTTGTAAAAGTATTATTAGTTGATCCTTCTCTAATATCCATGTCCTCAGTATCCAAATGTGGTTGGCTAGGTTACAGTACTAGACTTGAATTCTCTTCTATTGAGCTGGCCTTAAGTCCAATTAGATAGCTATTGGCTACTGTGCAGATATGAGTACCACTATTGTACCTTTAGAGATACCGTGCCATGCTGTTCATTGTGGTTCATAGATGGCATGGGTGGGAAGATTATGAATTGTATACAAGGTATAAATACTGTTATGACAGTTGTACAAAGTATATTTTAGTAGATTCTGTCCAACTTGCTGCTACCTCCCTGTAGCCTACCCCTAGTCTATTTTCATCTGTTAATTCCCATGTTTCCTTTTGCCCACCCCATCCTTCCTCATCACTTATTTTCACTATTTTTTAGTCTCCTCTATCATAAGATTACCATCATATATGACATTGTCAATTACCAATATTGACTCACAACTGTCTTACAACGCTCCTCTCTTTGGATCTTGGCTTGTTCTATTTAATAGGAAAAGAATCACTCCTCCTTCCCTCCTCCTCCTCCTTCTCCTCCTCCTCCTCCTCTTCCTCCTCCTCCTTCTCCTCCTGCTCTTCTTCTTCCTCTTCTTCTTCTTCCTCTTCTTCCTCTTCTTCTTCCTCATTCTTATTCATATCTTATTATTCCTGTTCTTTTTGACAACTTCATGGATGAATATCAAAGTTTAATTATTTTCATCTCCTGTTACCCTCTTCCATTCCCCATTTCTCACTGAAACCCTTCTCTCTAACAAGGCTTGTACTACCTCTATGCCTTCTTTTTTATGTGGTCCACTGAGCTTGAGTAGAGTAGCTTGTACAAATGTAAGTGGGAGGTTATGTACTGGAGCATTTACAACTTGTATACACCATTGAAGAAAATTACAAATCTTAACCTAGCAATCATTAATTTCCAATAGACTTTCAGAGATGGCTGGGGCTTCAGACTCCTCCCTAGTCCGTGATAAAATGTTGACTACTCAGTCTTATGTAGGTCTTTCACAAGTAACCAAAACTGCAGTGAGATTTTGAGTACAATGTCCAGGTTGTGTTAAGAAGATTCCATTTTGCTCCCCATCTCCCCATCCCCTGATTCTACCATTCTTTCCTTCCCCTCTTCTCTAGTATTCCTTGTTCTGTAGGGTCAAGCACTCCATCCTCACTTACTCTCCTGGCATTTTGGTTAGTGCAGAGATTCTGCATTGACCAGGCCCTCTGTAATAGCAAGCTTCACTGATTTCGGCTGAGGGTAATACTGATCTATGAATATAAATGTGAGCACTTACTAGGCAAATTAACATGATGGCCATTTAGGAAAACAATAATTGTAGTATTCCTTCTGGGTCCTATGATCTCCTGAGCACAGACTATTGACCAGATTTATAGAACCAGGCATAGTTCCCTTCTACAGACCCGCTCCAAATCTATGAAAGTAAGTAGCTGTTTACCTCATATTATTTCTTTCTGTACATTATATTAAATTTAGTTAATACCCAAGCTCCTCATCTACATTTTATAATATTGATCATATCTTTATGGATATATTAAGATATCACCTCCATAGATTTAATAGGATCCTTCTCTGTTCATTCATGACTTTGGTTTGCTGCTCTTTATTTTAACTTTAAATTAATTTAATTTGGAAGTACTACTTCAAAATCAACTCAAGATTTCTAGATAGAATAAAAAATTCCTACCCATGTTTAACTCAATATGGGCCAAAGAGTAGATAAACCATGAAGGGTGGACACATTTCAATTTTTTTCTTTCCTTATTCTCCAGCCTCTTACATATGATTCTCACATCCAAAGTTGGAAGGCAAACTTGGGAATAGTAAACTGTATCAGTTTCCCCTCTTACAACTTACTTTTAGGACTTCTAGCTCTTCTTACCATTTCTGATTATTGTTGTTTAATTAAAAATAATTTAGCCATAAGAGAAGAATTGAGAGGGACTGTCAAGATAACTTAGTGGGCACCTGCCACCAATCCCACAGATCTGAGTTTGATCTCTGGGATCCACATAGCAGAAAAAAAGTCCTGAAAGTTGTCTTCTGTCCATATACCTGCTTTAACATTGTATGTACCCACAAAATTAATTAATTAATTAGTTATTGATGAAAATGAATCAATCAGGAAACAGCAATCTTTGACCATAACTTTAATCTACTCATTTGTTTTAGATATTATAAAATGAGATAATTGATAGATTTAAACAAAGTGGATAGGGATCTTTGAAAATATATACTTAGGCCTATCTTCCAAAATATGAATAAATGCATCACAAGTAAAGATATATACTCCATTAATAAATCCCTTGAAACTTTAACTGCTTATTTACAATTATTTTTATTACTAAAGTTTACACTTAATAACATGGGAAATAAAATATATAGCTAATTTTGAGACATATTAGTAGCTATAGAATTTAATGAAGTCTGGGGGGAACAAATAACCTTATGAATTTATGAAACACTGAGATGATGTGGTCCACCTATTAAGAGCAGATACCTACAGATACCTTCCCTTGCAGAAGACTAGAGTTAAGTTGCCCTCACCCATGCCAGGCAGCTCACAACTTCTTGTAACTCAAATTCTAAGGATCCAGTGCTTTCTCCTGGCTTCTACAAGAGTGAGTGTGCACGCACGCGTGCGCGCGCGCACACGCACACACACGCACACACACGGCATTCATATGTACATGCACACATACACATAAATAAAAATAATAAAAATAACTTTTTAAAATTATGTAATACATGGCCCTATTTAAATTTTTATCCACATGATCAAATTAAGCCAATCCTATATTTTAAAAAATGTTATAAATCTGTAGTTTTGATTATGCTTGCTGAGCTGTGAGAAAAAAAAGTTTGTTATCTATCACTCACGAAGTGTAATTCATTCAATTCTGCATCATCCATCTGACCTGCTGATCCACCTCTCTTGATGTGAGGGATTGGATGGCATTCGGTGTGCTTTCCCACATAGATTTCACCTATCTGGTGTGTTGTTCAGCTTAAGGCCTTCTGTGAAAATACCATGTTTCTTTTGAACCTGAACAAAAGTGTATGCAGGCTTTCATATGCAATAGTATCAGTGATAAGAACCATGGGTGTTATAGGATAAGGAAAGGTTTCTAGACAAAAACGGGGACATACTGAATATAAGTCATAAAAATTCAGGAAATTCTAGACAAATGATTTTGTTCTGCAAGAAAGAGCAACGTGTGTTTTTCCCTACACTTCTGGATGCTGAATCCATTTCATAAGAGCTTGGCTGTGGGTAGCAGTTGCAGCAATTTCACTTAATTATGTGTTGGAAGACAGCTTGCCAATTGTTACTCTCTTCGTTTCCTCCCCAGAGGAAGAGGACAGTGAAAGAAATAGATATGTACCTGAATAAGTGCCACATCAGCATTGCTTTCCCAGCCATCTGTCCACTCTTAGAGTCCTCAGAGCAATGATACCTTCTGGGCAAGTCAGCTTAATGAACCTACACTGGTGAAAGGCTGCCTTTGAATGTCCACTTTACAAGGCTCTGGCTCCCAGAGCCCCTAAGTAGGGTGAGAGGAATGAACAGCCTTTCAATACAATAATCCAGGAGCTCCCTCAGAATGAGTGGCCAGGGACAGGAGGAGAATTCTATCCTCAGATGTTCTGAAGCATCCCTGGCCACTACATTCTGCCTGAGTAAAGGTTGAAACTCTGAAGAAGAGATTAGGTATAAATTTTAAAACATATCTCACTAATATTCAGATGCTGTCTTTCCTTCTAGAACCTTCCAGTATTTCACTTGATGCCTAAATATAGAAAGAAGTTTCTGCCTAAATCATAACATAAAAGTTTAAAATGTTTGTAAAATGAATCATAACAAAACAGTTTAAAATGTTTCTAAGATGCCCTTTTCAGATTATTTTTTCAAGATAATCTCATACACTCTAGTCCGGCATCGCTTTGAACAAGTGATGATACCCCTGTTTTAGCCTCCAGTGCTAGAACTAAAAGCATATGCTTCCAGAATTAGTTTTTATGGAAAATATTCAATGCCTGAAACTGTTTTTAAGCAAGTTTAAATTGTTATTCCTCTTTTATTTCTTTTATAAGGACTGCTTCTGAACACCAATTTCAGTGATATAATTTTTATCAAAACACCAAACATAATGAAGATAGGAGAAGTTGAGGTTGTAGGGTGAGTTTTCTAGCGTGATAGTTTCATTTTACCAGTAGCTGTTCCTCTGTATCCTCAATTGTATATTTAAGTATGTTAAACTTCTTCAGGTACTTATTGGAAAAAAGTGAAAGATGACTATAATGGAGCTAGAAGAATAGGGGGTAAGAGTAAAAAACAACACAGCATTCAAATTTCCTTTAACTGTCTATGGCTGGAAGGTAAAGAAATGAAAACCTAATGGCAAACTATGTGCAAGACAGACACAGGAAAACCTTTAAGCCATGCCTCAGATCCACTGTTTCTTATCCCAGCTCTTATGCTCTTTTTGTTGCCAAGTTCCAAATGTCATGTGCCTGGGGGCAGCCTCTGGTGGCAGCAGTTTCAGAATGCTGGCCAGATGGTGATTAAAAGGATCAGTGAAAATACTCATCTAGCAAGGGTATTCTTTTTTTTTTTAATTATTAATTTATTCTTGTTACATCTCAATGGTTATCCCATCCCATGTATCCTCCCATTCTTCCCTCCCTCCCATTTTCCCCTTATTCCCCTCCCCTATGACTGTTCCTGAGGAGGATTACCTCCCCCTGTATATGCTCATAGGGTATCAAGTCTCTTCTTGGTAACCTGCTGTCCTTCCTCTGAGTGCTACCAGGTCTCCCCATCCAGGGGACATGGTCAAATGTGAGGCACCAGAGTACGTGAGAAAGTCATATTCCACTCTCCACTCAACTGTGGAGAATGTTCTGACCATTGGCTAGATCTGGGTATGGGTTTAAAGTTTACCTCCTGTATTGTCCTTGGCTGGTGCCTTAGTTTGAGCGGGACCCCTGGGCCCAAATCTGCCTATCATAATGTTCTACTTGTAGGTTTCTAGGATGCTCTGGATCCTTCTACTTTGCTATTCTCCCATGCTTCTCTCATCTAGAGTCCCAATAGGATGTCCTCCCCTCTGTCCCAGTTTCCTGGTAAGTGAAGGCTTTCATGGGACATGCCCCTTGGGCTAGTATGCAGATATAAGTGAGTATATACCATTTGAGTCTTGCTGCTTCTGGGTTAACTCACTCATTATGATCATTTCTAGCTCAATCCATTTATCCACAAATTTCGGGAATTCCTTGTTTTTAATAGCTGAGTAGTATTCCATAGTGTATATGTACCACAGTTTCTTTTCCATTCTTCTACTGAGGGACACTTAGGCTGTTTCCATGTTCTGGCTATTATGAATAAGGCTGCTATGAACATGGTTGAGCAAATTTTCTTGTTGTGTGCTGGAGCATCTTCTGGGTATATTCCAAGGAGTGGAATAGCTGGGTCTTGAGGAAGCCCTATTCTACCAAGGGTATTCCTAACAGCCGCCTTTAAGTGAGAGTCTGATTTTCTTTGTATCCTTCCTTAATCTAAACTATTCATTAATAAGTAATAAAAACAAGCATCTGAGACTAATATAAGGCAGTCAGTTAAATTGGAATTGACAATGAATAAGTTTTAAATGTAAATATTTTGTGTTTGCATAGAATTCAAGTTTACCTTAACATCTTCAATTTTCACTCTATGTTTCTAGTAATTTTTTATGCTGATGACAATTACAAAGATAAACAATGATAAAGCTTACAAATGGCTTTGAGATTTGTTTTCATTTTGGCCAATAAGTTGTTTCTTTGGGCTACATTTCACTGAGGCCAACATCCTATTACAGTTTGTTCAGTAGCGTCTCTGTCTTCTTAACCTCACCTTTGTCTCCCCTTCTTTTATTTTTCCAGAAGGGTGCTTGTGTATAGGTGTTAGAACACTATGTTCACTTAGCACTCTTGTGAGCACTTGCCAGGCTGAGGAGCAGAAAAGAGAGCAGCCAAAGAAAGCTTCCAACATCTCACTCCTTTGCAGAGGACAGTTCTGTTCAGCTAGAATATATTCATTTATTCACAAACACTTTTCACTTCCAGCAAGGAGTCAGCATGAGCTCTTTTTTCTGCAGCATTGCTCACTGCTGCTGAAATTCCATCTCAGCATACACTATGTCCTTTCCTCACTCACATGCATGATACTTTCCAAATTACATGATAGGCATTGGTGAGTGTTTTGTGAGTGTGTGAGTGGAAATGAAAAATTATGTACATTGTCTTCAGACACTTTTTCTGAACCATCTCTTTCTCCACATTGATACAATGACACCGAGTCAAACTGTATTGTTGTTGTTGTTGTTGTTGTTGTTGTTGTTGTTGTTGTTGTTTCTTTTGATGCATGGTACCTTCCATCTTCTGGTCTGGTGTGCCATTTATACTTTTTCCTTTTAAGAGATTTATAAAGTCTCCACAAACTTATCTCCTCTTCTTTGAAATACAGATAAGATTGACTTATTTGAACTTTGAGAAAGAAGAACACTGTTCTAGTTCGCTCTCCATCGCTGTGATGAAACACTGACCAAATCAGCTTGGAGAGGATTGAGTTTATTTCAACTTACAAGTTACTATTTATCAAAGAGGGAAGCCAGGGCAGGAACAAAAGCCAGGAGATAGAAACCAGAGTAGTGACCATGGAGGAATGCTATTTACTGCCTTGCTTCCCTAGCTGCTTTTCTAATCAGTACAGATCACCTGTCTACAGATTGCACTGCCCACTCTGGGCCATTCTGCACCAGTTAAGAATAAAGGAAATACACACAGCCTATCTGATAGAAGTAATTCCTCAATTTTCTTCCTTCTTCCATTGTAACTCTAGTTTTTGTCAAATGCACTGTACCCCCTCAAAAAACAAAAACAGAACAAATGAAAAAACTATTCAACACAAACAAACAAAGAGACTCAATATTCCCTTTTCTTCATGCATTGGGGACTAATAAGAACTAGATAGTTTATAACCACAAACAAAACTCTGGAATGTTTATTTATCCTTTGCCAAATTATCCTGCTCATAAATGAATAGTATTTTATATATTTCTGGAAACAGAGACTAGGTAATCACAAATCAATTGTGAGTGGGTAGTAGATCTCAATATCAGCTACAGAATAAATACTTGAATTAGTCTGAGGAATAAAATGTCTCATTTTTTTAAAGCCAAAGGGAAAGAAATGGGGGATGGCTAATAAAACTAGATCTGGCCTATTCATATTTAGATAATAGATTATTTGGAGATCTTCAATACAGAAGATTGCAACCACAACATAATTTGTTTTATATTTGGCACAGCTGTGGACAACTTGAAATATTTTCAGGAATCAAAAATCCACAATAAAACCCATGCTGTTGATACTAGATCATTAAAGTCCAAGAATAGTTCTGCAAAGTGAAGAAAATTTCTAGAAAGTGATAAAGACAGACACATAACTATCTTGTAATTATACATTTTTCCTGGAGAAAAAGAGTTTGATGTTAAAAAAAAAAAAGGGCAGAAGAGGAGGGCTGTGAGCAGAGATTAGTGGGAGAAACTGAGCCTTCCATCCACGATGCAATGTTTCAGCTTCAGTGTAAGTGAAAAGTCGTGAGTCATTAAAGATTTTTTTAAAATAGACAATGACCTAGTTTGATTTACATGCTTGAAAAATACTGGCTGCTGTGGAGAATGTGGACATGAGCATGTGGCACACAGAGTCAAATGCATGATAGTCATTAATTTGCTGTTATCTATTATTTGATGGTACTCTTACTGCACATAATTGTTAATATTTCTGTTAGTGCATTTTCAGAGTGTTAAGAACAAAGTCCTATGCACAGAAAACATTTACAAAAATTAAAGTGGCATGATAATTATCAACAACATTCCTTTCCAGTCAATGTTGTTTTCTATGTAGCCTTGAGCAGCTTAATATCTCTGAACTTAATCTCTTATTTTCAAAGTGCTACTAATGATAAGATTGCTATAAGATTTAAATGAGAAAACATATGTTAAATGCCTAACAAACTGGCAGGTAGTAGCCAAATGACAGATACGGCTCATTATTTCTATTTTCAGTGTGTACAGGAAACAAAACAAAACAAAATTAGATACATTTTTCAGGTGAGGACTTTTAAGAGCATAAAATAGATGTAGAAACAAATGCAGGACAGCCACTGTGCACATACATTATCCTGTATATTAATTTAATGAATAGCTTTAACTTTTTCTCCTCTGCTGTGCAGTCTCTACCAACTGCCAATTAGAGATTCATGACCACAGAAGTAGGTAGTATTTCCTTTTTGCTGGTGGAAAAACAACTCTCTGTACCTAGGCACAGTGGTTTGGCAGAAACTAGCATGTGATCTAAGGTTGACCATTCTGAGTACATCCAGCACATCTTTTATCTATCTATCTATCTATCTATCTATCTATCTATCTATCTATCTTTTTTCATTTATTTTGTAAGACTGCATGTAATGCCTGCAGGCCAGAAGAGGGTACCAGATCACATTATAAATAGTTATGAGCCACCATGTATTTGCAGGGAATTCAACTAAGGACCTTTGGAAGAATAGCCAATGCTCTTATCCTCTTAACCATCTCTCCAGTCTCCCATCCAGCACTTCTTAAGCAGAGGACTGGGGAAACACTCTGGTTTTGCTAGACTGGATAGATGGATAAAGAGGATCTGTGGCTACCACTAACCTATTTTATTATTGGCAGAGATTCATAGTCCTGATGACACTGTTTAAGATCTTAAAATAAAAAAATGCTACAAGCTAGCCTTTCTACTGGACATCTCTACTTATAGGAAACAGTGAGTTACTCACTGCAATATACAACAAAATGGAGAATTAAATTCTTGTCTACTAAACCACTGTAACTAAAGGTCACTTCTCAAGATATCTACTTTGGGTAAAAATGTACTATTCTTTACAGGTTTTTCTGAAAGGTGGTATTGAGATAATACCAAGTTTCACAAAAGAACATTGCTCTTGACACATTTCATAAAGGTAGATGAATACAGTGCATTTCCTACCCCTAGAGCCTTGTTTTTCTGTCTACTCTATAGCTGCCATCTCACCTGACTCCTCACTTTCTTCATATCAAGCCACACAATAGTAAGAGCTGGTTCCATCTGTCCCCCTGTCTTCTTAGTCAGCAATTGATAATGCTCCAGCTGTTACTGCTGTCATCTCAGCACAAGCTCTTCTATATGCATGGGATGTGTTTTTGAAATGGTTCTATGAATGAAAAATGACTAAACAAAGGCCAGGGAGCTAAGTCTTATGAGGCCTACAGCTTTGTTTCATGGTCCCTTCTAAGGAATTGATGGAATCTAGAAATAATTCCTGCTGTATCTAAGTATTCGGCAAATGTTTAAAGGAGTCTGATGGCTTCAAAGAGTATAATTTTAAAACCTTGACTTCTTAAAAAAAAATTTCTGTCCCTTTCAAGTAGGTTTAATTTCATAGCATGCCAGTGCATTTATCTGCTCATCCAGGGCAGTAAGACTGTAGGCTTCTAGGACTGGTTTGATTAAAGCGTAAATCCTACTTACTACCCAGTATGTCCTATCTGTATGCTTTTTAACCCCAGCTCACACCCTGACTATGTAAGAGACCATATAATATAGGAAGAAGTATGGCACAATACAGAAAATGCACCTCATGAATTTCCAGTAGTCAGGTCTCTTGTTCACTCATCCTAGGTCTATCATATGGGAACAAACACTTTACTTGCTTTGGGATTGTTTTTTTATTTTGATTTTTAAAAAACTCTCCTAAGGTTATTTGATTCTTAAGCAGGTTCTAATCTGATATCTGAATCCTGCTTCTTCCACCTACTAGTTTTGTTGTATCAGGAAAGCTATTTGTCATCTCGAAATCACAGTGTACTCATCTATAACAGAAGAGTGTTAATTATATCAATCTCATCAGTTTTCCATGGAGATTAAATGCAATACAGATGGCTTATGACTTTACTCAAGCTTTCACAATGAACTAGCAGTAAATAATAAAATATCAATCACTTTAATTGAAGGATAACATTATGGAGAAACTATGAGCTTCTTGAGCTTCTCCTACTTCCAAGAGCTACCCTGGAAGTCAAAATATTGACAAAACTTTGATTTTCACAGTATTTACTTTTTTTATTATTATTAATTTATTCTTGTTACATCTCAATGTTTATCCCATCCCTTGTATCCTCCCATTCCTCCCCCCCCCCTTATTTTCCCATTATTCCCCTCCCCTATGACTGTTCCTGAGGGGGATCACCTCCCCCTATATATTCTCATAGGGTATCAAGTCTCTTCTTGGCTACCTGCTGTCCTTCCTCTGAGTGCCACCAGGTCTCCCCCTCCAGGGGACATGGTCAAATGTGAGGCACCATAGTACGTGAGAAAGTCATATCACACTCTCCACTCAACTGTGGAGAATATTCTGACCATTGGCGAAATTTGTGGATAAATGAATTGAGCTAGAAATGATCATAATGAGTGAGTTAACCCAGAAGCAGAAAGAATCAAATGATATATACTCACTTATATCTGCATACTAGCCCAAGGGGCATGTCCCACGAAAGCCTTCACTTACCAGGAAACTGGGACAGAGGGGAAGGCATCCTATTGGGACTCTAAATGAGAGACGCATGGGAGAATAGCAAAATAAAAGGATACAGAGGGTCCTAGAAACCTACAAGTAGAACAATATGATAGGCAGATTTGGGCCCAGGGGTCCCGCTCAAACTAAGGCACCAGCCAAGGACAATACAGGAGGTAAACTTTAAACTCTTTCCCAGTATTTACTTATTTTAACTTGTATAGAACAAACCAAACTCTTCTGACGTCTGAACATTAGTCCAGTTTTGTTTCTAGACTGAATGGGAAGTTCACTCTAGTGTTTATATCTGTTCATTTGTTATAAGTAAAACCAAGAGGTATTGGACACAGTTTGTACTCAAATATTTTTATAAGTTAGTGCATAAAATGACAAATCAATATTTTCTTCTACAATAATATTTGTGAATAATAGAATGAATTATATTTAAAAATATTTGTACATGCCACACATAAAGCTGATGCTTAGAAAATGAATTTGGAATATGTTTCAGAAATGTCACTAGTAAGTTATAAATATAGTACATTTAAATACTTCTTGATTTTAACCTATCTTACATATTAACAAAGGAAAACTATTTCTAATAGTTACATTGTATGTAAAGGACATACTAACAGAAATCCACAAGCACAAAGTACTCACTCTAATTATTTGTTCACGGAATTGTGAATTCACATATTAGACATGTCACAAAGTGCCATATGTATTCTACAGAAAGCATTCTGATTGTTAATTTTATTTTTAATGTAAAATACATTAGATTAGCAATATTAAAACCTAGATAATCTCACCAGAAAAGCCTCAGCTACTAAAGAAATAATCTGTTTCTCTAGAAGAATGGGCAGCTACCCACCCACCTATAAACTTCAAGAAAACTCAATTATCCTCAAAAACAGACAGCAAAAAATTAATTGGAATAAATTATGAAAAACCAACCAAGGAAATACTCTAAAACATAGGGACCTATAAAATTATGTTAGTCGCTTTAATTTTTAATGAAAAATGTAGTAATGATGAGCCCAAAGCAGAGGTATGAACTTCGAGTACAAAGTTCAAGAAGGTAGTGTGAGATAAAAGTAAAATAGAAGTAGATACAGATTAGAAGGACAAGATATAATCAGCTTTGCAATAAAAATATAGTTGAGTTATTGAAATATAGCAAAACATACATTTTGAAAAGATAGCAATTTGACTGTAGGTGCAGAAGACAGGCCAAAGAGAGTTTAGAAAATCATAAAGTACCAAGTCTTGGCTTCAAAAGTTAATATTTGGCTTTGAGAAATGAATTGAAAGTATGTGTATCATACACATGACTCTATACCATAGAGGAGAGAAAGCAAAGGTCTACCACTTAGAGAAAAGACAAATTCTCCTTTATAATAACTATATCTTTTCCTCACTCAGAGAATGACCTGGGTAACTTCATGCACAGCAGTGGTTTCTGCCTGGTGATAATTCCAACTGTTTCCATTAATGCTTTAGAATAATTATTATTTATATATTTAATATTAATATTTAATATCCTCCAAATATACTTAGTACTTATTCCTCACTGAAACAGTGGCAGAGAAAATTTCTGTTTCCCAGATTTACGCAAAGAGTACATGCCTCAAGCAGTTACTGACAACCATGGCCCTAGACATGTCATCACACATGTGCTTTATAGAGGCTAAAGTGCTTACGGAATGGCCAAAAAGCAGCAGCAGGACTCAGAAGTCACCTTCTACCCATGATGTCAATATGCAGTTAATATAACATCTGAGAACTGCTACAAGCTTAATGTGGGATTGTGAATGCTTTATGTTTTTAATGTAAATACTTTCCCTGGTTTTATTATTTTTATGGTTGTGTAACAAATTATGTTTGGTTAAATTTCATGACCATGCACCTGAGTTAAGAAACTTGGTAGGTATAATATAAGAATTTGTTCCCTTCATCTTTTCAAAATACATGAATTACAAATAAAATGAAGTAGCCATTTGAGTTGAGATGCTCTGAGTTTATTTAAGCATGTAATTTGTCCCTTGCGGCATGGTGAAAATGTTTATAATTTCAGAAAGAATTAGGACAACTAAAAGTAGCAACGTGGAAACATCCCTTTACATATTATTCTGCTGTGCTGTCTATGAATGGTAAGGAAATATGTGACAGAATAATCTGTCACCACTCAAAGTTTGATTTGAATCTTGTTCTGCTTCTTACTATTTATATGACCTAGTATAGGGCAATTGGCATCTCTGTATCTCAGCTTCGTCATCTGTAGAAACTGGCAAGATCACATTTCCATTTGACAGTTAATTTTAAAGCCCTTCATAGCCATGCTCAGCACATAGCATGCAAACAATCAGCATTTACTCTCCTTAATTGCATCTTTATAAACTGGCAGGAAACTATGATTCATTATTGAAAAATACATTTACTATCACCAGTAATTCTTCATACATTTACCTGGAAAGTCATTATGTTTCATATTTGTGCTTGAAATATAATGTGTCGGGGAAGCTTTTTTATCTCAAAAAAGTATGTAGGTGAAACCCCCCCAGGGTAAAACTGAAAGAAGATATAGTCTCATGCCAATCTATACCTATAGCACACATCAGGCATGCTCTTATTTAAACCTTAACAACATAATGAAATCAATAGACTTACTATTTCTTTCTGCAGTGGGATGAGTCTCAAAAGAGATAATGTTGATCATTTTAAGGTCACTGCAGATATAAATAATTAGGATAAAGCTATGCTGGAGTAGAGTATAGCCCTACATAATAGGACTGGTGCCTTTATAAGAATCTGGTTGTGTAAAGATTTATATACAGAGATGGATGATGACAGATGAAACAAAGAGGGTGGAATTTCACAGGTCCAAACCACAGAATACACAGATAGCCAGACAACACAGGAAGCTTTGAAACAGGCAGAGCGGCTCCTCCTGCAACCTTCAGAGGAGCAAGGCCCATCCAGCATGCTGGTTTTTCCAATTCTAATCTCCAAAACTGTGAGACAATTTGTTTAGAATTTGAAGTAATCTGCTACCATAGTTCCAAGAAGCTGAAATAATCTGTATTTCATATAAGGAAATTTAGGATCGGAAAGTGAGAAGTGTATCTAATGACCACAGCTAGAAGTTAGAGAAACCATTATTCAGTTTAATATCCATTGTGACACTTTCTTACCCTCAGCCATTCACATGTCAGCCAATCACTCTGTGACCTTCAACTCCCTTTCCTCATACATGCCAGTCACCAGCACATGCTGCATTTGCTCAAGAAAGAAAAATAAGTGTACGAACTGAACATGGAAAATTCACATATGCTCTCTGTCTTAGGTTTCTATTGCTCTGAAGCGATACCAATTCTTATAATAAAACAACATTTATTTGAGGCTGGGTTATAATTTCAGAAGTTAATTCGATTATAACAGTGGTGTGAAACATGTCAGCATGCAAGCAGACATGTTGCCGGAGAAGGAGTTGTGAGTTTTATATCTTGATTCACAGACAGCATCTAAGACCGGAAAGCCCGCCTCCACAGTGGTGCACTTTCTCCAACAAGGCCACACCTATTCCAACAAGGTTTTGGCTCCTAATAGTATCATTCCCTTTGGGTTAAGTATTCAACCACATAAGTCTATGGGACCATTGTTTTTTTTTTTTTTCAAGCCCAATGGGTTTCTTTTTTTTAATTAATTATTTTTTACATATATATTTACATTATTACACATATATAATAAACTACATACAGCAACAAGAACCACAATACAATCAGGAATTACATACATGTTATGTTCATAGTATTTTTGGCTATATGTATTTGGGAATCTTGAAGAAAACATCTTTTCTATCTTGGTGATTCTAAAATTCTGAATGGAAATCAATATCTATCAAATCACATCTCTATCAACTTATAACATCTATCTAGACCTAAAAACATCTTAAACCCTAAACAATTAAGCTTAATTGTAAAACTAAACTATCTGTTCTTCTAACCCATCAGAGACTTAAGAAGGAATAAAATTAATTACTTGAGTAAACAGGAAGTGCAGGTTAGCAGCTCCCAGAGTGAAAAAAAATGACAATGTTATAGAATGTTTTGGGTGAGTGTGCAAGCAGCAAACTGTCTCTGTCATTTTTTTGTTAAACTTAGGATCATTCTTATTCAAACCAACATACCGGAAAAGGGTTCTGCCATTTCCCCACATGACTAAAATATGGGAAAATCATCTTTTATTTCATTAACAAATACTTTAAACCCATGGAGATTTTTAACTACTTGTTAGAATGACTGCTTTTCTCTGGCTTTATTCGCACATCTTATCAGTTTTTGTTCTGTGTATCTCTAATATGTCAAGAATAGTCTGTAGCACCCTGCCAACCTCACAGAATTTTGATTTCTTTGAAAGATAACAGATGCAGTAGCCCTTCCCTGAATAATAAGCTCTGGGTATTTGTAGCCTAAATAGTGTAAAATGTAGTTTTGATGATTGTATATTCCATATGTAGCCCATTCTCCCACCCAGAAAGTAACAAGCAGACTGTTAAACAAAGCAAAAGGGACTGAGGTTTTTATGACCATGTATGAGGCCTTGGCTTTCAATGCTTTCTTGGTTTTGCTGTCCTGTTTGTTTGTTTGTTTGTTTGTTTAACAACTTGACCTTTTTTTTTCCATCCCATACCTTCTGCCAATTTTATCATTAGACTTGGTATTTATCTGAGAGTTCATTGTTCTCAATTCCCAACAATATGAAATGAAAATTTAGACACAAACATTACATTTTAGACTATGCTTTCAGTAAAAAGTTACAAAACCAAACTAAGAAAGTCTAAATACATTTATCAAAAGTGTACAGAAGCAATTCGGTGTTTTGCAATGTTTCTCTTTCTGAAAAAATTATAATAAGGTCTTCTTGATTTCAAATTTGTACATATTTGTAGACAGATCTTCATAAGTCTTATGCTGAAAACAAGTGAAACATACATACAGCGAGAGAGAGAGAAAGAGAGAGAGACAGAGACACAGAGACAGAGAGAGACAGAGACAGAGACAGAGACAGAGAGACAGAGGCAGAGAGACAGAGGCAAGCAAGGACAGTACATACTGTTTCAAACTCTGGCTGACTAGCTGATGCAAAGCACGACTTAGATGTGTGGCAGAGCCCAGATGATTTTACTATTGCTCTGGGGTATTCAGATAATGCACAGAACCATTGAAGATGATTGCTGATGAATTCTTTCAACTTCCCTCACCATGAAAGTTCCCAGGACCAGGAAAACCCTTTTGCGGTAGAACAATTTGCATTACAAAGATGCAGAAATGCCAGAAGCTTAAGTGGAACTGAAATGCTTAACTCTAAGCCAAGCAGTCCTTTTATAAGCAGAAAGTTATTTTAACTCCTATAGCATCTTTCATGATTCAAAGCAATAAGGCTTGACGAATAATATAAATATACCTTCATGAAGAGTATGCTGTAATAGCTAGGATAAAGTTTAAATAACAGAAGGCACTGCCAGGAGTGTTGCCTGAGGCCAGCTCTGAAGGAAAGCAGACTAAAAGTATCTAATTCCTTGGCCTTTTCTTTTTTCTTTGTTCAGTTTTATAGAATTGCTTGTAAGTGAACATTATATAGTTAGCACAAGTGTTTGTTACTGCCAGTTGATATCTAGGAAGTAAACCTATTTCAACATTTTTCTGCCTGTAGCACTTAGCAAAGTGGCAGGCATGTGTATGTTCATGGAAGGCATTGACTTTTCTGCCTGAACTTTTCTTCTTGCCAGATTTTCTCATTCCCTCTTCCTCTTCCTCCTCCTCCTCCTCCTTCTCTGGTTTTATCTTTTAACTTTATATTGACTCTTTGTGAATGTTACATCATGCACCCTAATCTCACACCTCCCCCATCCCTCCATATAGCCCTGTATCTTTGCAACCGCCCCCCCCCCAAATAAATAGAAATAAATACAACATAAAAGTGAAGAAACATTAAAAAAAATATCTTACTTTGGAAGCCACTTTGTGTTATGGTGTGTCACACAATATACTGTTTCGCCCAAACAGCTTTACTTGCAAATGTTCATTGCAATGAGAGTCCTTGGTGTGATTCAAGGCCTCTGACTTCTGCTATACTGCAATACTGGATCCTCATGGGAGTTCCTTTCAGATATCCTGTTGTTGCCCTGTGTATGGGGATCCTGCAGCGTTGCATCTGCAGGACCATCTCCTTCATGCACTCCAGCAGTTCATAGATGAGGTAGGTAGGTGTTGGGATTGGCTAAATCACCAGCCTGGGTTTGAGCCTACATGGTAAGTATGTTGTTCAGACCACCAGTTCTCCTATTCCCACACCACCAAGGCCATCTATCCAGCATTACTGCAGCAGGATCTCTCCAGCACACACACCACAGCACAGTTCCACTGTACTGCACAGTCAAGGTCATATGCTTCTTAATAAAGAATTTTTTTATTTGATTGGGTTTTGTTAATGAAATATTTAATCAAAATAAAGTCTGATGAATTTGAATATATTTAGCTATGGAATGCGTTCATTTAATGTTTTCTAGGATATAAATGCTACAATATCAGTAAAGGGAGTAAAATAATGTGGAAAAAATGCTGCCAGGGCCATTGTGATGGTGCATGCCTGCCATCTCAATTGACGATGCTAAGTCAGGAGGATCTTGAGTTCAAGGTTATCCTGGACTACATATTATAGCATGTAACCTATACCCCAAACTTATTATAATTGATAGGTTATTTACATGATAAAAATGAAATATATATTAAATAAATATGCACGGAAGCAGGACGTAGCTTTGTTAGTAAAGTGCATGACTAGCATGCATAAGGCCTTGGAATTGATCCCCATATAACAAAACAAAACCAAGAACAGAGCATAATGATGCAAGCTTGAAATGCTAGCATTCAAAATGTAAGTGCAAGAGAGGCAAAAGTTCAAAAGTATCATTGGATATACAGGAAACTCAATAATGGCTTGAAACACATGAGAACTTTGCAGTAGATAGATGATAGATAGATAGATAGATAGATAGATAGATAGATAGATAGATAGACAGATGACAGGCAGATAATATAATTAATAGATAATAGGTTCCAATAGATACAGTTAAGAGGATATGATAGATATTTGTTGCTGGTCATTTCTTTTCTGTTATCTTTAGTGTTACTGATTGAACATTTCCACTTCCCCTGTGTTTTAAGCACTAAGTTCTTTTCAGTGTTTATTGGTGCTTCCCCATGTTTTCTGTTATTTTAGAATTACAGAGGTGCCAGTCCAATCCTATTTTATATTTCTCATTAACTTGTTCAGGATTCCTCCTAAAATCTTCTCAAATGCAAAGTGATAAAGCAGAATTCTTATCATCGCTTGCAGAAATTCACTTTGAATTGTAATATTTGCTGGCAGATTCATGTATGCCTCCCAAAGTCTTTAAACAGAGCTAGTTCCACTATAGAACACAGCCTGAACAACAGAAATAACTACTTACAGACAGACCATAGAGGTGGGTTTGTATGTTTATTCTCTTGTTATAAACACTCAATTTACTTCATAGGAACAGGCAAATTTTTATGCTTAGACTCTCGTGGCAAATAAAAAACAGTAAGTCTGAGAGGAAGCCTAACAAGAGTAACAAAAATGTGGGAGACAAGGAAAAACGGAAGAAAATATGGACAAGAAGATTGGGGGCTAATGAGATGGCTCATCTGGGGATGATGAATGCACCAAATCCCAAATCCAGAGTTCAATCCTCAGGATCTACATGGAAGATCTGAATATTGTCCTCTGAGTAACTCTCAGGAGATATGGCACATATGGGGGTCACACATACATGGAAACATACTACACGCGCGCGCACGCGCGCACACACACACACACACACACACACACACACACACACACACGAGAGAGAGAGAGAGAGAGAGAGAGAGAGAAGAGAGAGAGAGACAGAGAGACTACACATGCTCACACACTAAATTATCAACTAAAAAAAATTTTTTTTTCTTTTTTTTTTATTAATTTATTCTTGTTACATCTCAATGTTTATCCCATCCCTTGTATCCTCCCATTCCTCCCCCCCCCCCTTTTTCCCATTATTCCCCTCCCCTATGACTGTTCTTAAGGGGGATTACGTCCCCCTATATATTCTCATAGGGTATCAAGTCTCTTCTTGGCTACTTGCTGTCCTTCCTCTGAGTGCCACCAGGTCTCCCCCTCCAGGGGACATGGTCAAATGTGAGGCACCAGAGTACGTGAGAAAGTCGTATCACACTCTCCACTCAACTGTGGAGAATATTCTGACCATTGGCTAGATCTGGGAAGGGGTTTAAAGTTTACCTCCTGTATTGTCCTTGGCTGGTGCCTTAGTTTGAGCGGGACCCCTGGGCCCAAATCTGCCTATCATATTGTTCTACTTGTAGATTTCTAGGACCCTCTGGATCCTTTTATTTTGCTGTTCTCCCATGCGTCTCTCATTTAGAGTCCCAATAGGATGCCTTCCCCTCTATCCCAGTTTCCGGGTAAGTGAAGGCTTTCGTGGAGAATTTTAAGGAACTCCTATGAATGCACATGGTACAGAACTCGGCAAAAATGAAAGGAAGAAAAACATACAAACAGGGTCTCTGTCTTTTGGACCAGAACCATTTTTACTGTTATCCTCCTTGAACTGAGGATATTCCCCTGTCTAATTTATATGTTTATACTTTACCCTTCAGTATCTTAGAACATAACTATGATGTTAAGCCTTGTCAACTGGACACAATCTAGAATCACCTGAGGAGGGAAGATCCTCTGAGAATATCCATGAAAATTTATCTTAATTACATTAATTGATGTGAGAAGACCTGCCAACTGTGGAGGGCACCATCCTCAAGGCCTAGCATCCTAGACTAGATAAAGAGAAGAAATGGAGCTTAACACATGCACACTGCATTCATTCCACTCTTCTGACTGGACACAGGGTGACTGGCTTCTTCAAACTCCTGATGCTGTGACTTCCCACAATAAGCCCTTTTTTTTCTTTCTGTTTTTTAAATCTATTTTTACTTTTTAATTAATTTATTCAGATTACAACTCAATTGTTATCACATCACTTATATCCACCCATTCTCCCCTCGATCCCATCCCCACCCTATTCCCCTCCCCTAGGTCTATGACCCAGGTGGACCTCCTCTCCCACTATATGGTTATAGGTTATCAAGTCTCATCTTGATAGCCTGCTTATTCTTTCTTGGAGTGCCATCAGGGCTCCCCACCAAGGGGAGGTCATCAAATATGGGGCACCAGAGTTCATGTCAGAGTTAGTCCCTGCTTGCCACCCAACTGTGGAGAATGTCCTGACCATTGGCTAGATCTGAGTAGGGGTTCAACAGGAGACAACTTCCTGAACAGAACACCAACAGCCCTTTTTTTCTTGAATTTGTATTGTCAAGATACTTTATCACAGTACAAGAAAGGGATACTGGACCATATTGTTTGATAAACCTTTAAAGGCAGAATAAAACTATGGTGAAAAAATGATGGCTGACTCTAATCTGTTCTACCTGGTGTCTTTGTAAAAGGAAACTTGGTCATACAAAAAGGCACCAATAACACATGAACACAGAGAGCATGTGACATGAAGACAAGGGGTCATCTGTCAGCTGAGGAAAAGGGACTCACAAGAGATTGAATTTACCAACGCCCTGATCTGGAATCTACCTTTTCACAGTAATGAGAAGTAAATTTTTGGTGCTTCTTGTGTCACTTAGTTTCTGTCCCTTTGTTGTGGCAGCTGAAACATACTAATGCAGCAAAGATGTGGATTTTAAAGTCTCACAGGCTAAGAAATAATTGACAATTGTTTCTTCTACCGCTATTCATCCCATTTCTCAGTCTTTAAAGACAATCACAATTAGCTCTTTCAGTTGTTTTTTTCCCAATATAAATGTCTTATTTCATCGTAAATAGTAGCATTTTGTACAACTCTTTAAAATTCATATTAGACAAGATTTAATGACACTCTACTTTGAAAGATGCAGATATAGCCCTTTACCATTTAACTTCCCAATCACAGAGCACAACTTCATGCATTTATCAGTTCCTAGTCTTCATAGTATATTGCCATCACAGTATTGGTTTTCATTTCTGTGTCTGTTTAAATATTATTTACAGCCAAGAAGCAGAAGGCACCCTGATTATATTTGTGAAGTCATGTATCTCCCTATAGTTAAGTAATAAATGTCTTATAAGTATTGACAAATGAGAATTCAGTCACCCTCAGGGGGTGATACCTAAGCAAACAAAACAGCTTCATTGTAGAGATACCTCTGCTCTCATCTAAAGGCTACAGGAAATCTAACTAGAGACTCATGCAGCAGGCTGTGGATGGTGTGTGTGGTAGATTGTGGGTGATGTGTAGCATTTTCCAACAAGAAAATAGGTCTCAAGAGAGCAGAGGTAACCCAGAGTACATGGGTGCCTCAGTCTTTCCTTGAATCTATCTTCTCAAAGAATAGTTGTTTCTCAATTAGTATATACTGGGACAAGTGAAAACCTCAGAGAGTATAATCAGAGGCTGAATCCGGAGTGTGACTGTAAATTTGAGGGTAGATTGGGGCTACATGGTGACTACCAGACCAGGCTGAGCTGTAGCATGAGAACTTGTCTCAGAAATATACAAAATACTTGAGGCACGAATCTGCTAATGTATATTTTTCAAGTGTCATACAAAAAGCGAGGCCATTGCAGTCACTCAGGAGTCAATAATCATAACAAGTACCACTAAAAGGAAACTGACTGAGCTCTGGGGTGAGTCTTGAGTTCCTCCAATTGAGGAGGGACTATGTACTCCTCAGTTCAGCATAGCTGGAGGAGTGTGTGTAGCTGCAGCCCTTGGAACACTTCTGGCTTTTGCTTAGGTGAGAAATCATTGAACAGTCCAGAGTATTAAGGAGTACAAGTGTAAATTGAGTGGGATCCCACAGACTTATACATTTGGTTCGTTCATTAGAGTATTATCTTTTCAACTAAAGCTGAAATACTGCCATTTCTAAGCCAGAAATGCTCTGGCATATAGTTTCAAGCAATTAGTGCCTCCTAAGCTTGCAAAGCTTTTAGGCATCATGTAGACATTGACCTAAACCACAGTGGAAACGGCAACCCAAATAGTCACAAGGCTGCTAATTATCAGGCATACAACCTAAACAAAAATCAGTGGCAATGGCAACAGAGAGCCACTTTACAAAAATGAGTACCTGAGAGCTGTGTCAAGGAGACTAAAGGTTTGATCTTCAGGGAGTATCCCAAGACTCCAGTGGGCAAAATCATAAGTCACATGAACATTTACCCTAAGAGTCATGATAGTTGTGAGGAAACTGTACTGACAGCATTACTCTATTTGTGGTTCTTCTCAATTGGTAAAATCTTTTCAGTTACTTATGAACATTATAAATACATATACACATGTATTTTATATCAATTACATATTCTAAAATGGAAGCCAAAAAATGGTGCTTATAGTAATTAAAACAGCATGGTACTGGCACAGCAACAGGCTGGTTGATCAGTGGAATCGAATCGAAGACCCAGATATGAATCCACACACATATGGTCACTTGATTTTTGACAAAGAAGCCAAATCCATTCAATGGGAAAACAACAGCATCTTCAACAAATGGTACTGATCTAACTGAAGGTCTATGTGTAAAAAAGTCCAACTGGACCCATATTTGTCACCTTGCACAAAACTCAAATCCAAGTGGATTAAAGACCTCAACATAAAACCAGAGACACTATGTCACTTAGAAGAAAAAGTGGGGAAGAGCCTGGAACATATTGGCACAGGAGATAATTTCCTGAACAGAACACCGATGGCCCAGGCCTTAATGACAACAATTAATAAATGAGACCTTATGAGGCTGAGAAGCTTCTGTAAGGCAGGAGACACTGTCAACAGAACAAAATGACAGCCTACAGACTGGGAAAAGATCTTCACCAACCTTACATCTGAGAAAGGTCTAATATCCAAAATATATATATATATAAAAAACAAACTCAAGAAATTAAACACCACCAAACCAAATAACCCAATTGAGAAATGGGGCTTGGAACTAAACAGAGAATTCTCAATAGAGGAATACCAAATGGCTGAGAAACACTTAAAGAAATGCTCAACCTTCTTAGTCATCAGGGAAATGCAAATCAAAACAACTCTGAGATTCCATCTTACACCCATCAGAATGGCTAAGATCAAAAATTCAAGCAACACCACATGCTGGCGAAGATGTGGGGAGAGAGGAACACTCCTTCATTGCTGGTGGGAATGCAAACTAGTACAGCCACTTTGAAATCTATCTGGTACTATCTCAGAAAAATGGGAATAGGGCTTCCTCAAGACCCAGCTATTCCACTCCTTGGAATATACCCAGAAGATGCTCCAGCACACAACAAGAAAATTTGCTCAACCATGTTCATAGCAGCCGTACTCATAATAGCCAGAACATGGAAACAGCCTAAGTGTCCCTCAGTAGAAGAATAGATAAAGAAACTGTGGTACATATACACTATGGAATACTACTCAGCTATTAAAAACAAGGAATTCCCGAAATTTGTGGATAAATGGATTGAGCTAGAAATGATCATAATGAGTGAGTTAACCCAGAAGCAGCAAGACTCAAATGGTATATACTCACTTATATCTGCATACTAGCCCAAGGGGCATGTCTCACAAAAGCCTTCACTTACCAGGAAACTGGGACAGAGGGGAGGACATCCTATTGGGACTCTAGATGAGAGAAGCATGGGAGAATAGCAAAGTAGAAGGATCCAGAGCATCCTAGAAACCTACAAGTAGAACATTATGATAGGCACATTTGGGCCCAGGGGTCCCGCTCAAACTAAGGCACCAGCCAAGGACAATACAGGTGGTAAACTTTAAACCCCTACCCAGATCTAGCCAATGGTCAGAACATTCTCCACAGTTGAGTGGAGAGTGGGATATGACTTTCTCACGTACTCTGGTGCCTCACATTTGACCATGTCCCCTGGATGGGGAGACCTGGTGGCACTCAGAGGAAGGACAGCAGGTTACCAAGAAGAGACTTGATACCCTATGAGCATATACAGGGGGAGGTAATCCTCCTCAGGAACAGTCATAGAGGATGGGAATAAGGGGAAAATGGGAGGGAGGGAAGAATGGGAGGATACAAGGGATGGGATAAGCATTGAGATGTAACAAGAATAAATTAATAAAAATTTTTTTTAAAAAATGGTGCTTTGTAATCTACAAAATGGCTTGATTTGCGATGTCAGCTACTTTTCTTAAAGTTAACTCCATTTACAACCTATTGGTTGATTTTGGGTGTCTACTCTTCCATGCATGGCAGGTAGAACACTATGTGTCTTTTATAATAAAGCCCTACCGATTCTAGCTCTTTCCCCTTCTAAGATTTTCAGAAATACATAGCCTTTAGCTCCTTTGAGAACAGAAAGACAACAGTGTTAACAGAAAATGTATTTCTCTACATGACATCTGTGATTAGGTGGAGAGGGCTGGAATATATGTGGACTGAGGAGAAGGACACTTGGAGACATAAAGTCTCTGAGCTAGCGTGCTATCTCTGACTTTAAAGTGCTTTCAAGCTCTGCTTCTGCAGGACTCCTTGACTTTCGTGTCAGTTTCTCAGTGGATACCTGAAGCACCATCATTGTAATCCAGGACAGTTAACTACTCAATGACTCATCTATGGCTTTCAAGACCTTAAATGCTCCCTTAGAACAACTCCCTGGAAAATCTTTTTTGTATTTAGTACTTCTCTTACTCATCTGCCAGAATGCCACACAGACACAACTTAAGTGAAGAGGTATTGATTTAGACTATTGCTTTTAACTTTAGTCTATCATGATAGGAAAGTCAGAGTGAAAGTCACTCTGTCTGAGGTAGTATAAGCTTCCACTCAATACTCTACACAGGGTTAAGCAGAGAAAGCAAAGGAGGAAGAGCAAAACTAGAGGGCTGTTACCTTTGAAATGTCCATCTCCCACCCTTTTGCCGGGGAGACCCCACCCCATGAAGGCTCCATGGCTTTCAAAATAGCATCACAAGTAAGGATCAGCCCACTCAAACATCAGCCCATGCAAGACATTCAGGCTCAAGCTGCTCTCTGGGCTGAACATACAGACCTCAGTTTCCCAGAGTACATTTTACTGTGAGTTTCCCAGTGTTTAGATGGCCTTGATATTGACAATATTTCTTTTTTAATTTATGTATTCACTTTACACCTCAATTGTAACCCCCACCTTCCTCTTCTCCTGGTTCCTCCCTCCCTTGACTTCTCCTCAGAAAAAGGGAGCTTCCAACAACAACAACCTATCCCAGCACATCAAGCGGCCTCAGAACTAATCTTATCCACATCTATTGAGGTCAGGCAAGATAGCCCCATTAGGAAGAAGTGATTGAAAGCAGGCACCATAGTCCATGTCATAGTCAGCCTACACACATTTTATTAGGAGACCCACAGGAAGATCAAACTACCAATTCTTTACATATGTATAGGGAACCTACGTGCCGTACATGCATGTTCCATCTCTGTAAACCCTTATGGATCTAGGTTAGTTGACTCTGCTAATCTTTTTGAGGCATTCTTATTCCCTCTGGGTCCTTCTATCCTCCCCCTTGCCACCTCACTCTTCCACAGAGCTCCCTAAGCTCCACTTGGCTGTGAGTCTCAGTCTCTGATTTGATCAGCTGCTGGGTAGGCCCTCTCAGAGGATGGTTAAGTTAGGCTTCTGTCTATAAACATAGGAGAGTATCATTAATGGTGTCAAGGGTTGGTGCTGTCCCATGGGTTGGGTCTCAGGTTGAGCCAGACATTCATTAGACAGTCCCTAAGTGTCTATGCTATCTTCATATCTGAACATCTTGTTAGGTGTGGTAAATTTTGATTAACAGTCTTTTGTAACAAGTAGTGTGTGCTATGCTCCTACTACAGCAAATCAGCATTCCAAAACTTACATCTTGTCTGGCTATAATAGTCCTCACTTGCCTCTTTTTTTCCAGTATGATAACTAACTTTGCAGCCTCTGTCTAACAGGTGAGAAAACATGGTCACACAGAATATGTATTAGTAATGCTTGAATTTGGCAAAGTAGAATTGGGAAGAACTAGAAGTTTTAGGTAAAACCTGCCTTTGTTTTTGTGGCTGTTGTTTGTCTATTTGTTGCTGCTGTTGTTTGAGACATAGTCTTACTGTGTTGCTTGTCTATCCTAACCCTCATTTTATAAACAAGTATGACCTCAAACTCACTTCCTCTGCTTCCTGAATCCTAGTTCCACCATGCCTCGATGAAAGTTATCTTTGAAACTACTTCCCACTACTTGATCAGTAATCATCACATGTGAGAAGGCACATGATGGTTGGAAGGCATATAAAAAAGAACCACAGGCAGGGGCATGAGACTATTGGCATTGCTACACTGTGGAATGCTTTACTGGGCTTCACTCATCTTCACTGGTCTTTGGTGATCTTTGCCAATCTTCACTGGTCTTTGCTGGACTTTACTTACCTTCGCTGTTTTTGCTGGTCTTTGTTGGGTTTTGCTGGAGAGAAATGTTCCAGAGAACTTTTCATGCTACTCCTTCTGATTCCTGGCCATTTTCTCTGATTTGATGGAGTCTTGTGGTTTCTACTGAAGTATACCACCACTACGTATTCCTGTTGCTGTTTGGTGTTGGCTATTGGACTGGACTTCTGGTATTCTGACAGTGCAGATAGGAATTGATCCAAGGAACTATGCTTAAACAAGTCCAAAACCCCTTTTTCTTTTTAATTTTTTAAAAATTTTCATTTATTATAATTCATTCAGATTACATCCTGAATGTTATCCCTCACTTGTATCTTCCTGTTCCTACCATCCCTCCATCTTCTGCCTCATTCCCCTCCCCTAGACCTCTGACAGAAGGGGACCTCCTCTCACACTACATGGCCACGGGATTATCAGGTTCCATCTGGAAAGTCTGCTTCCTTTCCCCCTATGTGCATACAGGCCTCCTCACGAAGAGGAAGTGATCAAAGTGGGGGCACCAAACTTCATGTCAGAGGAAGTCCATGCTCTCTCCACAATTGTAGAGAATGAACTGTCCATTGGTTATATTTGGAAATGGAGTCTAGGTTTGCTGAATGCTTGTCCTTTGTTGGTTGCAATAATTTGTGCAGCCTCCCCCACCACCCACTGTGGGTCCAAATCCACCAGCGTTGGTGGTCTCCTTGTAAGGCTCTTGAACCCTTTAGGTCCTTCCAGCCCCCAATCTTACATACCACTCTCAGCACTCCATCTGGAGTCCAGCATCTGTCCTGATCCCCTGCTTGGTGCAGTTTTTCAGAGGACATCTATGTTGGGTTAATATCTATTTATATACCATGAGTGTCTTGCTGGGCCTGGGTTACCTCACTCAATATGATCATTTCTAGCTCCATGCATTTGGCTGAAAATTTCAAGATCTCTTTGCTATTAATAACTGAGTAGTATCCTATTGCACAAAAGTACCACAGTTTCTTTATCCATTCTTCAGTTGAAGGACATCTGGGTTGTTTCAGACTCTGGATATTACAAATAAGGCTGCTATGAACATATTTGAGAACATTCTTTTTCTCCTTCCTCTGGTTTGTGGGTTAGAAATGAGGTTGAAGTGTTTAAGAACCCTAAATAAAGTATGTTTTGAAAAATCCAAGCCTACACACATGTATTCTTCAAATTTCTCAATTTCTTCTCATTGATAGGCAATAAAGTAGAAGGTCACTATTGCTTGGTTGACTCAATGATTTTTATAAATGTTTTTCAAATCCTGCTACTAAACCTGAAACTCACATCTAAGTATTTCAACTTAATTACCAAATTTTAAAAATTGTCAAATGAATCTGAGATTTCACAGTAACAATTATCCTGCCACAGCCTCATATATTGTGACAGATAGGAGACTTTTTTATCAATGATGAAGGACAATTTACTATCCATAGCAATTGATGTCCCTAGAATTTGAATAAAAGTTCAGTCCTGCAAACTATAATTTTAGCATGAATTTAATAGTCAGATGACACCTTTGTAGACAATAGGTCACATTAAAGAAGAGTATGCCTGGACTTAGAGTCTCTGTCTTCCATCATGAGCAGTTTTGATGCTGATCATATGTTACAATTGAGACCCTCTAACTTCCAAATTTGTTGAAAAACTTCACCCTGTGCTCCAGGGAATGATGTTATCTCTATTTTTCAAGTTGCTTCTTATCCAAATGTCTTTTAACCTCAAATTTTCTCCCAAGGCATCCAAAATGAAAGTTGCAGTGAACTGTCTATTCATGAACAATGTGAGAGATTTTCTTTTTACTCAAATTGATTGTTCAGAGTAACTTATTTCAACATAAATATCAATGTCTTTAATTTCCAGCAGTCTGTCTCCCTGTGTCTTTTATATTTTCCTTTTTGAATGATGTTCTTTGAATGGTGTTTTCCTTTTCTAAAACTCTTTATGGTTAACTAGTGGATTTTCTGAACTAATCTAATTTTCTTATATCTCCTTTCTTCCTGTCTTCTATTTCTTTTTTTTTTTTTTTTTTTTTTTTTTTTTTTTTAACCATTATTGTTATTTGGGGTTAGGTAGTTTGCATGTCCATGAAGTGTTTGTATTGTTGAGGACAACTGATTCACTCCCTCCATCTTTGGGCATACCAGTAGTAATGAGGTTAGTTTTCTAATTTGGCTTTCTCTTGGCCATGTTTTCTTTCACTTTCTTGTTTCTTTGTTTTGATGTATATCATTAATATTAGATGGTTTCTTAAATGTATCACACTCTCAGCCTATTTAGTCTTATTTAAGATGGAGGCATTTAAATGCTGACTCCATGCCCTATAGAAATCAATGAAGCTTGGCAAGAAATTGCCTCCACTTACTGTGGATGACTGGACAAGGACATAACTCTTTCTGCTCCCTAAATCTGTCCCTCTTGGTTTAGAAAAATCTCTCCAGAGATGACTATGCATACTGCAGTTGCTGTATGTGCCTTTGGCTGCTAAAGCCTTGAGGAGCACTGAGGAAAGAACTGAATTTCTTCACCTTCTTTTGTATAGCCTCTCACTTTGTCCCTACTGTTAAGGGTAGTATCTGGAACTTCAACTGCGATCTCCTGCTGATAGTCTAGGCTTAGCCCAATTTCTCCAATACTCCACATCTTGGTAGTATCTGGTTTCTCCAGTTACTGTGGGGTTTTTTTTATATTTTCTAGATATCAGTCTTGATTCTAACTTATCCACAGATCATCACATAGCTTTTAGATGTATCTTCTTATCTCTCTATGTCGTTACTCTCTCATGGGCTTTCTAGCTTCCAATATTTTGCTGACATCTTGAATTTGCTCTTATAAGTCCTCCAAGTTTCTGTCTTTGTGAGCTTTACTCCTTCACAGTGTCACTTCACCTGGATTTCAAGAGGAAGTAAATATGTACCTAGTCTGTGGTGTATAATTAGAAAAATGAGTGCTTTTTATGGAAAATGGAGCATGATGGACTATGAAGAAGCAACATAGACTCTCAGCTCCAGTAGGTAAAGAGGATGTTCTTTGTTATTTGACTATTGCCTTTTAAGCCCCACAGACACTAAAATGGAGGTTTTATATACTTACTATTGTCAAATGACCTGACAAA
Organism: Acomys russatus; assembly: GCF_903995435.1. Lineage (NCBI taxonomy): Eukaryota > Metazoa > Chordata > Mammalia > Rodentia > Muridae > Acomys > Acomys russatus. The sequence goes on along the minus strand of NC_067150.1, from coordinate 1,427,689 downwards.
ATGTCTAGCTCTTGCTTTGAAACAAGATGTTTAAAAAATTACTATGTTTAACAAAATTATCTGCCCACAGTGTTAACCATTTGCTAAAATATATACAACAAGAATTCTGGAAATACTGGCATAGTGAAACAATATTTGCCATATTAAAAAACTATGACATTTATTTACTAAATCATAATATCAATGGATTCCTGTTAAACAGAATAAAGAACATTGAAAAGAAAAATATTTTTTCTAGATAGATGTACGGTTATTAAGGTATATAGATTTTGGGTCTGTTTTATTTACTTGTAAGTTTTTATAGTAAAGTTTACTTTATTTTTTAATTTTAAAAAAGAAAGGAAAAATTGGATATGTAAGCTGATATCAAATTTCAATATCAAATTTTTTTCTCATGTTGAAACACCATATCTTAAAATAAGTCTTTTTCATGTGAGGGACTTTCTAAGATGTCTCCCCTAATTTCCTTTAGATCAGAGGGGGAAATGCTTGACTATTCTGATACTGCTCCCTTCCATAGTAAGGACTTACAACAAGAGCTGTAAAAAAAATGTTGAACTTTTCCTCCATTCTGCTGAGTTACTGAGCTAGTGGAGAAATCCAGTTGTGAACTATTACTGCTGGTTCACTGTAAGAAACAAATAGAAAGTAATGGAATAACTAAAATACAAAAATATACATTTGTTAAATCATTTAATATTTTATTAAACCCTGCAATCAATTTAAAATCAACATTTTTAAGTTAGATCAACAGAATCACAAATTTTCTTTATCTTTCCAGGGATTAAACAATGAACACAGATTGGTGAGCATCCAACTGTAACAAACAATATGCTTTGCTTATAGTGTAAAAACTATTTTACTGCGCAACATTAAAAGACTAACTGACAACTGTTTTTATGGGTAATGTTTTGTTTAGATAATATCAATGGAAGCAGGTAGTGTTGGTCAGTAGAATTTCACAACTTCTATTTTTATGTATTAAATACAACTGCATGAGTTTGCATACCGCCCTAATGACTGACACCTTATATTTGAATTTAATCGGTTTAACCATTTTTAAATGCAAGTAAAGGGGAGAAACTCTCACTATCAAATAAGTAACTCTTTCTCCTCTATAAAATCTAATTTGGTTCTCAGCAGTTTAATTTGAACTAGTACCTCTAGGCTTCTGTAGAGGGAAAATGACATCTCACAAGCTGTTTTGCTCAGTATATGTGAGCCATTGCATTCACACTACACTCAAGAAAGCTTTTAATAGTGGACAAATAACATGCTCAAGAATCCATTACTTATGCATGAGAAAGTGGAGTTGGCACAAAGGCCACCACGAAGCCCATATGGGGTGTGTACCAGGGTGTTCTGTATGTTGGAGGTGCTACCTGCATTGTTGGCAGTTCCAGCTTGGGAGTGTGAACACAGGACATTACTCAGCCTAGCAAAAGGAATTTAAACCATATTTAGGAAGCTTGCACTTCTCAGTCAAAATGCAAAATGAGAATAAATTTAAATATGACATTTTGCCAGTGGGTAGAATTTCCAAAGGATGAAAAAAAAAAAAAAAAACTGGTAAAGCAAACCCCTGAGTACTCATAAAAGAATATGAAGCTGTCAGAGACCCTGCTTTTGTGTGCCCATTGTCTGAATATTCATATGTGGCACAGCAACATTGTCAAGTGATAATTAGGAAGTTCTTGGGGAATAGAATACCTGAAAACATCAGAGCTTCATGTGTTTGGGATTGGCTCTTGCCAGATGTTCCAAGGTGCAATATTTGACCTGAGATGCCCTGATATTCACCTACTGAAAGCAATGAAAAATTTCAAAGACAGTGTTAACTGAACCATTAGGTCCCTGATGAGCTAACACCTCAGCTTATGCCCATGCCAGACGAGTGACTTGCTCTTTAGCAGCATTTATTCCTACTTGAGAGAAAATATGCTTCCTAATATTGAATTTCTTTACTCAGCCAATCTGCCACAAATGGAGCAAATGGTAGCTGTGAAATTATTTTGTCACCCATATCTGCCAGTGAAAAAGATGCAAGGATTGCTAGCTTCCAGGAACTGCCCTTGCAATTGTGTTTATGGAAAGTGAAGGGTCTTTGCCAAGCATTTTAAACTGAAATATAGCCGGCTATCCAGAGATGGTTATTCCCAGTGCCACTGAGACCAGTTAAAGCAGCCTGGCTATATAATAAGACATATTCTTCACAGTATGTTAACATATGTGAAAAAATATGTTGATAACTGTTTGAGAGATGTTTGTTGGAAGATGAGAGATATAATTGAATCATGGAGACTGGTCAACTTTCTGCTGATAGTAGTAATTAAACAGAGAGAAGCAGAAAGCTAATTTCTCCATGTATAAACATACCTTAAAGCTATAGATACAAGGTATGATTGTTGAGCATGGAGAGACCTGGGCAAAGAGGACACATGGATATGAGCATAAGCTGAATGAAACCGTGTATGGGTAAGAGCTGAGAAAGTATAAAGGAAGAAGCCTGCAGAAAAGTATTTTGTCACTATAAATGAAAACTAGCAGAAAGCATCGCCAGGTTAGAAGCAAAAGCATTTAAAGAATTTGCTACTGAGACAAAGGAGGGTGTTTACTAAATTCTGCTTGATCATTTATCCTGCATGGGTTCCCTTTAGCTTGCTGCATGAAGTAAAACCCTCATGTTGGTACACAGTCTCTTTCTGTTCTCCCAATAAGGACACATTTGCTTATGCCAGAGGTTCTCCTGTTGTGTTCTTCACTTGGCAGTGAGATGGTTCTTTTGTTTTCAGAAATAGCATCAATAGCAGATGGGTTAGTTATGGAAACAGAAATTCTGAATGGAATGACTAGTAATTAAGAAACATTTTATTTAATTAGACCCCTAAATGAGAAGGATATGAATTTATTAAAAAGTGAACATAAGAATGGAAATTGTTTTGGACTGAGATCTTCAAATGGTTGCTAATGCTGAGATGAAACACTCTTAATATTTTTAACACTATTTAATATTATTGTTTGTGCACACACACACACACGTGCCTGCTTTGTCAGGGGACAAATGCTTCAGGAGTCTGTGTGTGTCTCTACCATATGAATACAAGGGATGAAGCTCAGCTTACCAGACCTGGTGTAGACATCCTTGTCCACTGAGCCATTCCAGAATATTTTGTATCAAGATTGTTTATCCAAACTGGAGCTTCACATAGATTATGATTTAAGAGAAGAAAAAGCATGTACTTATGCTGGCTGGATCACAGATCCTACAGACTTGGTGAACAGTACCAGCCCAGGATGATCCAACAGACAGAAAGCAGATGGCAGGACATTTTCCTGTGGAGCTTCAAGGCAAAAGTGTTGGAACCTCCTCCGTCATGGGCCCTATCTACTTGCTTGAAGCTCTACCCACTCATTTGTGTATAGGCACTAAGAAAGGGCTGATAGACCTGATTGAAGAGATCCATGGACCAAACTATATTCTCTCCTCACAGCCAATGCTTACACAACTTGGGCCTTCTCCTTGTCTCTTATGCCACTGCCTTTGACTGAATATTGTGTTTTTGAAAATGATCTAAATCAAACCTTAAATGTCACTATTAGCTGGTGTTTTCTTTATTTTTATTAGATTCCTAAATATACATTATATAATGCACAAACACATAGTTTATTATCCATCCAAAATTTAGCGACTTGAGAAACACACTTATCATTTCCAGTGGCTTTCAAAAATTACTGGACTCATTGTTTGGAGCCACATTCACTTGGAGGATTGGCTAGATTAGAATTTCCAAAGTGACTCATACATGTGACTATTAACTTGCTGAGTTTACTAATCAAACTACATTTTAAAATTTGATATTATTGTTATTGATGGTGATGATGGGTGTGGGTGTATGTATGTATATATTTATGCATGTGTTTATTATGCATGTATGTATGTGTGTATGTGAGTTTGTATGCTTGTGTGTATGTATTTATGTGTATGTGTGTATGTTCGTGTGTGTGTATATGGGCATTTGTATGTGTGTGAATGTCTATTTGGGGGGCTCACACATGGAAGACAGAGAAAATGCTACATTTGAGGAACTTATATAGCATATATATCTAGGTATGAATTGATCTGTAGGGAATGCTAAGTAAAACCAAGAAAGGATGGGAAAAAATGAGGTCACACAAAGGAAATGACTCAGGAGAAGAACCTAAAATAACACTTGAATGAATGAAATTGAAGGTTGGTAGCAGGATTATGAGAAAGAGCAGTCAGAACACTGTGGCAACGTGACCTATGGGAGCTAAAATGAGAAATCCTTTTCCTTCAGCTGAACACAAAAGTCCTACTTACGAGTAATTAGCCCTCTATTACTGTCTTTACACAAGCTCTCCCAACTGGCTGCAGGAGACAAGGTGCTCATTGACGGGAAGATTGTTTTCTCCTTCCACCTTGCTCCCTGCTGTAAAAATCAAGGATGACCTTAAATAATGACAAGTTTGCCTTGCACAGTACTTTATAGTTCCTTAACTTAATCTAATTTGCTCTCTGCTAGAGTCCCCTGGAGTGCTCAGAGCAGACATGAACATCTTCATTTTTATATATAAAGGCATGGAGGCCCAGGCATGCTAATATTCCAAACTGGGTCTGTCCTCTTACTCCCAGCCCTGTGTTCTTTTCGCTGGGCTGGTTTCCTTTTGGCCACATATCTGAGTTGTATAAATTTGGAGTTTTCTGTCTTGTTGTCATCAGTTTTGGTGAGAATTATGGCAGAGCTAAAACCCTCAGGTGGCTGACACCTTTCTGATGCATTCTGGCTGCGCACTTGGCTCCCAGACTTGCTAGAGACAGAATTTCAGTGACTGAAAGGAAGAATTAGTTGGGTATCTTCACAGTTTGCATTGCAATTGAACACTCACATGGATAAAATCCAGTATATGCGTCTCATTGTCTTCACAGCCCCAAATTAATGTAATTATAAAATTTTTCTAAAGGGAACTTAACAGTGTTATTTCCCTAAAACTCTCTCATCTTTCAGCAGACCCTTCAGTCTTCCTTCAACTCTCTATGCCATCAGTTGCTCCAGGGCTTGCACTGCATTACCCTGTATGTTCCAGCATTTGCCCCTGTGTCTCTCCTGAGGTGTTTACTGGATATTTATCAGACTTTATCCCTTTTGCAATACTCAGCTTACAATAAGACATCGTGCAAAACTAACGCTATTTAGTGACCATTTTTAACCTCCTCTCTCAGACATACATTCACATGTGTACAACTACCCCTATTCCATTTCTCAATCCATTCATCTCTTTGTAACATCTAAATTTCAAAATAAGTATTAATCTATTAAATTAATCTATGAAAATATAATAGAATATGTTTCTGTGTAGATAAATATACAGTTAGTAGACTATGAATAAAAAGTGGAATTCACATACAGTGGTGTTTTACATATCAGATTAATTTTTGTGCTTGTATTCATAAAAAAATGAACACGGAAAAATATAAAGCAACTAGTGGACTTCAAATAAATGCTGACAAAAGAGATACTTCCCAAGGATTCTTTTTTATTTATAATTGTGTGCATGTGTCTGTATGTGGGACTCTGCACACCAGTGATGGTCCTCATGAAGGGTAGAAGAGGACAGTAGTTTTTGTGGAGCTAAAATAACAGGCAGATGTGAGCTGCATGATGTAGGTAGCTGAGAATCAAACACCAACCTTCTGGAAGAGCAGCCTGCATTTTATGCAGTGCAACCATCTCTTCAGCCCCAGATTCTGTTAAAATTAAGAAAAGATGTTTTCTAATTTTAAAAGGCTATAGTTACCTTAGCTTTGTTTTTGTTTTAGTTACACATTTCTGTTTTTAAATTTTTTGTAATGGTTCCATATTGTCAAAAATGAGGAATAAAGTGCCATGACTTTTCCTCCTGCCTATACCCAGGTGTCTTCCAAGTTCATTACATTTCTGATTTTATATGCTTAATATTTAGTTTCAAATATCACTTTTTACAATCAGAATTCTTGGCTATTCCATTGCTTTTTCAGGGCAATCAATACATATCAGCAATCATCCTACTGTGCATTTCCATTCTAGAACATATTTTCAATTCTTTTATTGATTATTTGGATTTATGCCAAGGAAGTTAATATAAAGAATTATAAAGTGTGAAAGTCATAGCTTTGGAAGTATACACTATGGTCGTGTATTAGTAGAGACAGTTTAAAAATATATAGGTGAAATGAAAGAAAGAACACATGGGCTTTGATTCATAAAAAACTGTTCCAAATGTGGTTGCCCTTACTGCTTCACACCAAAAGTCTGTTAAATATGTAACTATAAATATACATACCTACTCCACATCTCAAGCCCTTAACCTCTGCTGTGTATCTACATAGTTCAGGTTAATGATTACTCATGTGGAAGCATAACCTTGCAAACAGAACAAAGCATAAGTAGAAAACTATTCAAGGAACACTAACAATATTCTCCGTTTTACCCTTGATACAGAATCACATAAAATGCCACTTTTGCAATATGCAATGGAACACAAAGAGTTATTTAAAGGACCTGTAAGATGAAAGTATTACTCTTCTGCCAAATAAAGACATTTTTGCCTCATGTGGCTGTGTGGCATGACCTGATTTCATTCAGGTCCCTATGGATTAGACTAGACATCCAGGCCTTAAGCATGCCTGCAGCAAGTTGATGGCTAACAAAGAGAAAGATTGGCCCAAGCCAGCTGCATAAATTCCATGCTCAACTCTTCCATAAATTTCAGTGACATCTGGGTAGATATAGCTCATACATATAATGTATTAAAGCACTTGTGAGATCAGATGATAATTTACACTTCCACTTACTTATATTGTATTATAATGCACAAAGGGGGCCTTACTTACTTCAAATATTAACTTCAATTAATTGAAACATATTATTGACTATTCCAAGTCTATGACTGACTTAGCCCCATCAAAGACTTGAGAAGGAATAAAACTTAAATATTGAGAGAAAGTCATAAAGTTTGGAAAGCAGATAGCAGTAGTAATATTTTAGGAAACAATATCATTAAAGGGAAGTGAATGAATTTAATTGAAAATATGTGCATGTATGTACTGCACTAGCTAACTGAAAAAGTAGTAAGGTGTAATAGAGAAGAAAAGACAGTAATTAGTATGATAAGAGTTCACATGGATAAGACAATGTTTACCCAGCTGAGATAGTCTGAACATATTTGAATTTAAAAAGTAAGAACCTAAAAAGGATATTTTTGAATATTATAGAGGAAGTAAGTATAATAACCATGATATATTCTGGATTAATAGAATGCCGGTTTGCTCAGTTCTTCCTTAAGATCTCTCAGTAGTAGAGTGTTTCAACTCTTCCATTGGTAGAAATAGACTCATAGGAAAGTGTTCAGCAGTACGAGGCTTTAAGTAACAATTTAATTGGATTCCTCTCATCTTTTCTTTGTGTAACACACGAAGCACAGCATGGAGAGCATAGTGAGTAGACAGTACTGTTGATGGATTATTAATATTTAATATTGAATTATTATTTGACTGAAATCAGCAGTTACTCTTTAACAGGCTTTATACCCAAATAATCACATAGATACAGGGTCTATTTAATTATTCTATAGCCCAATGTTCTGCAATAATTACTCCATCTTAAATCTCCATGCTAGTATAGTTTCCTCCCATTCTGATTTCCCATTTTATATTGACTTTTAAATCATAACCTAGGTCTGGCTCATTCCTCCTCGTGCTTCCCGGTCTTCTCTCCCTCCTCTTTCTCCTCCCATCATTATATCAGTATGTCCCAACCTATCCTCTGTTATTGCTCAGCATTAGCTAGTTTGTTTTATTGGCAACACAGAGAACAAATGGTGACATGTTTACACAAAATTGAAACAGGAGATATTTAGAACAAACATCACAATGCAATGTCTGATTGAGTTAGACAGTGGGGTAGATAAATCACCATTTGAATGAACAAGGGCAAACCATAAACTGTCCTCAAGAACATTATGCCAACACAGTACCAAATACTGACTTGCTGTGTTGGTCCTTACATTGCTGTGATGCTGCAAACTGAGAGGCTATGAAGAAAGGGAGGAACATGGGGCCTGTCTTCCTTAATTAAATGTCCATAGAAGAGTTTCATCTGAAGTTAGGTAATTAGAACACGTTAGCCATTCAAGTAGTAATTGTCATGACATGATACGTATGAAAGGAGCTGAGAGGCAGAATCTGTGTCTCTCACCACCATCTGCCTCTGATTACTCTAACACTCATCACTTGGAAGGTCTTCTTTCACATTACATGTGTGTATTCTTGACATCAGACACCATCCTCAGAGCAATAATAGAAAATATGACCTCTTCATTGGAGATGTTTTGCATCCCCGAAGGCATGCATAACCCATGCAAAAGATAAGGAGGCAAGGGGCCACTTATAGTCTCAAATGTGATAATACAGAGTTCAGAGATTATTAGCTCAAACTGGGTAATTTGGGTAGCCAGAAGTCGTGAGCTCCACATTCATCCAGAGACACTATCTTTGGATGAATGAAATAGAGAGCAGTTGATGAAGGTGCCTTATGACCAACTTTGAGCCTCTGTGTATATGTGTACACATAGGCATGCTCACCTGCATACATACATACATACATACATACATACATACATACATACACAGAAAAAGAAATGCAAATGTGATCTTTACCAGTGACATTCAATCAATGATTTTTTAAATCTTATTTCCGTAGTTATCCCATGAGGAGGTTGTAAGAACCACTCAGAGCCCCTGAACCTAGACCCTATACATAGTCTATAGATGATCTATTTTAAAAAGTACACTAGGTGACTGTGGTTTAGATGTCAGGAAATATACACTGGGAAGCATTGATAAATGCCTTACAAGAGTGAATGATAATGTGTGTGCAGTACTTATAAATCAGCAGTCTTGAATTTCTACTTTATGTGTATGATAAGTTTTACTGCAAAAAAAAAAAAAAAAAAAAAAAAACCCTATTTGGATAGTCATTGAGAACTGGCAGCAGAATAATTCTTGTCACATAATGAAACTTGTTGCTTCTTGGAGCTGGAGAGATGGCTCACTGGTTGTCGGCACTGCTGTCACAGAGGACCCATGGCAGGAACTCACAGCTGCCTGCAATTCAACTTCAGAGGATACAATGTTCCCTTATAGCCTCTAAGGCCACCTGCACTCAGATGTGTACGTGTGTGTGTGTGTGTGTGTGTGTGTGTGTGTGTGTGTGTACACAAGTGTAAGCATATAATGTGCACATGTGCAATAATGTACACACACATACACACATGCACCAATCTTTTTTTAAAATAATAAATTAATGCATCCTATGAGCAAAGCTTATGCCAACGGACAACTCAGGACAACCCAAGTTTTACAGGCTACTTTCTGACAATTGCTGGAAGCTATGGAGTTAGAAAGAAAAGGAAGTGCTCTCTACCATCAAGGCTGAAGAGAAGTTGAGATCCACAGTGGAGATCCTAGTGTTCAGAAGGCCTAAAGTAACAGAGGTGCATCTTTGGGTTATAGTTCATTTCTCAATGAGACAAGACAGCAAGGCCAAACAATTAGGGCAGAACAAGTGGAGAATGGGCTTGGGAATCAAGGGAAACTGGAAGCACACAGTGACACAATCTTAAATCAGAAAATTCTGAATTTTGCTGGAATCCTTACATTATAATGCAATATTTATCATTCTTATCTTTTAATTGAATAAAGTATTAAATAAAATAAGATCTCTATTGTGACTTTCAGTTGTAGGTAAGAATGTGAGACAGGATAATTAATTCTGTTTCTATTATAACCACCTAACTTTCCAGTGTACTCAATGTAAGACGAGAGAAAGAAAACCTTCTCATTTGAAGACATTTTATTTAGATTGTCTTAAAATCACTGGCCTGTTCCAAGCATTTTTCAAATATGTACTAAGGTTTTCATGATTAAAATAAATTAAACTTTGATCCAAAGCTGATTACTATACTCAATAATAGAAGAGAAAAGTAAATTATATTTTAATTATTATTATTTTCTAATAAAGATACAATAATCTTATCAAATAATTATGGTTCTCATTTGATGAATTAAACTGCCTTCAGCTTTAAATTAAAGCCAGATGCTCCCCTCCTACAAATTAAGTAGTAACAGTGTTCTCTTACTACATGGCAATTGCACATGTGCCTTCATAGAAGCCTAGACCTACTCCACCCTGCAAACTACAGGATTTCTCCTGCTGTAAGAGCTGCATACCAGCACCTCATTTTCATTTTCAAGTCTCCTGATAATTGCTTGAATGTAGATTCAGGTCCAAATCATATACAATAATCAGGAGAACTCATATATTTAAAATAATCTACAAAGTGTCACAGACAGTATCATTATACTTTAAATAATTTTAGTTGCTTTAAGTCTCTGAGTCGATGTACTCAATTTTGGTGACAATTTTTTTCTGTTCAGAATTTCTATTATACTTTTATGTCATTACTCATGTTGGGCACAAGCCTTTTCTCACTGATGCCATTCAAATCGTTCTAGAACTTACTACTGACAGCTAAGTCACTAGATTGTCCTCTAAAGCATATTTTATACTATATTGGATGAACTAATCAATCCTCTCTTAGAAAGTAATTTTGCTTAGAATACCAACATTATTTCACAATTCTATAAGCAAAACTCATGGAAATTTACTTAATGCAAAATAGAGAACATAAATAATATCTTCTTTTAGCATAAATGCCCATTGCACCTGGCACACCAAGGTACACTTCACTGTAATGTGCTGTTAATCATGCTAGGACACAATGACCTCAACAACCTAAAAGGCTTGAGCAATATCTTTTCCTTCCTATATTATAAAATTCAGTAAAACTGTTTGAACAGGTCAATTTCAAAATTTCTGAAATTATTTGTTAAAATAGTACATGTATCTCCTGAGCTCAAACTGAGGGGAAATGTGTCTTCATATGAAAGTTACCATCTCATAAAGAAGCAGGGTGCGTAGCCAACTCTTTATTCTGTTGTCTCTGTGGTTTTATAAATTGTTTCTTTTCATGTATTATTAAGTATGAGGTTCTGACCTTTTCTTTCTTCTGTAGACCTTTCTGTAATCAACAAGACCAAATCCTCAGAAAATATGGTCTTTCTTTTTGTGACTTATGGAAATCTTTCATTTGGAGCATACAAGTCAGTCAGCTGCTTTCCAAAGAACCCTTGAGTGTGAATTGCATCCTAATTTGTCTTTGCGAATCCAGGTCCCTCCGTGGCAGAAATCTATTCACTTATCACGCCTCTGTGACTTGATATGCTGTTCCTTTAGCCCTCACTTTTCTCTAAGGTTTGCCACTGATTCAGACACCTCAACTAAAAAGGAAGTACAGAGTGGGTTGGAATCTTTTGTATCTCATATCGTAACACTGGTACCTTTTCCTCTAGCCTTGTTTTTTACTCTTGATGGCCAAACCAACATATAAACACTCTTCTGATTGTCGCTTGTGATCAAATGAGGCCAAGTCCACTTGTGGATGTGTAACACCGAGATCTAGAAGCCATGGGGCTGGAATTCAATCTTTAAGTTTCCTATAGCCAGCTTTTCAGAGTTAGCAAAGAGAAACCCAGCAGGAAGGGACATGGCAAATATAAAATTAACATTTTTCAAATTGAAGAAAACAAAATGTTCTTTATTTTAAACCTGTATCATTCTTACTCATTAAAAAATTGAAATGTAGTCAGTATAAATTATGCAGATGTTAATTTCAAGATTTTGATTATTTTTTCATCATCATGACTTTTGCTGTTTCTTCTTTTCCAAGTAGTCCAGAGTCTTTGGGCACAAAGTCAAAGGGACATCTTTACTATACTAAGTCTATGACTCTCAGATCTAAGCCAGTCTGAGAACTAGAGATGGCATAGAAGTGATGGTGATAACTGTGAATGTCTCAAATAATAGAAATGAAAGTAATTTGTCTTTCATTGAATTAATATTTAACAAATGATAGTATGTTCTAAACAATGGATATTAGATTCTGTTTCTTTGTTTACTTTATGTCATTTCTATGCTAGATTATCATTTCTTTTATATTTATCTATGTAGAGGACCTAGATTTAGTCCATGAATGGTCCTTAGCTGTATCAGACTCCGCAAGACCCTCTGGGCTCTGGTTAGTTGTCTCTGTTGGTCTCCCCACCCCCAAAGCCCCCACTTTTCTACTAGACTCCATGTGCTTCATCCAATGTTTGGCTGTGAATCTCAGCATCTGTTTACAACCATTGCTGGGTGGAGCTTCTCAGAGGACAGCTATGCTAGGCTCCAGTCTGCAAGCAGAGTATCATTAATAACGTCAATGATTGGTTTGTCTTCCATGTAATGGTCTTGGGTTAGATAAGACTCTTAATGGAAAGAGGAGAAACTCAACCTACCTGCAAAAAACTTTGATCCAAACTTACTCTGCCATAAGAGTAAGAGATAAAGATAGAACAATAGAGCAGAGATAGAGCGAATGTCCAACCAAGACCTTTATATAATTTTTAAATGGCACAATCGGAGAAGATCTCATTGAGAATGTGCAATTGGAGTGCAACTTGAAAGAGGTGATAGTGTCAGATGGCTTTTTAGATAAAACCATTCAAAGAAGAAGGAATAACTTCTTAAATGTCCTGAGAAAAGTATGTATGTGCATAAGTATGTGTGTTTGTTGCATGTCTAAAAAATAGCAACAAAACACTTTGGCTAAGACAGAGTGAGCAAGTAGCCAAGGAGAAAAGAAATTGTCTGGGAAATAAGTCTTCAGAAGAAATCTGATATTGTAAAGACCTTTGCTTTTTTTCTGAGTAATAAAGGCATCAGTTGGAAGATTTTGAGCCAAGCATAAGCATAATGCTACTTTGGGCTTCAGGATGGTCCTGTTGAATGAGGACAGAGTGTAGGAAAGAAGAGCTCTTCCAAGGGTGATGCGGACAAGCTTGATCAGGAACAGAGAAGCTGTTGAAAATTTTAAGAAAGTTGGTGGTTGAACAAAGGATTTAGTGACAAGCTCAGATGATATTTTCCTGGTACTGAAGAGTAATGAGAGTGGGTGGGCATATGGGGGGTAGTGTGTGTATTTGTGAGCACACTTCTGTGTATGTGGGAGGGGCCTTGTGGGTCCCTGGGGGGTATATGTATCTGTCGCTCCACATGCAGCTTATATGCACTTAGCCAGGAGTGTGTTTGAGAGGGGCAGGAGAGAAACACACATTAACTCTCTTCCCAGGGTTTCCATCTCTTCCAAAGGTATGGCAGGCACTGATCTTGAACAAGTGGAAGAGCTGAAGGAATAAGATATGGCAGTGCTGACTCCAGAAAACTTACAGCAAAAAAAAGGTTCTGATCAGTTGGGACTAGACCCAACCAGTGACTAAGTGATTCAAGACACTTTGTCTGTGTCTCTCTATGTCTCTGTGTCTCTGTGTCTGTCTTTCTCTCTCTAGCTCTCTCCATGTGTGTGTGTGTGTGTGTGTGTGTGTGTGTGTGTTGTGTGTGTGTGTGTGTGTGTGTATTTGTGTTTGTGGAAGGAAGGTATAAATATACATGTTTGTGTACATTTGGAGGATTATTAATTCAGAATAGTTCCTGGAAGTATATGATGGTAAGAGAAGAAAGAATACACTTTTTAGGGCACTTGGAGGTTCCTTTTGATAGGACTAATTTTAATGAGAACTTGGCAGATATAATCTTTGTTCTGTTTCTCTGTTTTACACTGCTTGCAACTTATAGAAGTTAGCTGTAGCAAATGGCTCAAGTTCATGAAGACTGCCAATTTCCTCTCATTTTTTTCTGTCTGATTTTTCCCCAAAAACAGGGATGCTGTCCTCAGAATCATGGAAATGTATTATTTTCTGATCCTTATCTGCCAACTACCTTCTCCCATCACGAGTTCTCTGCCTTAGGCAAGTCGTGAGTCCATTCTGGAGCATCCCTTGTGTCCACGTCAGGAGTTTGATTACACTGTCACTGTGATTCCTCCTTTCTGGAACACACTCTGATACCTCATGCATGAGAACTGGAAGCAGAATTTCCTGTGTAATGGGGATCATTCAATCATCCAATCTACTAGTATATTTTGTTCTGCATACAAAATATACAATTATCTTTGTTTTCATAAAATGTTCAATTGGTTTAAAGGAAGCACATTATGCAATAAGCAATGAAGTTCAATGCCTCAATTATTAGAGAAGCTAATATTCTTATATGTTTAAATATATGTTTATATATTTAGCAACTTTTCAATAGTGAAAATCAATTGAATTGTGGCAACCAAATGCACTAACCTTTTCACTTATTAAAAAATAATAAATAAAATAAAAGATTGCATTATCATTGTATTTGAATGCAGCTCCAATTCTCTTGGTTTTAACAATCCATTCAGAAGATGGTTGAAACCTAGAATTCTCTGACCTGATACACTAGGTACTAGTTGTTTCTTTTAGCACTAAAAATACTTTCTAGTTATATTTTAAGTTTCCAAGTCACAAATCATATGCCAAGAAAACCACCCATGTCTTTACTGTGGCACAGTTACAGACATCTAGACAGGAAAGAATAAGAAAAGATAAAAGAAATTCAGGGATGTGTAGCACTGGGACCTCTTTATAGCTCTGGAATTGCAGATGCCATTTTTTTTTCTAAAACATTTTTTTTTATTAATTTATTCTTGTTACATCTCAATGTTTATCCCATCCCTTGTATCCTCCCATTCCCCCCCCCCCCATTTTCCCATTATTCCCCTCCCCTATGACTGTTCCTGAGGGGGATTACCTCCCCCTATATATTCTCATAGGGTATCAAGTCTCTTCTTGGTAGCCTGCTATCCTTCCTCTGAGTGCCACCAGGTCTCCCCATCCAGGGGACATGGTCAAATGTGAGGCACCAGAGTACGTGAGAAAGTCATATCACACTCTCCACTCAACTGTGGAGAATATTCTGACCATTGGCTAGATCTGGGAAGGGGTTTAAAGTTTACCTCCTGTATTGTCCTTGGCTGGTGCCTTAGTTTGAGCGGGACCCCTGGGCCCAAATCTGCCTATCATATTGTTCTACTTGTAGATTTCTAGGACCCTCTGTATCCTTTTATTTTGCTATTCTCCCATGCGTCTCTCATTTAGAGTCCCAATAGGATGCCTTCCCCTCTGTCCCAGTTTCCTGGTAAGTGAAGGCTTTTGTGGGACATGCCCCTTGGGCTAGTATGCAGATATAAGTGAGTATATACCATTTGATTCTTTCTGCTTCTGGGTTAACTCACTCATTATGATCATTTCTAGCTCAATCCACTTATCCACAAATTTCGGGAATTCTTTGTTTTTAATAGCTGAGTAGTATTCCATAGTGTATATGTACCACAGTTTCTTTATCCACTCTTCTACTGAGGGACACTTAGGCTGTTTCCATGTTCTGGCTATTATGAACAAGGCTGCTATGAACATGGTTGAGCAAATTTTCTTGTTGTGTGCTGGAGCATCTTCTGGGTATATTCCAAGGAGTGGAATAGCTGGGTCTTGAGGAAGCCCTATTCCCATTTTTCTGAGATAGCACCAGATAGGTTTCCAAAGTGGCTGTACTAGTTTGCATTCCCACCAGCAATGAAGGAGTGTTCCTCTCTCCCCACATCCTCGCCAGCATGTGGTGTTGCTTGAATTTTTGATCTTAGCCATTCTGATGGGTGTAAGATGGAATCTCAGAGTTGTTTTGATTCGCATTTCCCTGATGACTAAGGAGGTTGAGCATTTCTTTAAGTGTTTCCCAGCCATTTGATACTCCTCTGTTGAGAATTCTCTGTTTAGTTCCAAGCCCCATTTCTCAATTGGGTTATTCGGCAGATGCCATTTTTTTATCAGTCATATGCCATCTTTCATTAATAACAGCTTTCTGTTGATTTTTTCCTAGTTTTTGATTGCAAAAAGTAGGAATTTCAAGTTTATAGTCAGTGCTTGTCCTTTCTTACTTGCTATTATATTACTTTGCCTACAGAGTCCTGTTTTAAACCTGATCTGCTGGCTTAAATCTTTCCTTCTTGAAAAATGTGTCTGTATAATAAACTACACAATCACCACATTCAAATAAAAATATAAAAGTCACTGCACTAAATATTTGATTAAATGTATATAACCTCCTTTTCAGATTGTTATATATTCATCCTATCCTATCCTATATATTCTACCTATCCAGGATGAATGGTTTGAGAAAATCACCTTCAGTCACCCTTGAAAATATTACAGATTATTCTGTGGACATTGGTCTATTATTAAACATGCCAAATGGTTGACTTTTCTGTTTTTTTTTTTTTTCCTGACCTCGTTATGTTCCAATAAGCCTTTCAAGTGGAATATTTAGGCCTATTAAATTATGGTCTCTAGTGAACCCTGTGTTTTACATATGCACAATTCAGATACTAAATACCTCTTCAAGGAACTAAAAAAAAAAATGAATTGAAGAACAGTTGTGAAACAAGAACTTCTGCATTAGAGGGAAGCTACACAGTAGAATTATTTAACACAGCCTTCCTTGCCAGAGTTAACAGTGGGTTTGTGTTATTGTCCCTAGAGGTAGAGTGACCTGGGAGAATGGAGTCAATAAATAAGGGAGACTAAAGATTCATGTGAAAGCTAACTTTATTAAGAGCCTCAGACAATTAATACTCTAATAATTAAGAAAGGCCACATGCGTAAAGTTCTCATGAGTTGAAGCTAAATACAAGCACGAAGACCAGCCACGTGTGTCAGAAACATGTTTTCCCAGAGAAGCTTATAAAGAACATTTAATTGAACAACTTCGCTCCTATCCACTACACCTGGGAGGAACATGAAAACACATTCCAAAAACAGTTTGTTTCATGTTTTGAAGAAACTGAGGTCAAAAGACCCTTGGCTTGTTTTCTTGGAATGTTCTCATAAGCACTCGGAATAGTATTCACACAACTCTATTCTTGGCCCATGTTCCAACAAGTCTTTGTACATTTCTAAGATTTATCACAGAATTATATAAATGTTACATTCATAGTGTTTTCACTATTTCTATTTGGCAACCTTGAAGAAAACATCTTTCCTCTAATTCCTGATTGTTTCATGGTTCTTCTTGCTGTAGGTAGTTTATTGAATGTATCTGTAAAAAAAAAAAAAAAAAAAAAAAAGTAAATAAAGAAAAAGAAAAAAAAGAAAAAATTAAAATAAAAAAAATATATCACTAAGAAAATATTTGAAGATAATAGGTATCTCCAAAGTTCCTAAAAGAAAAAAAATTTATATCAAATGATCTCCGTCTATCATTTAAAAAGAGGAGTTGTGACTGGGTTAGGCAAGGTGATTTTTGTTTAATGTTCTCTCAAGATATTTCAAGTCATTGAGCCTGATTATCTCAGTGGCTGTCTTAGTCAAGCATCTGGAAGCATGTTGTGGCTGACAACGGAAGTTTCATCTGGGTAGCAGTTGCTTCTTCCTAAACATTTGCTTTGGTTGCCTGGGATTTTCCACATGCCATGATACTGAATTTCAAACAAAATCAAGCCAAAGCATCAGGAACAAAATACCTTTGCTGCCATTGCTGAACCTGGGAAGTTATTTAGCATTACTTTCGCTGTAGTTATTACTTCCTTGGATATAAGAGGAGAAAGCTTTGACCATGTAGATAAGACTATTTTTATAATGGAGTCACTTTAAAGAAATAAAGAAATCCATTTAAAAATCCTTGGTCTTCATTAACATCTTAGTAAACATCATAAATGATTAATATATCTGCTTTTTGAAAAGCACAATGGCAAACCTATGCCATTTATCCAAGAAAAGACTCCTCTCCTGTTTACCTATAAAATCAATAGAAACAATTAGCTTTAGACTTGCAGGGAAATCCATGCGTATTATTTATTTGTATAATATTTTTGTTAGCAATACTACAGATTTAAAACAAGAAATGAATTTGTATTTTGGAAGACAAGCTCTATTTTCAAGTAACTTAGTTTTCTAATTTCTGCTGCGAATTATTGTGACAATTGTAGTAGCTGACCTGGAAAAAAAAAATAAGCAATAACTAAAAATGCTAGAAAGAATTATAATAGATATTCATGTCTAAACTCTCCTAATGGGTTAAAGATGACATTATAATGTAATAACTGAACATATACATCATATATTGCATAATGCATGTGCGTAGTTACATGTGCACAACAAACATGTATGTATCTATTATATATGTATTTACTATCACACGTATAAATATATGTATGTTGTTTTAAAAGAAATAGCAGCCAATTACATGAAAACTATCTTGCAAATCAAGGTCTAGGACAATTACAATAATGAAATTTAATGTATACTGACTAATTGATAATCAATAAGTGGTGGAAATTGAAAATTATTGATTGTGTAATTCTTGTCACCACAAAATTAGAAATGACAACTGCCCCAGTTCTCTGAGAAAGATCACCCTAATGTGGCATTGTAAGGATAGTTAAATGTGAGACCTTATTGAGAGGATGTTTAATGTAAGAAAATTTTCCTTAAGGAAGTTTAGAACAAATAGATTACCCCCAATTAATTCTACTTGAAACAAAGATCTGTAATTATCATTGGAGCTAACATGTCATAGTGAAACATCTAAACTCAGTTCTGCAGGTGAGGCATGACTGGTACCATCCAAGAAACACTTTGCATATAAGATTTATTATAAAATAAGTAAGCAACTAAAAGAAATACATTTCTCTAGTGGCATTAATGCAGCTTTTAGGCAACTCTAGAGCATACGAAATGAAAGCCTAAAGCAATGTGTATTTTTTTCTGATAAATCAGCATCAAAGTATTTTTGTACCAGATGATGAGCTGACAATGTAGGACAATTTGTAGTGAATGTGGCAAAACATGAAGAAAGGCAATTACTATCACCTTGTTGTTTGTAGGCAAAACTAGAACTTTTACCAGTTAATCAGTCCAAACATTATATTATTGTTTGACTGTGACTCTAAACCTTCAAATGACAATGGAGAAATATTTAAATTTGAAAAGCTTTAATAAATGGGCATTAAAACTGAGCCTATGAACTACTGAAAAAAATCCCCCTTTAAACGCTGCAGTAAAGCATCTCAATAGCTAGTTTTGTAACTATCTAATGTACCTGTCTAACGAGCCAATGGAAAAGGTAGGAAAATCTAGCCTTTTAACTTATTGATGGTAGAAACAACAACAACAATAACAGCAGCTAAATTTTACCAACTACTTGCTTAATCTATATCCGATATTACACCAAGAGCTTTCTGTGCATAGTCTCTGCTTTATTACCTTCCTTTTATGTAAAAGATACTGATGAGAGAGGTAAGTTCTTGGCCAAGATGACTTAGCACTTAATCAGTAGAGACTCATTCGGCTTGACACTAGAGCCTGGCTTTTCATATCACTACGACAGATATGATAACACAATGAAAAAGTAATTCTATTATGTTTGGGCTTATTTTATTCCTTTATTAAGGACTTATTCTTTACCCCGAGAGTTTCCTTAACACAAAGAACTCCTAGGTACTATAGCTATATTTAAGATGTGCTGTGGCTTCTCCTCTTCCCACTAGCGAGATGCTTAGTGCTGTCATTCCAAGTGTGCAAAGAGGTTAAGTCTCTACCCTTGAACATCTCCTGCATAACAGCCACAGGCAGATGTGGGTCCAGTGTCACAATACTGGAAAGATTACAGTAAAAAGTGGGTTTCTTATTTCACAATACCCCTTGGATGCTGCACTGTGATACAGCTTGGTTAACAATTCACCCTGAAATTGCTAAGGGCCTTTTCTCTGCAGGGCATAAAACATCACGATAAATCTAGAATTAGGTCAAGCTTAGTCAAAAACCTTTGAATTACTGCTTAGATCTATCTATACTCTTTCCCAAATTCTTCCTTTCTAGAAAGAGATATGAAACCCCACAGGACTATTTTAAACCACATACAGCATGATTAAATTTGAATCCCAGTATGGAAGGACTTGTTGAGGGAGGTTAATGTGTGTATATTTATTTTTACTTAAAATGCTATTATATAGTATATTGTATATAGTAAGCTAAACATACTGTATTCTGATTATTGTTTCCTCTTTCCTCTGCTCCTTCCAGTTCCTACTTCCCCTTCCAATTGAATTGACCCCACTTCTGTTTCTCATGAGAAACTAATAGGCTTCTACAGGATAGTAATAAATTATGCAAAGAACTTGTTTGATAAAGAAAGCATTTGCCTAGTTAGAATTACCCCCAAGATATTGTATACTTTGGAGGCTATTGTGAAAGATATTATATATAGGAATCCTACTGATTTTTCTGAATTAATTTTGTATTCTTCTATGTTGCTGAAAGTCTCGATAATCTGTAGGAGGTTCTTAATAGAAATTTTAGGGTTACTTATGGATACTATCACATTGCCTGAAAATAAAGATACTTTGACTTCTTGCTTTACTATTTATATCCCTTTGATCTCCTTTCATTGCCTTATTACTTTAGCTGAGTGGTCAAATGCCCTTTGGCAAGCCTCTATCTCTAAAAAATATTTACATTATGCTTTGCAACAGTAGAAAAATTACAATTGAAGTAGCATGTGGTTGAGGGGTAACCAAAACATGAAGAATTGTTTTAAAGGGTTGCAGTATTAGAAAGGTGGAGAACCACTGCTCTAGCTAAGACTCCAAGTATATCAATTTGGTATATCGAAAGGGCACAGCCTTAACCGCTCTTGATTTTAATGGAATTACTTTGAGTTTCTTTTCATTTAAGTTGATGTTGTTTAAGAGCTTGCTGTAAACTGTCTCTACAATGTTGATTTGTTCTATCTCTAATATCTCCAGGACTTTTAACGTGAAGGAATGTTAGATTTTGTCAAAGGCCTTTTCTCCATCTAATGAGATGAAACTATGGGTTTTGACTTTCAGTTTCTTTACATGGTGAATTATATTTATCAATTTACAAACGCTGAACTATCTCTGAATCTCTGGGATGAACCTGCTTGATCATGGTCAATCATCTTTTAATGTGTTCTTGTGTTCTGTTTGCAAGTATGCTATTTAGAATGTTTTCATCTATATTCATATGAAACTGTTTCTGTAATTTGATTTCTTTGTTGAGTCTTCATTTGGTTTAGGTATCAGGTTAACTATATCTTTGTAAAATGAACTGGGCAACATTTCCTCTTTTTCTATTTTATGGCATGATATGAGGACCATTGGTGTTAACTCTGAGGAGTTTGGGAATTATTGGTTTTAACTACTACTACTTTTTCTTCCTCCTCCTCCCCCTTCATCCTCTTTCTTTTCTTTCTTTCTTTCTTCTTCCTCTTCTTCTTCATTTCTTCTTCATCTTATTCTTCCTTCTTCTTTTTCTTCCTCCTCCTCCTTTTTCACACACACACACACGTGCACACACATGTGCACACACACATACACACTCATACACACTCATAACATGAGTTAATGAGTTATATACATTCTTCCAATGCTTAGTGATTGCTTCCCTCTTTCTATTATGAACACATATAGTACTTCTTCAAACAAACAGAACACTTTACATTCATTTTCTATAAGAAAGGAAGCCAAAATTTACTAGCAGCCTTACAAAAAAATTCCACAACTTTTAAAATTCTACATTGATTATGTTTATTACATAAAAAGTCAAATATGGAAAGTTAAAGAAGTCAAATAACTATCCTCAGAACTATGGAGTTGAAACAGAAAGCTTAACATTCATGGTGGAAAGAAACTGGGCTGGATAGGCATCCTGGTCATGAAGCCACTCTGTATTTACATGATCATCTTTGCACCACTTCCCCAAGAAAAAAAGTTAATCGCTAGTAATCAAATGCACTCACCCTCAATCCCTGATGCTCATTTATGCTGGCTTCATGGGATACAGTGAACCTCAGTGGGATACAAAGACAAAGCTAATCATACGGTGGATGCTTACTTCTGCCTGTATTTGCCTCAGCTAAAAATTGTCCCTGTAATTGGATGCAAATCCTTGTGCCAAAATCACCAGAAGAAAAATAAGCACTGCTGCTCCTGTTTCACAGAAGAGACAAAGTAACATTGTAAAATATGACTTTCAAATCAACCCAAATGAATGGTTTTGGCTTTATATGTAAAAGCCAGATACAAATTAATATTATTTACAGTACACAGATTGCCATGTGCATGCAACTGATACTTAGTATGTTATGCAATACATCTGTGTTTTGTTCCTGATGATTGCTTTCATGATTAATTAATGAGATATGTTGGACTCATATTTCAACATAAGGGAAAATAAAATAATCACCCATAAGAATAAGAATTCTGTGTGAACCTTTGCTTATCCTACTCCACCAATGGGCCAACTTTTCAGGATCAACTCATTTTAACTCAATATTCCTTTTTATTACAAGTACTTGGTTTTTTTACTATCTTTTTTGATTGCTAATATTCGTATTATATCTCAATTGTTATCCTATTCCTTATATCCTCCCAGTCCTCCCTCTCTCCCACTTTCACCCTATTCCCCTCCCCTATGACTGTGACTGAGGGGGACCTCATCCCCCTATATATGATCATAGAGTATCAAGCCTCTTCTTGGTAGCCCACAATCCTTCCTCTGAGTGCTCCCCATCAAGGGGATGTGATCAAATATGGGGCACCAGAGTTCATGTGAAAGTCAGTTCACACTTTCCACTTAACTATGGAGAATGTCCTGTCCATTGGCTAGATCTGGGTAGGGATTTGATGCTTACTGCATACATTGTCCTTGGTTGATGCCATAGCTTGAACAGAACCTCTGTTTCTAGGATTCTAGGACCCTCTGGATCCTTCTATTTCCCCAATCTCCCATACTTCTCTCACCTAGAGTCCCAATAGGATGTCCTCACCTCTATCCCACTTTCCTGGTAAGTGGAGATTTTCATGGGACATGCCCCTTGGGCTAGTGTCCAGATATAAGTGAGTACCATTTGAGTCTCTCTGCTTCTGGATGAACTCACTCATTATGATCATTTCTAGTTCAATCCATTTGTCCACAAACTTTGGGAATTCCTTCCTTTTAAAAACTGAGTGATATTCCATAGTGTAAATGTACTACAGTTTCTTTATCCAATCTTCTACTGAGGGACACTTGGGCTGTTTCCAAGTTCTGGCTATTGTGAATAAGGCTAGTATGAACATGGTTGAGCATATGTCCTTGCTGTGTACTGGAGCATCTTCTGGAAAAGTACTTGTTTTTAATGATGTAAAATAAAGCTCCTTTGAAATAGATTTTGTACTTGCTCTAATTACACCTTTTTGGCAGTTTATTTTGGCTTTTATTAATGAAACAATGTGATTGCTATAAATATTGATGATGGAAACTAAAGAGCAGTATTTAAGGATTATGTAAGACTGAGACATGTAGAGTTGGGGCTCCTACAGCTCATAATCTCTTTCTGACTAAGTTGATGAACTTCTCCAGTTGCTTTTCTCATTCTTTTATGGTCTAATATGCAAACTACAAGTAAATAGTTGGAGCCTTACAACACAAGAGAGTGTGGTACTTCACTGGATGTGAGAACCGAAGATCAAGAATCTCTCCCCAATGCTGCCAGTTAGTGATGATTCCATAGAAACCACGTCAATGTTATTAACCTTACCATAAAGGCAAAACATGATTTACAGTAGTCATGAGGTGTAGTTATTTTGAGACATGCTACTAAATCATAGCATACACAAGTTCCTTTTGAAAACTCTTCTATCTCTTGCAAACCCTGAATGGTGTATTGGGGGCTCGTTACATCCCCCTCCATCATATAAGGGCTCTATTATAACCCAAGACTGTCTCCCTTTTATGAAGATACACGTGAAGGAATAAGTACTTTGCTTTTCAAAGTATCCTCATGTGGAATAGGTTTAACATTCAAATTTATGCTGTAAGTACTTTCATCAATCTATATGTGTAAAAAGGCTTCAGACATGTATTTTACTTCCTTTATTAGCTATATTTTATGTACTTTGCTTTGTTGGTTCATGATGGTTTGGTATAAAAATAGAAAGAATAGAATCAGAACTATTAATTTTATATAGTGTGGTGCAAAATAAATAAAATCTTACTTTATGATCAAAATAATAATCATAAATGCATATATATATAACAAGGGACATTTATTATTACTAGGAAAATAGTCTTCCAAAAATGTCTCACTTAATAAAAGAAGACAGCTTTAGTTTGTAAAAAGTTGTTGATTAATGTACCATTATACCAAATTTAAAAAAATTGTCATAGACAAAATTGAAAAGATATCAGCTTGCTTGCTAATAGAAAATATTAAAAATCTACAGAGATTGTCCCTAGAATAACTGATACCTCTAACAATAAAGAAAACTGAATTACTCTAATTTATAACTGATTTTATCATGTGCCTTGGTGAAGACAAGGATTGGTTTTCACATAAGTCTGTGAAGACCTGAAGGGCAAACAGAATAAATAGAATAATCACAACAGACACATGAGAAAAGCCCCTTCTCTTTTCTTAATATCGCATCAACTTCCAGGTGATTTTTCCTTCTCCTTAAACTAATGCCTATTCTCCTTCCTCTGCATGGCCCCAAATCTCCGTTCCACAACCTACGATCTGTTCTACTAAGGCAAGTCTCCTAAGTGGCTTTCTAGTTCTCTTTCACCCATAGACATCATATTTCCAAACTTGAAACACAATATTCCTGAAAAGCACTATATTCTTAAAATTCTTGAGGAGCAAAGACCAAATTTTTTCTTTTTTTAAGTTTTTCAAGACAGGGTTTCTGTATGTAACAGGCCTGGCTGTCCTGGAACTCACTCTGTAGTTCAGACTGGCCTCAAACTCAGAGATCAGCCTGCCTCTGCCTCTGCCTCTGCCTCCTAAGTGTGGTGATTAAAGGTGTAAATTCTTTAAAACAATGGAATTGTCCTTCAGATTTGAACCTTACCACTTATCTCCCTGTTATAAAGTTCATAACCAAAGTGTGTATGTGTGTGTGTGTGTGTGTGTGTGTGTGTGTGTGTGTGTGTGTATTCTTCCAGTGATACAAGCAAGACAAATTTGAAGCTACTGGGTGTGGTCTGGTGAGCCTCATTTTACTTCTGCACTTCTTGACATCCTCATCCCTCTCTGTGAACTGCCCACTAATTTATTCACGCATTCCATCGCTGTGATCTACTTCGTTAGATTCTGACCACAAGAAGAGCTCGAAACTTCATTAACCTACAGTCTGGTTGGGGAGAAAGAATTTCATCTGACCATCATTCCAATATATAATTAGAACCTGTGATAAAACTTATTTGTAAGACATATAACATATACAGAGGGCTATGAGAGTATATTTCTGCAGAAAGTCATCTGGCCAAGGGGTGTGGGATGGATTCACTGAGTTGTTTTTTGATTTTTATATTATCTTAGGGCAACTTACAGAGGAGCCAATTTTATTTAATTCTTATTAACATCTGAAAGTGTGTCCTTTTTTGCATTTTAATTAAAAACTGATTTTTTTTTGTACAATATATTCTGATTACAATTTTCTCTCCCTCATCTGCTCTCAGATCTTTTCTACCTCTTTACCCATCCAACTTTTCTTTCTTTCTCTCATTGGAAACAAACCAGGGCAAAGAAGGGAAGAAACAGTCTTTAAAGGAACAGTCTATGATGGCATTCACATGGGACTGTATGATTGATATCTCCTAGTATACCTATGAAGGTCATTTCATGCTGCTGGGAAGTAAACTGCATAAAATAGTGGGTAAAAATAGTTTGAGAGACAGCTAGGTGACAAGTATGATCATATACTTGCATGTATCAGAAAAAAATAGTAGAACATGGAAGAACTTATGCACATAGCTGCTATATAAAGTAGGTGTATTTGTTTCTTTTGAGACCAAAAATGTTTAGAAAGAGGAAAGGTTTAGTTTGGGATTTCAGTTCAAATGCATCTAGCCTACCGAGGGAAAGGCATGCTGGAAGACTAGAAAGGCAACTAACTGGTCTCCTGCAATCAGAGTCAGTGAGATGAAAGCTGGTTCTCAGCTATCTTCTATTTACACAACCTGGAACTCTTGCCCATAGAAGGAAACAACTCGTATCTAAGGTGGATCATTCCATCTCAATTAACCTAGCATAGGAACACATTCACAGACATGCTCAGAGGTTCATGTCCATAGTTATCTCAAATCCAGTTAAGTTGACAATTAATAATTATAATTAGACATCACATTATTAATTAATATATGTATTAGTATACCCAAATATTCAATTGCACAAATAAAATTCTTCAGTTGCCAGTTTCAGAGATGCCCTAAAGGAATAAAAGAGAAGAGTGGTCAAACTCATTTTAGGAGCTTGGTTTCTTATATGTTTTTGAAAACTTTTGAAAATATTTGAATGCATGATCAATATTAGGTTCAATTGCAGCTAACAGAAGATTTTGTTTCTGTTATATTAATTGCTAAAGCAAGATAATAAGGTTTATTCCTATCAGTGAAAAGTCTACATAAATTGTCACTGAGCATTCATCCATGCCACTAAGTCAACAGCCTGAGTTCCCTACACAGTGCAGTTCTAGAAAGAAAAAAGTTATGCACTAATATTTTGAGCAAAATCCATAAAAAGTTTAAAAATATTAGGAATTGTATATCATAAACCTTTACTCTATGTAAAATATAAATTAAAACTGAGTTGTTAAAGCTTTGTGCTTTTTAATGCATGTAACATCAGTGAAAACGAGGCAAGGGAGAAATAAGGGACAACTGGCAGGCCTTAGAGGGAGTAGATGGAAAAGAGGTGTTATGTAAGTATAATCTGAAAAGTGAAAGAAATAATATTTAAGAGATTACAAGGAACAACATAAAAGCCAAATTTTTTTAGAGTTTTTTTTTTCCAAACTTTTCTTAAGTGCTTAGTAAAATAAGAAAAAACAAACAGAATCGTGAAGGTGGGATTCATACTCAGTTTCAAGATGACAGGACAATGAGCCAGGAAAGTACTCCAAAGCTTCTGCACAATTTGTTAGCTGACATTGACTCATATTCACATCTCCAGATGAACAACATGGAATGAAAAGTACTTATTCTGACTGTCTTTATCCCAGGTTAAAATTCCACTGTTTGGATAAAAGAGCAATTGCTACCAGAAAACAAAGTACAGTCCTTGCTGCAGTGCTTTACAGATCTCACATGTCGAGTTCATCTGAACTGAGAATTAACACTGCAGTGTAGGAAAGGTCGAGAAATAGTTAGGGAACTTGAAGCAGATGCAAAATTGTCATTCAGTTCCCCTTCAAAAATAGATGTTGGATTTGTACTCTTTAGTATTGGTATGAAGGAAAGATTAGTCCTTTTCTTTTAACCCAGATTTACATGGACCTCTTCCACCTACATAGGAAAGAAAGCCATCCTTTATTTCACTGTGTGCTTCCCGAACTGTAGAATAAATGAACACTGCGGTCATGGCCATCAATAAGTCTACCCAGGCTGACACGCTGGGTTTCCCTTCTATGTGCTAAGATCTTGGGGTCAGGAATCTTACCTTTAAACATGTTATTTCAGCACCAACCTGCTTTGGCAAATGTCCAAACTAAATGGTTGCTAAATACATACTGCACTTTGAGCATGGTCACAATAAATACAAGGAGGATTTCAAAATTATCCTCATGTCTTTGAATAAGTTCAATCTACAGCACAAAGCAGGCTTTTAGCACACACACACACACTTTTCATCAAGCCAGCTAGCTAGTCAGTGCCAGACCAGAGTAGCAGATCTCTGTGTAGTGATTTATAAAAAATGAGAATGGCTTTGTATAGTTGCAGGTGACTGCCAATTTACTTCATTACTTCTTTCCAGGCTCAACAACACCTTAACAGAATCGGATATTTTGTCTTTCTGTATTTGTCTCTGTATCTCTGTGTCTCTATCTGACTCTGTCTCTCCATCTCTGTCTCCATCTCTGTCTCTCTGTCTCTGTCTCTGTCTCTCTGTCTCTCTCTGTTTCTCTCTCTCTCTCTCACACACAGACACACACACACACACACACACACACACACACACACACACTCACAGCTGTTTCTATAACTTAGACTTTCCTCTACCCCACATCCATGCCTTGACATTTTACTCTGATCATATTCCTTGATAAATTATTTATTTTCACTCCTTCCCTTTTCCCACAGTGTCCTAGTCCTCAGAAACATGATTTATAGATCAAGCATTGTGCTGCCTCACCATAATTGTGCCACTGAAAACACAGTAGGCAATGTTTAGTCTTCATCCAGATGAAACATTCTTCAGTACCAGGATGGCTCCCTTCTTTTTGAAATGATCTCCTTCCATGAGATGAATTTCTCCTGTTTATGCTACTGCTTCTTTGTGTACAGCCAGGCACATGAAACAATTCTTACAAAGCAAAAATTAAATAAGCTCAACTCATGTGGTGAAGAGAGAACACCACTGAGGTGCTACTCAGTGCCAAACAGGAGACCTTGGTGTGCAAGAACGCAGTAATGTCAGACTATTGCCCTGGCTGCCATTCCACTTAACATAAACATGGTAGACTACGACAACTTGATCTAGATTCTTTGTGTTCTTTAACAGTATTCTTAAATAACTATGAAAAAGCTGATTATTTACTGCAGTCCAATAATGTAAATGTACCTGGATATGTTCTTTCTAT
Organism: Acomys russatus; assembly: GCF_903995435.1. Taxonomy (NCBI): domain Eukaryota; kingdom Metazoa; phylum Chordata; class Mammalia; order Rodentia; family Muridae; genus Acomys; species Acomys russatus. Next base: position 1,398,973 of record NC_067150.1, on the reverse strand, counting down.
TTTATTGCATAGTATATTTGATTTCTTTGAATTCATTTACAACATGCTTTGTTTTTACATAATGATCACTTACCTAATAATAAGTTTTTTGGACATTATGCTCACTGTAAAGAGGCCATTTGTATTGTTGTTGCTCTTGACACATTTCATAAAATCTTGAATGTAGAAAGTTTTTAACAATGTGTATAAAATTAAATTATTAGATAGCTTTTCAAGATAATGTGGCATATAAAGTATCATTTGCAGTAATGAATTCACTTTAGACTAAAAATATTATATATTGCATGTTTTTAATATTTTGAGGGTATAGCTCACAGTCAGATGTAGAAACTGCACAGCTTGACTTGTGATCTTTAGTTTATGTAACAAGTAAGTTACATCATCATAGATATAAATGCAGTATTTTTTTCTTAGTGGCAATATATTCTGAGTTATTTTGGCAAATAAAAGGCACATGTATATAAGGGCCAATAAATAATGAGCAAGCATATTAAAGTGAAAGAGCTTAACAAAAAGACCTAAAGCTTCATTGAGGCTCTGAGGCCGTAAGAGTGTATAATTCCTGCTGCATTGAAAAGATGTCATTGATTTCTGACTATGATTAATGGGCCTTTTCAATGGCCAGCTTTCTTTGACATTTTACCAAAATTGTGTTCTAGGTTTTGTCTTATTTCACTTATAGCATCATTTCTAAATTTGGGCAATTCAACAATGAAACACTGCACTTGAAGATGATTTCTTTTGTTAGTGTAAATTTTTCAATATTTCTTAGGTAGATAAATATATAAATTTCATTAAAATGTATATTTCTCTCTCTTGTAAAAGGAAAATAGCAACATGGACACTTTGTCATGACATGAGGCCTGACAGCCACATAGTGCTAAAAACAATAACAACATTATACAGAGAGCTGAGCCAAGCTGTGAATTAATGTGAGAGAGCAGCCAGATAATTTCAATATGTATGGTCCATGTTTATAATATTGCAGCACTTGTCAAAACACACAAAAGACTTAACATTATTTTGATATGATCACAAATAAAAAGGAAAATAGAAAAATAAACATGTTTATTTCCATTTCTTAAAGCCTTCATTTCAAGTCAAATAACATGTATGTAGATATTAATATATAAATGAAAAGACCCTTGCTTCAGTTACCAAGAAAAAACAAGTCCTTAGGACAGAAATAAATTAAGAATTATTTCATGAGTAAAGCTCTCAGGAACTAAAGAGGTATGTCAGTAGGTAAAGTACTTGAAATTGTGAGACCTGAAGTTTAATTCTTCAGCTTCACCTAAAAGTCAGGTGTGGCAGTGCACAACTGTGATCCTAGTGCTAAGGGTGATAGACCCAGCCAAGAAGATCCCTACCCAGCCAGTCTGTCAGAAATGGCAAATTTCAGGTTCAGGGAGAGAGCTTGGATCAATGCATAAGATGAAGGGTGATAAAGGAAGTTATTTGATAATGACATTTGGGCTCTACAGTCTTATGCAAAGGTGAAAAATGAGTATGTATGTATGTATGTAGGTAGGTAGGTATTATGTATGTATGAATCACAGAAAGAAAGAAGGAAGAAAAGAAGGAAGGAAGAAGGAAGGAAAAGTGAGAGGGAAAGAGGGAGGGAGGGATGGAGGTCAGGGAGAGAGCTGAGAGGTTAGGAACAGGAACGTTTGCTGTTCTATGACAGGAGTTTCATTCCCATCACCCACTTCTGACTGTTAACACCTAACTGACTCCAGCTCTAGAGTCTGATGCCCTTTTTGAGGAGCCTCTAGACACATTCACATACACACACATCCACCCAAACAGACACATATCCACAACAGAAATAAGTCTTTAAGAAGAAAGCAATCAAGAGAGGAAGAAAAGAAAGAAGGTAAAATGCTTCTATGTTTTACATTACACACCCACTGAACCAGAAATAAGAGAGAGTCCTAGGCTTCTAGGCTGGTGGGAGAAGGGTATTTTGTCAGGGTAAGATATGAAAAGATAATTACAGATATGAACAAAAGGGAAGACTAAATGAAGCAATTCATACCCAGAATATGCATATTGTAATTTATATGCCTTCTTTCTTCTTTGGCTACTGTTTTCATTTAAATAGGAATGAATTCTGACTGCCATGGTATTCATTTGGCAGGAAGTCAGGCAATTTATATTTCAGATATGATCTCATCATCAGTTCCATCTGTTGACATTGCCTGCACATTGTAATGTTTGGAGATCTGTGGCAGAGAAAACATAACCTCAAAATGAAACTGCCTAAATTTGAGACTTGTGTGCCTGCAGGACACCAAACAAGTGTTCTCTTGTAAGCACAGTGTGTTCAGTTTAAATTTTCCCTTTGAGTCCTGACAGCTAGCCTAACTCCAATCCCTATGTAGGAAAAAGCCATGGACAGCAACTACAGAATGAGTTCACGCTGCTGTTAAACATTCTTTTGTTTTATTAATTAAACATTTTTACGTATACATTTATATTATTACTCATATATACAACAAACTACTTATAGCAAGAAGAACCATGACACAATCAGGAATTATATAAATGTTACATTCCTAATGTTTTGGTTATTTGTATTTGACAGCCTTTAAGAAAACATCTTTCCTATCTTGGTGCATCTAAAATTCTTAGTGTAAATCAATCTCCATCACATCTTGTTATTATCGACTAAAAACATGTAGACCTAAAAACATCTTAACCCCTAAACAACTAAGCTTCACTGTAAAACTAAGCTACCTGGTCTTTGAATCCATCAGAGAGTTGAGAAGGAATAAACTTGATTACCTCAGTATGCTGGGAGTGCAGATTAGTAACAGCTTTCCAAGTGAGAAGATGACAGAGACAGTTCGCTACCTGAATAGTTATTCAAAACTATCTATGACACCGAAGCATCTTTTTCAGCCTTCTGGCCCAATATATCTGACAGACATATTTGTGAGGCAGGAACTTTTGAGAACTCTCTTTCCCTATGTTGGCAGAGTTTGGCCGTCAACTCTGCCTGCATTCAAGCTTGCCTCTTTTATAAGCAGAATTCCGTCTGTGATAGAAAGAGGATGTTTTGCCTAGTGTCTTGTTTGCCACATTTGAAGCTATCTCCATAAGGAGGTTCTTTGATGTTCATCATCTTCTTTGAGATAAACTGGGTGGTGCCAGGTGTTAACCTGTCTCATTGTCAGGGAATTTTTTAAATAATAAAAACATTTTAAATGCCATGTTCTGCACATCTCTGAGGTTTTGAAGACCTTATCTAACTATCCTAACTTATCTTTCTATAGAATCATATCTATCTGCTACATCTAACATGTATATTCTTATGATAAAAGTTGACTAGTAATTGACATGACCATGATTTAATCTACTCACATTTAATTTGTATAACTTATTTATTTTAAACAGCTTGAAATAGCACTTTCAAAGTATTGGACATAAACCTTGTATTATAATTGAGTTATATGGGTACAATACCTCATATTAGAGTAGAAATCTACATATAATGTGTGAAGAATAATCTTACATTTGGATCTATACCACTGCATCTAGAATTAAACTTATTTTGCATGTATATACAAAATTCTATACTAGTGAATTAAAAATAGCCTTTGAGTGACAATTGAGGCATTACATTGAGGTATTTACTCACTAATCTACTTTGTGTTCTATCTTCCCTATATATTTCTATATTCCCCTTTCTTACTTTCCAACATCTATCTCCAAACCTAAGAATGTAAGATAAAGGAAAAGAGAGACATGCCTGTGTCTAACCCTATTTTCTCTCTAAATAAGACCAACAATAACCTGTAACTAACTCCCATTGAAATTAGCCCTCTATAGCCCAAGAAAGCAATCAAAACCTACCCAACTTCCCTTAAAGGAAATGGGGTGTTTTTCTCTTAAGGTTTCTTCCAGCTGATTTTGGATGAATAATACCCTTGTAGGGACCCAAATAAAATTGGGGAAATGGTTAAACACATTATGAATAGCATTTGTTGTCCAGTTTCTAAGTGTTGAGTAATTCCAGGCTTAATTAGAGCCCTGTATGGGAGAGTCTAAAATGCTGGACCAACTGGGATTGGAAGCTTTCTTTGAGAGTGTCCTGGGAGTTCTCTTGTTCATATGAGGAACAGCAATTGAAGCACTTTTTGCCGGAACATGAAGGATACAGGATGTCAGTGTCCGGCATGCTGAGAGGAATGAATCCTGTCAGGTCTGATCCAATGTCAGTGTCTAGTTCTTTTGTTCTGAAAGCAAATAATTTTCACAAGCATTATACAGTCCTAGTAGTATAAGTGTATAAGGTGTGCATAATTCAGAGAACAATTAAGGTTGGTTTTCTGTTCTTTGTATGAGCAGGAAAAAAATCTGTAAATCTTCATTCATGCCATATGAAGAATGTCATCTAATAATAATTAATAGGGGCTCTGTAGCCAACAAGAAGCATTGTCTATTCCTAAACATTCTATTAAACATTCATAAGGAGACTAGACTGGATATTTTATTTATGCCAAGCTATAAAGCTCAGGAAAAAACGAGTGGCTAACAGGTTCTGCTCCAAATCAATCTTATTTTAAGAGAATATTTATCATCAATACAGAGAATCTTTTCCTTTTTATGTTTCAAGCTGACTCTAAATGGAGGGCTGATGAAGCAGCTGTAAAGACAGTGTTGAGGCTGACAGTCTCCTTCCACTTGCAGGAAGTCTTGGGTGAAGAACAAGTTAGAGACCACACCTTTTCCCCAAGAAGTGCTGTCATCACATAACCAACATTCCATGTCCCAAGAGCTTACATTTTGTAGGGACTGCTGTACTTTTACTTTACGTTTAACTATTTACTTGTTTCCCTGCCTCATGTGTGTCTGTGTCCGCATGTCTGTGAATGCCACAGGACAATTTGGAATATTCCATTCTATTCTTCCAATTTGTAAATTGGGAATTGAACTCAGTGTACTATGGTTTGGTGAGAAGTGCCTTTTCTTGTTGAGTTCATCACCAGCCTGCCCAGAAGTCATGTTATTTTACTTATGTGGGGTTTTTTTGTGACAAGGTCTTGTATCTCTCAAGCTAGCCCAAACTCCTTTCTTACCTAGCTTAAGATGACCTTGAGATCCAGTGTCTGGCTCTCAATTGTTACTATTACATACATGTGACATGTGCATTTCTTATTGTAGTTTTAAAGAGTTTGGTCACACTTACTTGAATGTCCTCTGCCTTTAAAAGTTTATGAATCTGAGTTCTTAGTCTCTCACCTGTGGATAATTCACCTCATACTCAGCCTACAATCTTCTGCCAGGACAAGGAACACATAATAAACAATGCCATATCTATATAGATCTGTCTAAATCATCAAATGAAACTCTGACAGTAATACAGCATCAATAAATACCATCATAATGGTTTCTTTTACATCTTCCATAGTTAAAACAAAAATTTTGTTTGTACTCTGTTCAATAGTGAAAACTGAAACCATGGTTCAAAACAAATTATGTCTAGAGTTTAAAGTACCAAAAGAGTTAATAAAATTAATATTGACAACAGGCATTGGTGCAATGGGTTTTGTATATCTAGAGCAATGGGATATTCTCCAATAGAGGGGTTTTTGACATTTTTACAGAAGGTATACTCTGGCAACTCCGTCCAGTGAGTAGCTTAAGAGAATCTGTTGCTTGAGTAAAGAAAAAAGAAAAAATGGATTCTTAAAGAATGGCTCATATTTTCAAGATTCAAAATGACATCTGTGTGTTTTAAAATACAAGAAATATTGATGTGTATCCAGTCTCTACATAAATCAAAAGGAATACCTCTACATACATTAAAAGCATAACCTTATTAACTTTTTTCTCTCCCTAATAGGATATTCAATACTTCAAGCTATTATGGAAAAAGCAGGACAGAATGGATGGCATGTCAGTGCGATATGTGTGGAAAATTTTAACGATGTCAGCTACAGACAACTGCTAGAAGAGCTTGACAGAAGACAAGAGAAGAAATTTGTAATAGATTGTGAGATAGAGAGGCTTCAAAACATTTTAGAACAAGTAAGTTCCTGGCTTCATCTTATTACTCAGGTGTGCTTTGGATAAAAATGCGGACCTATTCCAGATCTATCTCCATATTGTCTTCCAATTCAGAGTATGAAAATTAGGATTTCTCATGACTTATCTCCAGGACAAAATGACAGTTCTTTACTGCCAGAGGTCATTTAGTTCTTAGGTGAAGTTGAAGTTTTGAGTACTGCTTTTCCATTCTGTAACGATATAAGCAGTAGAAAAACACTTGCTTAGTCACTGGGAGTTCTTAGCCTTCATTAATATAAATTTTCAAGATTAGTGACATATTAGAGAAGAAAATGGGCTTTTTATGTCTTCAAGAATTAGTTGCATGAAAATTATCAACATAAATTAGCAGAGCAATAAAATAAAAGATGATTAGGTAGTTAGGTAGAACATTCTGTGCTGTGTTATGTTTCTACCAGATGTCACCCATAAAGATGATTTTTCAACTATCAGAATGAAGATTCTATGAATAAAGATTCCAATAAATAGCTGTTGATTAGATTTGAAGAGGGCAGGAAGATAAAACTGAGCTATGTCATTGTGTTAAGTGGTAGAAAAACACTATGCAGTTATAGATGGAATTTGCTTTCCCTGACCTGAATGCAGTGATAAAGACTTCAGACTGTCTTCCACAAAAGTCACAGTGCCTGGGTGCCATCTGGTGGTTCTGAGGAGGTTTCATCATATTTATCCACAATACATTTGGAACAGCGTAATTCAAAGTGAATCCATTTGTTGTACATAGCTTAACTGCAGAATTATGTGATTAGATTTGGAACAGAAAACCTATCAGTTTGGAGTTAATTTGCAACACTCATTTTAGTATTCAATGATAATACTTAAAGCCAAAATATATCTGAGATTCTATCTTAACTCTTACAAGCTCTGGATTGAGTATTACTATATATATTAGAATTTGTAAAGGTTTTAAATAAAATACATTTTGCATTTTTAATATACAAAGCAACATTGTACTATAAGCACAATTGCAAAATATCTACCTCTTGTCATCCATTTATAAAAGAAAATAATACATTACTAAGGAAAGGATCTATTCTATTTTGGTAAACTATTAATACAAAGTCTGCGAATCACTGAAGTTTACTCCACAGTAGCAATCCAGGTCAATGAAACTTGTAATGAGCATTTGTGGAATTTCCAGGAAACCTTCTACCTGACTTTCATAAGCAGAGCAGTGACGCCAATCCAATTTTGCTCTCTCCCTTTCATGTCTACTGCCCCTGTAGTGAGGCTTTGAGTTGTTTGACCTGAGCAGCTAAAGTTTTGTAAATAACTCAGGATGAATCCCGGTAGAGCAGCCAATTCTAACAACTGCCAGGATTTCGAACTACCTGTCAGAGGCTAAGTGAGCCGCTGAGAGACCCTTCACTTAGCAGCTGTGCTTTCATGACCCAGGTGAGGGGAGGTAAGTCAGGGCTCAAAGTACATGACCCATTTTGGTGGCTTAGTTGGTTTCTAAGAAGAAAATTGGCATACTTGGGTACCATGGATAAACTCTAAGCCTTATATGACTCTGTGAAGAGTCTGTCTTTTCTTCTTTCCTCCTCCTCCTCTTCCTCTTTCTCCTTTTTGTCTGTTAACATTTCAAAGAAATCAAAAACTTGCATGTCTACCAGTTCTATTCTTTTTTTTACTGACATCTGATTTGTTAACTATCAGGGTTACCTATGAAAGAATATAAATAGCAATCCTTTGATTCAGGTAGACAGTTCATAACGTATAATAAAGTCCACAGCCATGTAAGGAGATGATGCCTTATTGGTTTTATAATAATAGTTCCTTTCTATTGCAAGAAAAGATGTATCTAATTAGGAATATGATTATTTCCTACGATCTTTATTTCATAGCTCCCAACAAAATCACTCCTAACATTTCTTAGTTGTATGCGGTGTTCTGTGTGCTGCAGACTGAAGTGTTCTGTGTGCTGTAGACTGAACCCAGCTCCTTCTTGGGTGTGTTTGGCAGCCACCTTGTTGTTGAGCTACATTGCCAGCTCTTTATTTTATTTTTAAGGAAAGATAATACAAATGCTTCCAGGAGTGTGTGTAATGGCCCACACTTCACATCTCCTTAGTATAAGTTATCTCTCCTCCATCCCTCTCCTCTATTGCCTTTCTCCCTCCCTCATCCCCAACTAAAGCTCCCTGCCCATCTCCCCATTTTACCATTTCTCTCTTCATGTCACTTGAATTCCCCCAGTCTCCTGTCTCTGCTCCCAACCCTGCCCCATGGAGATGATTTTGAATGTCCTCCTCAAAAAGAAATAAGAATGGCAGTGATTGTGAATGCCTTGAACGTCCTGAGCTGATGGACGCATAGTGAAAATGTGCCTGCAGACTATTATTTGCACTTCAATGATGTGCCCTTGAGAAATCATAAAAGTTGTTTCAATAAAAATTTTGAATTAGGAAAAGGTAGCTGTCTTGCAGAAGGTCACATGATAAAAACTAAAAAAAGATGTGTCCTGAAATTTCTAGAAGAACTAGCATACCTTGCTTGCTGGCTATAATTTCTTCTTTGGCATTTTTATTTGTATCAGTTTACAAAAGCCTAATGAAAACTGGTCACATGTTATCATCATAAAATATATTAATGGCTGATGGTGGTGCAAGGAGCATTTTCTTTTCTGTACTTGTTTTCCAAATTATTTTATACCATGAGTAAATTAGTTTTTATAAATGTGTTTGCTATTTAAAACAGCAGTTATCTATACATCAGAATAGAGGATGCCTCTGTGCTTGCATCCTAGTAATACAGCTTGACACAAATATGTGAAATTTAGTCTACCCTAGCAGCTGAGCCCAGCCAATCATAGTCAGTTCCTTCCACAAGGGTAAAGCATGAACTGTTCACAGGTAAGCAGCTTTGTCCATCACTCTGACTCCAGCGATAGATGCTACTTGACCATATTAAACTTTCAGAGACCTTTGAATCTGTTCTAGTTCCTCATAAAAAGCTAGATCTAGAATGTTAAGTGGAAGTCAAACAATGAGTCTTAAGTTTGCTGTAATGTCATTTTAAAAACAAATATATGTAAAAGTTAATGTTAAGCTATCATCAATTTAAAGTCTAAATGAAATAACAGGACCATGATGTATTTATGCAATGCTGCTATGCCATTTATGACACTAGAAATATTACAAACAGTAAGTTGAGTTTATTGCCAGATCCAATAAATAAAATGCAGTGTTCTATTTTCCTAAATTCAAAAAACACATTGATCCATACATTTAAAACAAAAACAACATAAAACAAACAGACAAACAAAAAACAAAACTTGAAATTAACAGAAAGCTGTACTGATGCTCAGCGTTGAGCTTACTAATTGTTCTTACACAGGACCCAGGCTCAGACTCCAGCACCAGCTCAATAAAGCTAGAATTGATAAATAGTTTTCATAGTAAATTGGGAGGTTATTTTAAGAGCCTTTTATATGTTATTTTCATACATGTTTGCTATTCTTAAACCCCAAACACAATACTTATATCAGTGAAACATGGAACTGCCTGATTCCCATCCTGTGGCAGTGTTTAGCCTAGTGGTCAAAAACAAACAAGTAAACAAAAACCATGAAATTTGATCTTAGCTATATTTTAAGCATTAGCAACTGCCTTATCTGGGCCTGGGAAGACAGCTCAGCTGTTAGGAGCACTGGCTTCTCTTTCAGAGGACAGAGTTCAGTTCCCAGCATCTATGTGGTGGCTCACTACTCTGGATTGCTCAACCTCCATGGATCTTCCACTCTCTTCTGGCTTCAGTGGGGAGCCAGGCACAGACACAGTGCACAGACATACACATGGGCAAAATACTCATGAACAAAAATTAAAAATAATATATCTTTTAAATTTTAAACCTTTTTAAAGGTCTCATCAAAATAGTGCTGAGGTCTCAGTACTTCTCAAATATTTCCTTTCAATATATAAAATCCAGAGGCCCTGCAATTAGAATTTTGCATTCCTACAGTTCATGAACCCCTTTTTCAGGACACTCAACTCTGACACTTTGGATCAGACAAACCAGATTATAAAATTGAGCAGATATGTTTTCTCTGTTTTAGATATGGTTAACAAATGTTCAAAAGGTAGTGTGTGTTTGTGTGTGTGTGTGCTTGGGTTATTTTTGTGTGTTTGTTTGGGTGTTGTCTTTTTGTAAATGCATAGTTTCATTATCTCCTTAACACTTAATTTTTCTCCTCCTCACTTTGCATATGGTAAACTGAATTGAGATGATCTTAGAAGATCCTGATTCCCCTAAATAAAATTAATAAGAAATATTCATTGCAATGACTGGGTTGTGAAGCAATATATAAATTTACTCATGGGGTATAACTTCAAACAGAGCACAGAGTAAATCCTCAAACAGACAGCCTTTCCTGGACACTCATTAATTCTATAATCTGATTGGTAACTTTTATAGAGGTAGCTAAAGATTTTTTATATTTAGAGTTGTGTGTATGTGTTCCTACATCTATGTGTACATACACACATGAAAGTATGCATGTACACATGTGGCATTCTATATGTAAAGTAAGAGGACAACTTTTGAGTAGGTTTTGTCTTTCCACCATGTGGTTCCTGGGCATTGGACTCAGGCTGTCACACTTGTAAGCAAGTGCCTTCACCTGCTGAGTCATCTAAAAGATGGCCTATTTTTTTGTTTCTTTTGGGTTTTTTATTTGCTTGGGGTGTGTGTGTGTGTGTGTGTGTGTGTGTGTGTGTGCGCGCGCGCGCGCGTGCACGGGTGTGTCTATGCAGGTACACGGGCTCCTGCATGTATATGTGGAAGCCAGAGATCAGATTTAAGTGTCTTTCTTGGTCACACTTCGCCTGGCTGGCCAACAAGCTCTAGAAATTGCCCTGTCTCTGTGGCCCCAGATACCAAGCAATGGCATTACAAATGCATACCCCTGCATCTGGCTGTTCTGTGTGTGCTAAGGGTCTAAGCATGCCCTTCCTCAGGCTTGTTCAGAAAGCACATCACCAATGTAACTGTCTCTTTATGCTTCTAGCTAACTAAATTTACACCAAAGCTGATTACTGAAATGCTCAAAAATGTAGTTTCTAAAGAATTTTGTAGAAATATGCTTGACAGGGGTTAATACAGATCTTACACTGCCTCCTTAATTTCAATACATTTCAATAAAAATGTCAGGTTTCTTTGAATAGATGAAAATATCAAAGCATCAGAGAATTTAAATTATATGAACTCTTGTTTATAAAATATGTGCCTATAAGAATTTGAGCATTTTTTTTCAGCAGACTTTAAATACTGACCTTAGACTAGGAAATACATACTTAACAAAAAGATAAAGAAAACTGAGTTAACATCTGGTCCACAAACATTTCAGATAGCCTCTTGATCATATGCCTCTTTTGTAATTGGTTCCTCCTTCTCCAATATTGTTGCTTTCAAAGAGCGAGACAAAAAAAAAAGAGTGTTCCCCTAAAGAACATGCCAATCTCAGAATCTGCAATAGATGACCTTCTCATTCTGTTTGTCAAATAATCTGGAAAAATAAAAAGGCAAAAAAAATCCATTATTGATGTACTAGAAGGTTATGATGTCACCAAAGAACAACCATCCTACTCTGAGGCAAAATCAACCAGACAGAGGAAAGTGCCCTCAACATAAAGGTGGACATTTGTATGGAAGAGATGAATTGTGGAGTCAGCTCAATTAATGTATTCTAATCACCAGATCATTGTCCATATCCAGCAGCACCTAAATGAAATCCCAACTCATAGAGAAAATCATGAACAAACTGTCAAATTTCTGAATAACTAGGAACTTTAAGATATTAGGAATTATATCACACAAAGCTACTTTTTCCACCTTGAATCACTACCATTTAATAAAAGATTAAAGAGTAAATCCTATACTATAAAGCCTAAATTTGTAGCTCATAATGAATTGTTTTAGTAACTGATTAGTGATCATTTTTTTCATACCAGAGAAAGAGAGAGAGAGAGAGAGAGAGAGAGAGAGAGAGAGAGAGAGAGAGAGAGAGAAAGGGAGAGAGAAGAAAATCAGAAAAGACTTAGAAGAAGCACAATGGAATATGGAAAACAAGCCACACCTATAAGGAAGAGACATCTTTGATAGAGATGCTGACTTTGGTTATTTGAATCAATTCCCCCACATAATAAGGAACACACATTGTGGCAATACAAATGAGCTAATTCATTAAACAGGACAGTTCTTCTTTGGGCACCTCCTGTGCTCATTCAAACTCTATATACTAGGCACATAAAGATAAGTAAAGCATGGTGCCTACCTATGCATTAAACTCAGGCCAGGAACTCACAAATGGTATAAATAAATATCAGAGACTTTAATGGTCTTAGAAAAGAAATTTGAAATAGGGCAAGAATTCAGAATACAGGATGACTAAATATGGTCCAAGTTAGGAATGCTTTATAGAAGGAAAATAAAATCTACATTGTAAAATGCATTAGTATTTTTCTATGCATAGTAAACAGAAGAAAAATTGGTTTTTAATACTCAAGGAAAGGAAAGGAAGGACCAAGGCAAATGAAGAACTGCCAAAATGAGGATTGTCTAATATGGCAGCATCCAGCATGTACCATATCTGTGTAGCAGAAGACCAGAGAATGTGGACCAAATACTGCTGACTCCAAAATGCCAACATCTATGTCTCCTGGACAAAAGGAGGCATCCTGGGAGCTAAGAACACACAGTTCCTGGTCCCTGTGAATGACTCCCAGGTACAAGAGTCAAACACAGTCCTAGATTCACTGAACCTGGTGCCTTTCACCCACTCAAACACCGCTCTCAAGTTCCACAAAAGCATAGCTTCAGCACCTAGACACCAGACACCTCAAGGACAACTCCTGGATACCAGTACAATGTTCCAGCATCCAGTCTACAGTTCTACTGGTCCTCTTGCAGAGAACAGGTAGACAATAGGAACATACAGTGTCCCTATTCCAAGATGATGGCATGTAGGCAAGTCTGAGTACAAGAGTCTGCTGGGTGAGCAAGCCTCCACACTACTGATTCCAAATGCCAGTGTCTGTTCATGTTCCTCTGGAGAAAAGAGATGATCTTGAATGCCAGACACCAACAGTATCACCCTCAGACATCCCTGCTACTCCTGTCATCTTGACAATATCTCAGAATTCCAGAATATCCAGACTGTGGTTCAAAGCTCTACTAGTTGTCTTGTAAAAACCTGCAAAATATCATTGGATCACAAAGGTTAGAAACACACAAGCTGAGTCTCTGCCTATAGCTATAACTCAGACACAATAAGCAAAGCAAAACTGTAGTTCATGGGAGGAAATTTAGCCCCATCCCATGAACTAGGTCTTCTCCTGCTTGCCCAAGAAACTCCATCAGGTTACAAGAAAAACCAGCCAACTTCAGTGTAAGAACACAATCAACAGAAACCAGGCAATATGACAGCAATGCCTGGATATCCTAACACACCTAAAACACAAGAAAATTACCTTAAAACTATGCATATGAAGATTGTAAAGACCCATAGATGAGAAAAAAACCCTCAAAGAATTACAAGAAAATACAATCAAATAAATAGAGGCCTTTAAGGAGGATATGACCACATAGTGGGGGAGCAAGGCCTCCTCAGTCATAGACCTAGGGGAGGGAAATAGGGTGAAAGTGGATGGGAGGGAGGAATGGGAGGATATAAGTGATAGGATAATAATTGAGTTGTAATCTGAATAAATTAATAAAATTAAGTAAATAAGTAAGTAAGTAAGTAAGTAAGTAAGTAAGTAAAGAAATACAGGAAAATACAACCAAACAAATAAGAGCCTTTTAAGGAGGAATCAAACATATCACATAAAGAAATATAGGAAAACTCAATCAAGGAAATGAAAGAAATGAATAAAACATCTCATGACATGAAAGTAGAAATAGAATCAATAAAGAAAACACAGAGGAAATTCTGGAGATGGAAAACTTACAGAGGAGAACAAGCATTGCCAAGAGAATACAAAACAGATGGAGAAGAGACTCTCAGGTATAGAAAATACCATAGAAGAAATGGATATATATGTCCAAAGAAATTTCTGACACAAAATATCCAAGAAATCAAGGGCATCATGAAAAGATGAAATCTAAGAATAATAGGAATAGAAGAAATAGAAGATTCCAGGCAGGCTCAAAGGACCAAAAAATGTTTTCATTAAAAAAATCATACAAGAAAATTTCCTCAACCTAAAGAAAGAGATGCCTTTAAATATGCAAGATGCTTGCAGAACATCGAATAGATTAGACCAAAAAGAAAATCCTCCCACCACAAAATAATCAAACCCCTAAAAAATTGGGCAGATGTCATGCAGACCATAAGAAACCACAGAAGTCAGCCCAGACTACTATGCCCAGTAAAATTTTTTATCACATAGATGTAGAAAACAATATATTTCATGGCAAACCCAAATTTAAGCAATATCTATTCACAAACACAGCCCTACAGAAGATACTAGAAGAAAAGCTCCAAACCAAAGAGGTCAACCATACTCAAAAAAACACAAGATACCAATAACTTCATTACAGCAAAACAAAGAGAAGACAAGCACACAAACACACTAAGACTACCAACATCATAACAAAAGAAAGTACTAATATCTCTCAATATCAACAGCCTCAACTCCCCAATAAAAAGACACAGAATAACAGAATGGATGCAAAAATAGGACCCATCATTCTCCTGCATACAAGAAAAACAACTCAAGAACAAAAGGAGACATTAACTCAAAGTAAAAGGGTGAAAAAATGTTTTCCATGCAAAGGGACGCAAGAAGCAACCTGGAGCAGTCATTTTCGTATCTATTAAAATAGACTTTCCAACAAAACTCATCAAAAGATATGGGGAAGGAAATTTTATACTCATCAAAGGAAATATATACCAATACATCAAGATGACTTCTCAAACTGAAAATCCATGTCCCAAACACAGTAGCATGCCCATTAAGTTAAAGAAACATTACTGAAGTTCAAATCCCACATACAACTACTGAAGGGGAGATAAACCTGTTTCTGTTTTGATCCCAAGTGTGAGATGGAGAAGAGGGCAGGATATTTATGTGAGAAAGCAGGATGTTTTTCCTTATAGAAGTGTAACTACTTCGTGGGGTAGCTTGGTGAAAAATATCCTTGAATAGACTGAGAGGATATAGATAGATATAGATATAGGTGATATAGATATGAATATAGATATAGATTAGATATAGATATAGATATAGATAAATCCAAAACAGAAGAGAGAGGGCTTTTTGCTTGGGACTTGGTTTTTGGCTGTTCATGCCTGCACTTTAAGAAGCTCCAAAAGAGAACTGCTCGAGGGAAAGCTTCAAGGCTTTGGACTCCAGCTGAGGCTTGAGGTTCAAACTGCTGCTCTCGGTTCCAGCATCAAATTTGGTGGAATTGCTGGTTTCCTGAAATCCTGCTGACTATGCCAGGAGAATCATTGCTCAGAGCTGATATCTTTAAGGTTTCATGACAGTGTTCTTTAATATCCTTTTCTGATTGTTTGGGTTAGTCAGGTTGTTAGGGAGGTAGCCTCATTTAATAAGTTCATAATAAAATATAATTGATAAGAAAATTGAGCCTACAAACCACATACATTAATAGTGGGAGACTTCAAAATTGAGATGGAACTAAATGGAGAAATAATGAAGCTAATAGACATCATGAAACAAATGGACCTAACAGATATTTAAAGAACATTACACCCCCAAACAAAGGGATATACCTGCTTTACAGCACATCAAAAAACCATCTCCAAAATTAACCATATAACGGATCACGAAGCAAACCTCATCAGACATAAGAAAATTGAAATAGACCCTAGCATCTTATCAGAACACCGTGGATTAAAACTGGAACTTGACAACAATAGAAAAACGAGGGAAAAAAAAGACCTGCATGCCCCTGCACACAGGAGGAGTGCAGATTTTCTCAGATTGGAGCAGCAGCAGCAGAGGCAGCAGCAGCGGCGGCACCAGCGGCACCAGTGTCAGCAGTGGTGGTGGCTGAGGTTTGCAGCTCAGACTTTTCCGGTGGAGGCGATTGGTGTGGTGGCCGGTGGGAGTCGCTGCGAGAGAGGGGACACTGGGCAGAATTTGGGTTGCGTGGTGCCTTGGGACACAGACAGGACTCGGCAGACAGTTCGACCCCAGAGTCCTGGGTTCAGCTCAGTGCGCAGTGCCGTGGAGACGCTGGCTCAGCTCAGCAAGCAATTCTGCCCAAGGCACTAGCTCAGTGTAGCCATAGCTCCTCTGCTGTGACACAGGCAGGGCAGAGGGCTCAGTTCCACCCTAGGCATCAGCTCAGCTCAGCGGCAGCTCCCCTGCTGTGATGCAAGCTGGGCGGAGTGCTCAGGTCCACCGGAGGCGCTAGCTCAGTACAGCCGCGGTTCTCCTGCTGTGAGGCAGGCTGGGCAGAGCACTCAGTCCACCAGAGGCCTTGGCTGGGCTCATCAAGCAGTTCTGCTCGAGACACTGCACAGCGGGCAGTTCTGGGGCACTGACGCAGGCTGAGGTCAGCACGTAGATTCAGCCTAGAGGCCCTAGCTGGACTTGCCAGGCAGATTGGGCCCAGAGACTCTAGCTGAGCTGTGCGCACAGGCTCAGCAGCCCTAAGACTCTGGCTGGACTATCCACGCAGTTTAGGCCCAAAGTCCCGGGCTGAACTCAGCATACACTGTGAGTACAGAGTCCCTGGCTGAGCTCGGTGCACAATTCTACCCCGGAGACTCAGGTGGAGTTCGGCATGCAGTTTGTGGCCAGAGTCCCTAACTGTGCTTGGCAGACAGATTGGGTCCAGTGACTCTAGCTGAGCTTTAGACACAGTCCCAGCTCTAAGACTCTGGTTGGACACAGTATGCAGTTTGAATCCAGAATTCCTGGCTGAGCTTGGAGGACAGTTCGGGACTGAGTCAATAACTGACCACATCACGCACTTTGAGCCAAAAGCCCCTAGCTGAGCTTGGTGTGCAATTTGGCCCCAGAATCCCTAGCTAACCTCGGCAGATGGTTCAGGCCCTGAGAATCTAGCTGAGTTCGGCCCGTGGTTCGGGCCCAGTGTTCCTGGCTGCACTTGGCAGGAGTCACAGAAGGCTGTGGATACCTTGGCCTGACACAACGCTCATTCAGAGACCCAGAAGGATTGCAGGACCCACAGCACAGGGGAGCTGAAAATTCCTGGCTGTGAGAGTCCAAAACAATAGGGCTAACCTCCTAAAATCCACACCAGTGAAGCATTAGAGCTCTCAGCCTAGGGAAATCATGAGAAAACAAGGGAATCTATCATCAGACTCCGTCCTTCCAACTCTGGAAACTACCCAACAAAAACAAAGATGGCAAGATGTCTAAAGGACACCGAAGAAGCATACGCAAAAACCCCAAAACAACATGGCGTCTCCAGTTTCCAGCTATCCCAAAGAAAACACCGCAAAGAACTCAAATACAACGGAAATACAAGAAAATTACCTCAAATCCTTAGTGATGAGGATGATAATGGAGGAAACAAAAAAAATTCGTAATCAAATGCAGGAAGAAGCAGACAAACAGGTGAGAGACACAAAAGAAGCACATAGAGTAGAACTGGAAATTTTTCAGGAAAATGCAAACAACCAGATGAAAGAAAGAAATAAAACGGTTCAAGCACGGAAGACCTAAAAGAGGCAATGGAAGAAACTCAGGAATATACAGACAATCAGATGAAAGAAATCAAAAAATCAGTTCAAGATCTGAAAATGAAAATGGATTCAATGATAAACACACAGACAGAAGAAAAACGAGAACATGAGACCTCAGAGAAGAAGGCGAGCAACACAGAGGTGAGCTTTTCTAGCAGAATCCAAGACATGGAAGAACAAATCTCAGGTCTAGAACATACAATCACAGATCTTGAAGCAAGCATTTAAAAAAATGCCAAATCTGAAAAACTCCTGACACAAAACATCCAAGAAATTAAGGACATCATGAAAAGAAGAAATCTGAGGATAATAGGCATTGAAGAAAGAAAAGATATCAGACTCCAAGGCCCAGAAAGTATTCTCAACAAAATCATAGAAGAAAATTTCCCCAATCTGAAGAGACGCCTATAAACATACAAGAGGCCTACAGAAGAGAAAATAGAATTGACCAGAAAAGAAAAACTTCCCGTCACATAATAATCAAAACACAAAACATACTGAACAAAGAAAAAATATTAAAAGCTGCAACGGAAAAGGGCCAAATAACATTTAATGGCAAACCTATCAGAATTACACCCGACTTCTCAGCAGAGATCATAAAAGCCAGAAGGGCCTGGACAGAGATCCTGCAAACCATAAGAGACCACAGATGCCAGGCCAGACTACTTTACCCAGCAAAACTATCAATAACCATTGATGCAGAAAACAAAATATTCCATGACAAAAACAAATTCAAACAGTACCTATCCACAAATCCAGCTTCACAGACCGTACTAGAAGGAAAACTCCATCCCAAGGGGTCAAGCTACAACCAAAACTACTCAGGAAATAGATAACTATACCATGGCAAAAACACAACTACACAAATGCTAGACTGGAACCAACACCAAAATTAAGACTCTTAACAGTCACTGGTCATTAATATCTCTCAACATCAATGGTCTCAATTCTCCAATAAAAAGACACAGACTAACTGAATGGGTGCATAAACAAGATCCAGCATTCTTCTCCATTCAAGAAACACATCTGACCCATAATGATGGGCATTACCTCAGGGTAAAAGGTTGGAAAAAAATATTCCAAGCAAATGGTCACATGAAGTAAGCAGGCGTAGCCATTTTAATATCGAACAAAATAGACTTTCAACCAAAATTAATCAAAAGGGATGAGGAAAGACACTTCATACTCATCAAACGTAAAGTCAACCAAGATGATATCACAATTCTGAACATCTATGCTCCCAATACAAGGGCACCCACATTTGTAAGAAGATCTGCTAAAAAAAAGCTTAAACCCACCCATCGATCCCCACCAATAATAGTGGGAGACTTCAACACACCCCACTCTCACTGAGGATAAGTCATTGAACAGAAACTAAGCCGAGAAATAACATCATTAACCAATGCCATGGGTCAAATAGATCTAACAGAAATATATAGAACTTTTCACCCAAACAAGAAAGAATATACCTTCTTCTCTGCACCCCATGGAACCTTCCTCAAAATTGATCACATCGTAGGTCACAAAGCAAGCCTCACAGAGTACAGAGGATTGAAATAATAACCTTGTATCCTATCAGATCACCATGCTCTTAGGCTTCAATTCAACAAAAAACAGAAATAACAAAAGCCTACACGTACGTGGAAACTAGACAACTCTCTGCTAAATGACACCTGGGTCAGGGAAGAAATAAAGAAAGAAATCAAGGAGTTTCTGAAATTCAATGAAAATGAAGGAACTACATACCCAAATTTGTGGGATACATTGAAAGCAGTGCTAAGAGGAAAATCCATAGCACTAAGTGCCTTTAAAAAGAAATAGGAAACATCGCACATAAGCATCTTAACGACACACTTGGAAGCCCTAGAAAAAAAAAAGAAGCAGAAACACCCAAAAGGAGTAGCTGTCTGGAAATAATCAAATGCAGGGCTGAAATTAACAAATTAGAAACTAAGAAAACAGTCCAAAGAATCAACAAAACCAAGAGCTGGTTCTTTGAGAAAATCAACAAGATAGATAGACCATTAGCCAACTAACTAAAAGGCAGAGAGACAGTATTGAAATCAACAAAATCAGAAATGAAAAGGGAAGCATAACAACAGACACTGAAGAAATACAAAGAATCATAAGACCCTACTATGAAGGCATATATGCCACAAAATTTCAAAATCTAAGGAAAATGGACGATTTTCTTGATCAATTTCACTTGCCAAAGTTGAATGAAGAACAGATAAACAAGCTAAATAGTCCCATTTCCCCTAAAGAAATAGAAGCAATCATTGATAGTCTCCGAACCAAAAGAAAAACCCCAGGGCCAGATGGTTTCAGTGCAGAATTCTACCAGACCTTCAAGGGCTAGCTAAAACAGATACTATTCAAGCTACTCCAAAAGATAGAAATGGATGGAATAGTACAAAATTCATTCGATGAGGCCATAATCTCATTGATACCTAAACCTCACAAAGATTCAACAAAGAAAGAGAATTTCAGACCAATTTCTCTTATGAACATCGATGCAAAAACACTAAATAAAATACTTGCAAAACGAGTACAGGAACACATCAAAGATATCATTCATCATGACCAAGTAGGCTTTATATCAGGCATGCAAGGATGATTTAATATACGGAAATCCATCAATGTAATCCACCATATAAACAAACTGAAAATAAAAAACCACATGATCATCTCTTTAGATGCAGAGAAAATATTTAATGAAATCCAACACCCATTCATGCTTAAAGTTTTAGAGAGATCGGGGATACAAGGCACTTTCCTCAACATAATAAAGGCTATATACAGCAAGCCAATAGCCAAAATCAAATTAAATGGTGAGATACTCAAGGAAATTCCTCTAAAATCGGAAACAAGGCAAGGCTGCCGACTCTCTCCATATTTCTTCAATATAGTACTCAAAGTTCTAGCCAGAGCAATAAGACAACAAAAGGAGATTAAGGGTATCCAGATGGGAAAGGAGGAAGTCAAATTATCCCTATTTGCAGATGATATGATAGTGTACATAAGTGACCCTCCAAATTCCACCAGAGAACCACTAAAGATAATAAACACCTTCAGCAAATTGACTGGATAAAAAATTAACTCAAAAAAGTCTGTAGCCTTCCTATACACAAATGACAAGCTTGCAGAGGAAGAAATTAGGAAAGCCACACCCTTCACATTAGCCACAGGCAATATAAGATAATTAGGAGTTACTCTAACTAAGCAAGTGAAGGACTTATTTGAAAAAAATTTCAAAACTCTGAAGAAAGCGATTGAAGATGACATAAGACGATAAAATGATCTTTCTTGCTCATGGATCAGGAGAATTAATATAGTAAAAATGGTCATCCTACCAAAAGCAATCCACAGATTCAATGCAATCCCTTTCAAAATACCTACACAATTTTTTAAAGACATTGAAAGTTCAATTCTGAACTGCATATGGAAAAACAAAAAACCCAGAATAGCTAAAAACAATCTGTACAATAAAAAGGTGCTCTGGAGGAATCTCCATACCTGATCTCAAACTGTACTATAAAACAATAGTAATTAAAACAGCATGGTACTGGCACAGCAACAGGCCAGTTGATCAGTGGAATCGAATCGAAAACCCAGATATAAATCCACACACATATGGTCACTTGATTTTTGACAAAGAAGCCAAATCCATTCAACGGAAAAAGGATAGCATCTTCAACAAATGGTGCTGGTCTAACTGGAGGTTTATATGTGAAAAAATGAAACTGGACCCATATTTGTCACCTTGCACAAAACTCAAATCCAAGTGGATTAAAGACCTCAACATAAAACCAGAGACACTAAGTCACCTAGAAAAAAAAGTGGGGAAGAGCCTGGAACATATTGGCACAGGAGACAACTTCCTGAACAGAACACCAACGGCCCAGGCCTTAATGTCAACAATTAATAAATGGGACCTCATGAGGCTGAGAAGCTTCTGTAAGGCAGGAGACACTGTCAAGAGAACAAAGCAACTGCCTATAGACTGGGAAAAGATCTTCACCAACCCTTCATCTGCCAAAGGTCTAATAGCCAAAAAAAATATAAAGAAATCAAGAAATTAAAACACCACCAAACCAAATAACCCAATTGAGAAATGGGCTGGAATTAATAACAGAGAATTCTCAACAGGGAATATCAAATGGCTGAGAAACACTTAAAGAAAGCTCAACCTCCTTAGTCATCAGGGAAATGCAAATCAAAACAACTCGGGATTCCATCTTACACCCATCAGAATGTGCTAAGATCAAAAATTCAAGTGACAGCACATGCTGGCAAGGATGTGGGGAGAGGAACACTCCTTCATTGCTGGTGGGAATGCAAACTACTACAGCCACTTTGGAAATCTAACTGGTGCTATCTCAGAAAAATTGGAATAGGGCTTCCTCAAGACCCAGCTATTCCACTCTTTGGAATATACCCAGAAGATGCTCCAGTACACAACTAGAAAATTAACTCAACCATGTTCATAGCAGCATTATTCATAATAGCCAGAACATGGAAACAGCCTAAGTGTCCCTCAGTAGAAGAATGGATAAAGAAACTGTGGTTACAATAAACTATGGAATACTACTCAGCTATTAAAAACAAGGAATTCCCGAAATTTGTGGATAAATGGATTGAGCTAGAAATTATCATAATGAGTGAGTTAACCCAGAAGCAGAAAGACTCAAATGGTATATACTTACTTATATCTGCATACTAGCCCAAGGGGCATGTCCCACAAAAGCCTTCACTTACCAGGAAACTGGGACAGAGGCAGGACATTCTATTGGGACTCTAGATGAGAGAAGCATGGGAGAAAAGCAAAGTAGAAGGATCCAGAGGGTCCTAGAAACCTACAAGTAGAATATTATGATAGGCACATTTGGGCCCAGGGGTCCTGCTCAAACTAAGGCACCAGCCAAGGACAATATAGGAGGTAAACTTTAAACCCCTACCCAGATCTAGCCAATGGTCAGAACATTCTCCACAGTTGAGTGGAGAGTGGGATATGAGTTTCTCACATACTCTGGTGCCTCACATTTGACCATGTCCCCTGGATGGGGAGACCTGGTGGCACTCAGAGGAAGGACATCAGGTTACCAAGAAGAGACTTGATACCTTATGAGCATATATAGTGAATCAAAAAGAGATACAGAATTGATTTCTGGTTGGCAGCAGACCTAACTGAGGTCAAGTGGGAGAAATCTGTTCATCAGACTAAGTTCAAGTTTATTCATTTTCTCCTCTAAGTTCTGGTTACCAAGTATCCTCTATTGATGTCTATGGTACTGGCTATTCCTACGATTTCCAGGATTAAATGATCTTGCCTTCTCCTGTGCTGGTTAGGTTTTTTTTTTTTTTTCCACTTAATATTGTCACCTGGCAACAGGGAATCTCAATTAAGAAAATGACTCATCAAATTGACCTGTAAACAAATCTGTGGGGCATTTTCTTGATTAGTGCAGAGTGCCCAGGCCACTGTGGGTGGTGCCATCCCTGGGAGATGACCCTGAGTTTTATAAGAAAGCAGGTTGAGCAAGCCATGGAAAGCAAGCCTGTAATCAGTGTTCTTCCACTTCCTCCGCTTCATTTCCTATCTCAAACTTCCTGCCTTGAGTTTCTGTCTTGGCTTACTTGATGGTCCACTGTAACCTGTAAACTAAATAAACCGTTTCTCCTCAAACTTGTTTCTGATTATATCCTTTATTGCAGAAATAGAAAGCTAGCTTGGATATCTTCTTACTGATATTTCTTTATAATTCAACAGGCTTATTTTTTGTTCTCACCTTTATGCAAGATTCACAAAGGAGGTTGGATTTGATAGATAAATTATAGGCTGGATGCATTAAACAGATCTTTAAATGTTCAAACTCTATGTAAAATGTCATAAAATTTATAGCTAAACATAAAAAATAAAGAAAATCTTTAATGGATAAGAACAAAAGGTGACTATAATAAAGGTAGGAGATGGATGGGTTGGGCTGATAGGAATTCAGTGCTTATCAAGAAAAACTTTAACATCAGGCAAGATAATAAGTCAGAGGTCAGATCCTATGTAAAGACATAACACTGTCAAGAACACAATCAAAATGGAGCAAAAAACTATGTGCCAAGTATTTGGAGCATTCACTGAGCGTGTTTTGTCTTGGTCTGGGTTTATTATGTTAGTGAAGCCATCTTTCCTAACAGTTTTCACAGCCTTCCTCAATCAGATTAAATTTTTAATTTGTACCACACACAGAGATTTGAAAATCTACAATCTAAGAAATAATCATAAAAGTGGTCACATGCAAATGCTCACTCTCTTGGGACTGGGTACCTCAAGAGGTTTTTCCTGAAATATTTTCAAAATTGAATGTCAGTCCACAAAGTTAGAAAGTTTGAACCATCCTACCAGTTGCTGTTTTATTATCAGCAAATATGTTTACATAGGGCTACATACAAAGAAGGGATACATAAAAATTCCTCAAATGAAAATGGTCTAGACAGAAAAAGTTGAAGCTCTTGTACTCAACTTTGCATCACACTTTGGGGGATATCTTAGGAGTTCCAGAGTCACCTTTCTGAGGACAAGACCCTGAAACCAGTGCCTTTCTAGTAATTTTCTTCATTTTTATCTTCCACCTACTTTCTATCATGCTTTCTTGAATTTATCTGTTGGTACCAGATGAGAAAATTTAGCAGTTCCTCTGCACATCAATCTGTATATAACCAACAATTGCACTCACTGACATTCTTTTGTTTCATTTCACCTATCTGATATTTATGTTTATTGAAGAATAAAGTCTTTGAATCAAAATTATTTTGTTTCTGTGCTAATGTACTCTCTCTCTTGAGAAATATTTATGAATAGTTGATTCATAGCACTATTGATCTGTCTGAGGAAATTATATTTTGGTTTTTCAAAAAGGGAAGAGAAAATTATTTATAATTAATAAAGTAGGAATAAAATAAAATAATGGTCTTACTTTAGAGTGTATATTAATGTGACATACGAGTTCTTCTGATTATAATGTTCTAGTTATATAAGACAAATGACATTGTTTTTCCATCACACATCTATATATAATTATGTTGTAGTAGTTAATTAATTTTTAATTTATTGTGTGCACTCATGGCATTTTTATGTGGTTCACAGGACAACCTATACTGTTTCTCCCCATTCACAAAGTATGTCATAGGGATAAAAGTGAGTTCATCGGGTTTGGTAACAAGCATTATTAGCCAGTGATCCATCTCACCAGCCCTGGTTATTTTCTTATTTATTTATTTATTTAGAATTTCATGAATGACTAGAATCTGTTTTGATCAAATTCACCTTCCCATTCAGTGTCCACCAACTCCTCTTATACCATCACTAACTCACCCAAAAATTCATGTACTCTTTTATTGTTATAAGTAATGTTTCAATAAAATTAAATTGATTTTCCTCTCATTCTTTGTATTCATAGATTGTGAGTGTTGGGAAGCATGTCAAAGGCTACCATTATATCATCGCAAATTTGGTAAGAAATCTTGTTTTTCTATTTTTACTAAAATTGATGAAGTATATAGGATTTTGTATTAAAATAATGCTCTAATCAATGGATAAACTAAATTATTCACTGGACTTCAAGTTATGTTAGTAAAATAAATAACCATCCTATTTTAATGTAGAACTCAGTATATGTTTTATGCAAAACTGGAATTGGTTTGCCATGAAGATATTTAATGATTATTATTATGTTTGCTTTACCACGACATCCACTGTCAAATTAAATACTTGCTTTTTGTCTGTTTAAATAATAAATACTACAGATAAATATATTCTCTAATTTTAAGAAAAAGAAGATATAATTGTTAATTTACACAAATATTTTGAATGGGAATAATATGTTTTACAACTTCTTCAGCCTCTCAACTCACCTAGAAATGGATAATACAGCACTGGAAAGAACTGCTTGCAGGCCTCAGACAAGTCTTTGTAGAGCAGAATAGCTAACAAGGCTCACTGAGTACCTCTGGTTAACCCACCAGCTTGATGGAACTGGCTCTGTAGGGTCTCATTCTCCGTTCTATTATAGGAAACTTTCATCTTAGACCTTTCTTCTCTGTCTGGCTTACCCTAGGAGAGGTAACACTAACTCCATGCTTTTTCTATTACTTCACATCACATGTTTCATCTGGGAGAATCTTAATCTTAAGCGGGAAAACAAGTAAAGGACAGAGAGGAGACTCAGTCCTGTCACTTTTCTGCATGTTGAGTGTCCCATCACGTGTTCATAGAGAAAGGTCCAGTATATTGTGAACTGGATTTCAGTATAGAGCTGAAACAATATAATATAGCAATGGCAAATAAATTATCATATCAGCAAATTTGACCTATATTTTCTATTTCTTCTAGTAGCCTCACAGTTTATGTGTCATCTATTTGTAAAAATATAAATATTGAAGTAAATACATTTTGCTATTAATCAATGTGTCATAGAAGCCTATGATTAAGGATATCTGTATTCTTGTTGACATTATATAATGAGTTTCTAACTAATAGGCTGTTTTGACATATATTTCTTTTAAACAGTATAATTCAGAGAAGGAAATCAGTATGTTATAAGCTATCATAAAAATGAGTGGCTTACATTGGCAGTTAGAATAAATAAGACAATGCAAAATGGAATGAAATTACATTTATAGCCCACTAATGGATCTCTGATCCTACTTTAAACACCCTCAGTGGGTGGCAGCATATTTATAATAAATATCAACATATAAAATAGAAAAATGTTTGTTTCTTAGAAGTAAATGCATAACACTCAATAGAAATATCAAGCTTTTATCATGATTAGACCAGTGACATGAACTCAGCTGTGTTATCTTATACAGTATTAATATGGATTCTCGTGGCATTTACCCATCCATTTAGAATAACTAGTCTCAGTTCTTTTAGCCAATCGAAACCCATTTCTTAATAACTACATATACAAGATTCTCAAATGAAAAATTTGTTCAGAATCCATATAAAATTTTGTGTTAACATTTCAACTTAATGCTAAAGACTGATTTCACTGAAATTAAAGATGAGATTTTGATCATAGACAGAAATCTGCCTAAAAATGGGCAAACTTGAATGCAGGTAGAGTCGGCTGCCAAACTCTGCCAAAGCAGGGTAAGCAAGTCCTCAATACTTCCTGCCTCACAAATATGTCTATCAGATCTATTGGGCCAGAAGGCTGAAGATGATGCTCCAACGTTACAGAGAGTTTGGGTGACTGTCTCTGCAGCAAACCGCCTCTCTCTCTCTCTCTCTCTCTCTCTCTCTCTCTCTCTCTCTCTCTCTCTCTCTCTCTCTCTGTGTGTGTGTGTGTGTGTGTTTGTGTGTGTGTGTGTGTGTGTCTGCATTTTAGAAGCTGCTAACCTGTATTTCTTGTTTACTCAGGTAATTAATTTTATTCCTTCTCAAGTCTCTGATGGGGTTAAAGGCCAAATAGTTTAGTTTTATAATTAAGCTTAATTATGTAAGGTTAAGATGTTTTTAAGTCTAGATAGATGTTTTAAATTGATAGAGATGAAATAGGATAAATAATGATTTACATTAAGAATTTTAGATGCACCAAGATAGAAAAGGTTTTCTTCAAGGCTGCCAAATGCAAACAGCCAAAACGCTCTCAGTGTAACATTTATATAATTCTTGGTAGTGTTGTGGCTCTTTTTGCTGTATGTAGATTATTTTATTTAAGTGTAATAATATGAATGTATTTTTTTAATGAGATAGGGGCTAGAGAGGTAGTGCAGTTAGGAGAGAATTTGCCTGGCATGCTTAGAGCCTTGAATTCTATCATCAGCACCACATAAACTCAATGAGATGGTGCAGGCCCGCATGCAATCCTATCACTGAGGGCTATAATCAAGAGGATCAGAACTTTAAGTTCATCTCAAGCTACACAGCAAGGTCAAGACCAGCCTAAGCTAAAAGTGATCTTGTCTTTAAAGTAAAAAAGAATAGAAGCAAGACAGGGATGTACTATCCATCACACTACATTTACTGAACATTATAACATACATCTTATAGAAAGCAGTAGGCAAAAAGGAAATAAAAGTGACCCAGATTAAGAAAGGAGGCTTAGCATATAAGAATATCATAAGGGAATATTAAAAATAATTATTGGACCAATAAATGAGTTCAGCAAGTATATAGGCTACAAAGTCAATAGATAAACATTTATTGTATTTTTAATATGATAAGCTTTCTGAATTAACTTTTAAAAATAATTGTAATTATTAAATTATAGCTTTAAATTAATGAGAAACAATTACATCACCCATCATTAAATCTGGCAACCCTTATTACCAGCTGGCTACATATATTCTAGATTCATTTTAGCAGAATGGCTTAGTCACAGACTAAAAATCAAGGCAGTAGATATAAGATAAAAACCTATATTTACCAGAAATATAATAAAACTAAATAAACATCAATATGTGTAAAATTGTACTATGAATTCATAAGCATGATTTTTTTCAAAATCAAGGATGCCTTTTATCTTTTAAACAAGGCTAACAATCTAGAGAACATGGACTTAAATATGGTATTTTAAAATGATTAGTCTGACTAGATATGGTTGCTCATTTCTGCAATCTCAGCACCTGGAAGGTGCAAGAAGATAGTAAGTTCAAGGCCACCCTGGGTTATGGAAGTGCAAGGTGAACTTGGACAACTTTGTAAGATACTCATCAGGTAAAATCTTTCTTTTTTCACCTTTTTAACAAAATATTTTATTTACACATATAGAAAATAAACTACATCTAGTAGGAAGAATCACAAAAACATCAGGAATTATATTAATGTTACACTGATAGTGTTTTGACTATTTGTATTTGGCAACCTTGAAGAAAACATCTTTCCTATATTGGTGAATCTAAAATTCTGAATGTAAATCAATATCTATTATATCTCATCTCTATCAACTTAAAACATCTATGTAGACCTAAAACCATCTTAAGGAAAGTCAAGGATGGAAACTGACATCTGTAGTCCTAGAATTCAATAGTCTGATGCTGGTGGATTGTCACAAATTCAAGGCCTGTACAGGCTCATAGTAAATTCTCAGCTAGCCTATATGCAAAGTGAGACCATGTCTCTAAAAATCTAATACAAGCAAATATGCTCACATAAAATAACCGTACTAACCAAGAAACAAATTAAGAAATCTCAAAGAAATATTGCCTTCTTACTGTATTTGGCCGAAATAAAAACAGATTCTAATAAGTTTTTAAAAAATTTTACAGGTTCTTTTTGAGTAAAGATGCAATGAATTGTTAAAACTCAGTAGCAGTGTTTAGTACCTTTAAGTTGAATTTATCTTCTCAGTTAGCTATCATTCAGTCCATATTTCATTCTACCTTGACAAAATGGGTATACATTTACATTCTTCATGACACAGTACTAACATGGTCTAGCTTCTGTAGAACTGGCACATTGCTAGCACCTAGAGGTGAGGTCACTTCTTATGAGAATAATTGAATTGATGATCCCTTCACCTGTAGCTCAAGCCTGAGCCCACTGAGAGTCTGTCTCAGTTACTTTTCTCATACTGTGATAAGACACCATGATGAAGGAAATTTATAGAAAAAATTATATGTGGCATATACAATTTGAAGGGTTAGATTCAGTTCATATCTAAGAAAAACACTAAGATCTGTCTTTTAAAAGAATAAAACTATAGCAAATTTAAGATGTGGAACTAGACATATTCTCAACCACGTTCATAGCAGCCTTATTCATAATAGCCAGAATATGGAGACAGCCTAAGTGTCCCTCATTAGAAGAATGGATAAAGAAACTGTGGTATATTTACACTATGTAATACTCAGCTATTAAAAACAAGGGATTACAGAAATTAGTGGACAAATGGATTGAATGAGAAATGATCATAATGAGTGAATTAACCCAGAAGCAGAAAGACTCAAATGGTATATACTCACTTATATCTGGACACTAGCCCAAGGGGCATGTCCCATGAAACTCTTCACCTACCAGGAAAGTGGGACAGAGGGGAGGACATACTATTGGGACTCTAGACGAGAGAAGTATGAGAGAATGGGGAAAGAGAAGGATCCAGAGGGTCCTAGAAACCTACAAGAAGATTATGGTGGGCAGATGTGGGCCCAGGGGTTCTGCTCAAACTATGGCACCAACCAAGGACTATACGTGCAGTAAACATCAACCCCCTACCCAGATCTAGCCAATGGACAGGACATTCTCCACAGATGAGTGAAGAGTGGGGACTGAATATCACGTGGACTCTGGTGCCCCATATTTGACCATATCCCCTGGAGGGGGAGATCTGGTGGCACTCAGAGGAAGGATAGCAGGCTACCAAGAAGAGACTTGATACCCTATGAGCATATACAGGGGAATGAGGTCTCCCTCAGTCACAGTCATAGGGGAGGGGAATAGGGTGAAAGTGGGAGGGAGGGAGGAATGGGAGTATAGAAGGGTTGGGATAACAATTGAGATGTAATATGAATGAATTAATAAAAAAAAGATGTGTAACTAAAGACTAATTGAATCTATTACACACACACACAGACTCCACTCATACTTCAAGAAAAAGTAAAGAAATATTTTGTCTCTGTTGAAGTATTTATTTTGTTAACTCTCATTATTTTACTATTTGTATCTCATAGTTCTTTTGACTACAGTGTGAGCAGAGAGCATACCTGTGCTTTAATTCTTAGTGTTACCTATTGATAGTCATTGAAAAGGCAGTTTAATGGGAATTTTGTAGATGTCTAATTTTGTGTAAATTTTCAATTTTATTGTTCTTCAAGCAGCAAAAGTTTGTGTATATTGTTTTCCAGATTGGAGAGGGAGATAAGGACCTTCTTGATAAAAGTGGCTTTTTAGTCTGAAAAAAAAAAAAAAGAAATAATACATAGAGTAAGTGATTCATCCTTGTTTAGGTATTTTATTAGCTTCAAGGTGGGAATCAGACACAATTCATCTAACATTCAGTCTAGCAGTTTTGTACAATAACAGTGACACAGTTAAGAGTCGACCACTTGCCAGCACTGTCCTACTTCTTTGGTGCTTTCTGGGTGTTTCAATTTTCCTGCCTTAATCCACTTGTGCATCAACAGGAACTACCTCCTCTCTTCACAGTAAGTTTTAAAATGTGGTCAGGGAGAATTTTAGTCATTCTCCTTGGTCTCCTTCTGGTAACTGTACAGGAGCTGCCTCTACATGAGTTAGTATGTAAAATGCAGAAGAAATATTCATCTGAACCAGGTAAAACATAAAATATGGGCTTTTATTCACATTGCTGATGTAACCGGTTTATGGATTGCCATTCGTTATTATTGAGATATTGGACACTTATAATTCTAAACATTTCCCAAACAGAGGATGTGCAAACTACAAATGGAAATTTAAAAGAAAGTCAAGCTGGCAATGAATCTGGAGCATTCACTATCCATTGTGAAGTGCAGGCAATATGAGAGGCTATTTCTACAAGTCGGGGAGCTCTTCTGACTCACCCCTGCCCTCAGCAACATTGTTTGTTTTGATAGTTAACCACTGATCTCCCAGTAACTTGGTTATAGTATGACCATAGATCCTGTTTCATTCCATGATTTTCTGTAGATTCCAACAAAAGCCAAATGGTCACCAACGTAACTGTTGCCAAGGAAACAGTCTTACATTCTGGATCCTATCAATTTTCTATATAAAATTATGAGGACATAAATGTAAGGGGAAATGCACCTGTACTCAAACAAATATAACCAAAATGAACCAAGCCACCCACCATTCATTCAAACCATAACTGACAGGCATTTGTTACAATCAGACACAGTAATTGTTTTCCCTTTACCTTCAATGTACTGTTTGACAGATTTTGCATCTAATGGTGTCCCTGAGGGCAGCAATTCGCCTGTGTCTTGCAGCTGTGGCTAAAGCTTACACAGAAGGCTTAGCAGACCTTCTATTTCAGCTAAGGCTGAAAGAAAATAATAATCTCATCAATTAGTTGCTAATGCGAGAGCTGAATTACTTTGGCTTTTAGAAAAGAGTAAAATGATTTGTCTGCCTGTGCGTCTGCCCTACATTCTGGCGAATGCACACAAATGTTCCACAGTGACACTTTAGTAGCTAGAGATTGATGGACAATGTTTTTCTCATTTCTAAAACATAAATTTGTTTTGCAATGTCTAGTTTATTTCTCAATGAAATGAGAATGTTATTGATTAGCTGTCAAATTGGCTGGCACATAATAGGCCCAAAATAATTTTAGTTAAGTGAATTAATTAATAATCACTCACAATTATTGAATACATACCCAAAATGTTGAAGTGTTAGATACTAGAAGTGTTATCCTTCTGGTTTGGTGTGGAGGTAGTGTAAGGTTAGAATACAGCAGAGGTGAGAATCAAAGCCTGGGTTTCTTTTGTGCGTTTTCTCTCCTGGTAATATAATAATTAATAAAATTAAAATTAAGTTATATGAAAGAGTACAAAGTAGAAAGGGTGAACATAACCATCGGTTTGTCTGACCAAAATGTGGCTATATCATGTATGCATAGGTGACCTTCAAAAGATTTGTCTCACACCACTGATCCTTAGTTACCTTACCTTAAAATGAATCTGATGTACCCAGTTACTAAGGTATGGTTAAGATGTAAAGAAAAATTCTAATGTACTTAGAACAGAACCTGGTATATAGTAAATCTTTATATAATATAAAACCTGGTACATAGTATTGACTATTAGTTCACATATGCAGACCTCTCATTAACAACCTGCTTAGTTATCAGTTGAATAACATGTTTCTTCTTGGATCAGCAGGATTGTGATTGTGTGAACTAGGAAGGAAATCTGCACTAACCTACACACTGTTGAAGAATCAAAGCATTCAAGGGACTAAATCTGATGAGCTTTTCTATTAATTTACAGGGTTTCAAGGATATTTCTCTTGAGAGATTTATACATGGTGGAGCAAATGTCACTGGATTCCAGTTGGTAGATTTTAATACTCCCATGGTAACCAAACTAATGGATCGCTGGAAGAAACTAGATCAACGAGAGTATCCAGGATCTGAAACACCTCCAAAGGTATGTGTTTGCTTTTGAATCTTGTGTACTGTTATCCTTTAAAAACCTTTAGGACATTTTAAATGTCTGTGTACCATGTACATGCCTGCTACCCTCAGAAGAAGAAGTGAGAGTCTAGGACTGGGGTGACTGTTATAAGCCACCATGTGGCTGCTAGGAAGAGAATCTGGGTAAGTAAAAGCGGCAAGTGTTCCTAACCACCAAGCAAAAATCTCTAGACCATGTTAAATTTTTTATTTTATAATTTTTTTAACCCTTTCAGACACATTGTGGCATCTTCTCATTCTCCTTGCACCAAAAAGCCTTGAGTACTTTATAAAGGCCTATGTAGATGGTACAGTGGACAAAGTACTGGCTATGTAAGCATGAGGATCTGAGTTCATATCCCCAACACCACATAAAAATAAGCTAGTGCAGCAATAAACTCCTGCAACCCAGACTCTGACAAGTGGGGACCAGAAGTTCACCAGGCAGCATGTAGAGTCAATCCAGGAGTGCTAGGGTCCAATTTGAGGGCTTGTCCTAAACAAGGTATAGAACACAGAGAACGTCACCTGCATACACTTCTACCCTCCAGATGTCCACACGAAGGTGAGCACACCTACAGAAGGACATGCCCCTGCACACTCATACATAAGCCACATGTAAACACAGACTTTCACACCCACAACAAAAATAACTTTCAAATGTCTTCATGTAATAACGGATATTAACTCAGACATTTTATTATTGTTGTCTTCTATGCCAATGCCTTTTAAGTTTTTATTTAAAAAGTTTTATTAATGAACATTTAAATGAAAATGACCATAATTAATGTTTCTACCCAAATAAAGACCACCCAGAAAAAGCATTTTATAGAAAGTAGATAAATTAAAAAATTGTTAGAGATTAAATGCTTCTTTCAATTGAAAGGTAAAACACTGAGCTCTTTGATTTTTTTTTAAATTTTCTGTATCTGTGTGTCTATGTATGGATTTCTGTATCTGAGTGTACCCAAAGATGCCAGAAGAGGGTGCCAGGCACATGTAGATGTGATTTTCAGCAGCAGTGAGCAACAAAATTCAGTCATCTGCAAGAGCAACAAGTGCTTTTACTCACAGGGTCATCTTTATAAATGTGTGTGTATGATTATGATATATGATATGATATATATAATTTATATATGTATTTACCATATAAGTTTATTATAGTTAGGTATATTAGATGAAATTGTACATTATCACGAAATGAATTTAACATAGATTTAAGGCAGAGAGGTACTTGGAAAGAATGGTAAACATCCAAGATGTGAATGTCAGTTCCTCAAAAGATAAAGCTATCTGATTTTATATATGTTCGTATGCATGTATATATATGTATATAAAATTGTGTGTGTGTGTGTGTGTGTGTGTGTGTGTGTGTGTGTGTGTACACACACACATACCGAGTGTGTCAATAGCATTTGCAGAGGAAGCAAATAAGTTTCTCTTCCTGTGGGTGCATTTTGTTTCATCCAAAAGGATGGGCCCTAGATATCATCTCAATGATAACATTCTGCTCTGACTCCAGCTTAGACTTTTTTTGAGCACCATATAATGAGTTCTAATCTTTAATCTTCTCAACTATGCAATTCAAAAGAGTTTTAATATGTAATTTGAAATTCAAAAATAGGAAAACTAAGATCAATGAAGTATAATCAGCTATTGTATTTTGTAGCTGTAAGGTTTTTTTCTTCTGTTTTTATTTTGGTTTTTGCTTTGGTTCATTTTAAATTGGCTGTTGATTCCTTTTTTCAGTATTAGAATTAGAGAGGTGTCTTATAAAATTAAGGAACTTCAAAATGATGTATTTACTGGGTGTTCACTATCTGCTAACCATGTTTAATATTTGAATGCATGTGAGATGTTAAGTGAATATGGTAATTTGCTGCTCAAAGATCAGAAGTCCTGTGTTTAATCTGTTTCTGGAATTTGGCATGCTCCCACCCTATGGAATTTGACTCACACCTTAGATGGACTCTGCCCTGATAAGATATTCTGCCAACATGATCTGCCAAATAATCTGATCTGCAGTGTGCTTCTGTAAAAGTTTGTTTGTGAAAATCTTGTCACCATTTTTTTAACCCAATTTACATTTTTTTATATAAAAAAAAGACCTAAAAAGTGAACCCACACTGTTCTCTCAAATTCTTCTTTGCAGAGTTAGTTAGTCTAATCATGGTAAATAAAGCTTCCTTAACTGGCTTTCAGTTTTTTAATATGTTTTATTAATTTATTCATATTACATCTCAATTGTTATCCCATCCCTCATATCCTCCCATTCCTCCCTCCCTCCTATTTTCCCCTTACTCCACTACCCTATGACTGTGACTGAGGGGGACCTCCTCCCCCTGTATATGCTCATAGTCTCTTCTTGGTAGCCTGGTATCCTTCCTCTGAGTGCCACCAGGTCTCCCCATCCAGGGGATGTGGACAAACTGGCTTTTTAAAAAAGGTCAGAGGTCCATACAATAAATAATATGACATTTTAATGTCCCTTTTTTGATTATCTAAAACTTGAATTCTTCATAATATTGCTTTGGGTTATTTATTGTTATAATTTGTGAAGTATGTTTATAATAATTCTGATTCATTGATATCTATTTATATTTAAACTATTTTCACAAATAAAGCTATATAGCACATTATAACAGAAATCATACTACATATAAAGTTTTCACAGACCTTAGCATAATTTTGAGCACCCAAAAGCCATTTAATATACATATAGAGTCAATTTTTACCATCTGTGATTATATTCTGAAGAACTTCCTCAAGTAATATGTGAAACAATTACTAAGCCATTGTTCTTAGAAGAAATGTAAGATTACTTTTATTTATTTTTTATTTTTTTATTAATTTATTCTTGTTACATCTCAATGGTTATCCCATCCCTTGTATCCTCCCATTCTTCCCTCCCTCCCATTTTCCCCTTATTCCCCTCCCCTATGACTGCTCTTGAGGGGGATTTCCTCCCCCTGTATATGCTCATAGGGTATCAAGTCTCCTCTTGGTAACCTGCTAGCCTTCCTATGAGTGCCTTGTAACCTTCTGTCAATCAGCACATAATCTTTCTTTATTTATTTTAGTTAGCTTATTTTTGCTTCACTAGAATTGACCTATAGCCAATGCTCAAAGGAAATTTATTTTATACATATATTTATCAGACACAGCAGAGCTTTCTAACATTATGATCATTAGGTAGCAATCAATGTTATGTTTGAGGCTGTATTATGCTGTAAAATAAAGGAAATAAAACCTACTGGGCCACAAATAGTGCATGTGCCTGCATGAGAACAGAAACAAAAAACAGTAGTGTTCTTTATTTAACTAGTGCTGGAACTTTGTATATTGGATAAATCAAATATTTCACTGCTCTGTATGTACCCATAAGTGCCTACAAAAGTTATCAGTCAAATATTGATTTGGAGATTGCAAGTTAATGTTAATGAGTGAACAAGTTCAAAAACAGAGTCCATGGATAAATAATGAGGGTTGAATATAATGAGCTGAATCATATTTCAGTTGGTTAATGTTTAACCCAAAAATCAACACACTATATCTGATCTTATCACTTTCTTATATGAAAAGAAATAGTAATAATAATAATAATATTATTATTATTATTATTTTATATTATATTATATTTTATATTGTATTATAAATAAATATATTATTTTATTTTATTATTATTGTTGTTGTTATTATCATCATCGTTGTTGTTATTATTTATTATTATTATTATTATTATTATTTGAACAAAGGTCCTTTTGATTTAATGATTCTCTGCCACTTTTCTGATGCCCCAGATAAATAGAACTATTCTGCTCTTATGTCACTCACCCAGTATAAGTGTTCACCTCCACAGGCCTTCCCCTTTTTCTACGCTATCCCTCTACTGCAGCTTTCTTCTACCTCAAGTTCCACCTTCTCCGTGATCTTCCTCTACACTCTCCATGATATTATATTCTGCAATTCTCAGCAAGGACTTGACTCACTTAATATTTCGTTTCTGAAAACTTCTGTAGGGCCATGACCACTCACGAACAATCCTCATATTCTCACTTTCCTAGCCAGGGCTGCATACATTCTGCACCCAGCTCTCAGGAAATCCATGAAAACACATCTCACAACAATAGCAGTAAATAGTTATTTATTTTTCTGCTTTGTATTCCATATTTATATTCTGTAAACCAATGTATAACAGAATTTGAATTTATTCTAGTCCTTCCCTTTCAAAGTCCAATTCCTTTGACTGCACTCTGATTCTGTCCGTGTTTGTCTTCTACACATACAAATGTTGAGAAGCAGATTCACTGCTCCATTTTGGTTGACAGCCAGGACAAAAAAATAACTCTAAGCTAGATGTAGTTTTAAAGCTGCCCACAAATGAAATGTTAATTTAATACACATTCTCTACATGTCATCTGTAAGCTGGGTGTCCATAAATATGCTTTCCTAAACTATACTACAATAAGGCACATGAGAAAGAGTTGGAGCTTCTGACAAGATAAAACCAGTTTAAATGTGAGCTTTAGTTTGCTCTGCAAAATTCCAGGCCTTTGTTTCTGCAGCCAGCTGTTTCCTGTTCAATGTACCTCACTGTATGACACCATTTCCTTTTTGTACTTCACATTTCATAAAAAAATGAAGGATCATTTTACAAGACAACAAAGAAAGCAAATGTTTGCTTTTTTTTTTTTTTTTTTTTTTTTTTTAATCATCTTCCCTCAGCTTCTTTCTCCTTGATTGATGTAAAAATGAACAATTTTTTTGTCTCTTGATCTTAGCACACTAGTAGTGCACTTTGCCCTTTGTCCTTGAGGTCTTTGAGAAAGGGTCTTTATTTGTCCTTTTTACCTTCTTGCCTTGCAAAAAGACGGCTTTGGAAGATTTTTCTATTCAGTTTCTCTACTATTTCTAAGTGCTTTCTTGGAATTCACAGTTTTCTCTTCCTTGAAGTGCTAGCTCTTCTGTGTAATGATCATACTGTCTAGTTAAGTTTCTACACTCAGGATTTATAATGTGTTTTCTTCATTTGAAGGGAAAAAAAAAAAACAAGAAGTTCATCCCCTGCTTAACATAGCACAAACCTGCCCTGACAAAGATGCAGAGTATTAGTTATATGGAATTCCTGAAGCAGACATTGCAGCTGTTGTCGTGATTAGTAGTTGATGAAAACTATGTCCTATCACTCCTGTGTTCAGTAATTCTCTAATCAAACATCACCAAAATTTACCCTCAGATCACATAAAGTATTTCCTCACTTCCTGTTTCACACTAATAATCTTGTCCAGGGGCCTCACTCTTTTCTAAAAGAGAAACACTGATCAGAAATCAGAGGGTTTCAATTTGTATTTCTGCATCGATACTGGGATAGGGGGCTCGAAGCTTAAAGCAGTAGTTAGTCCTTTTGAGCATGCTCACAGGGCGATAGGTGATATACTGTTTAGCCTAAATAAAATGGATGTTATTCCTTGCATTACATTTCTCTATAATAACATTTCCTGTAGGAGGCTAAACAAAAATATATTTCAAGTTGATAAATACAAAGTAAATCTAAGAAAACACTGCTAGGCATTTGGGAAAAAGAAAAGAACAATAAAGTCCAGCTATCCTGGGGCTAAGTAACTGCAATACAGGATGTAGCAAAACTGTATAGTATCCAGTCTTTGCCTGTTCAAACTGAAGCACAACATGAAGTCGCAAGTTGAGGTCTTTCTTCTAGATGGTGAAAAATTGTGCTTTAGAGTTTCTGTTTTCAGAGTGAGTTTTGCCTTTTAAAAATAAGACAATAAGACATGGCTTTATACTCAAGCAAGAACAGACATTTCCAAAGCCAGCATCAATTACTTACCAATACCATGCTGGCTTTTCAGAAAAGATGGAGGTTTTCATCATAAACCCCCAGAGATCCCAGATTGCTCGTTATGCTAGACTTTAATATCTGCCTTTATACACACTTTAACTTCCTCAGTACACCTCTGCTCTGACTTATGATGGGGTCCTGGTGATGGCTGAAACTTTCCGAAGTCTCAGAAGACAGAAAATTGATATTTCAAGGAGAGGAAATGCTGGGGATTGTCTGGCAAACCCCGCTGCGCCCTGGGGCCAGGGAATTGACATGGAGAGAACACTGAAGCAGGTAACTGATAATTTTGCTTTATTTCATGATCTTTTAGAAGTATAGTATATTTTTAAAACACAGATTGATTCATCTGAACATTAATGTCTATTCCAATTTCCACCAACATTTTAGGAAGAACCTCAATGCTAATTCCTTATATAGCTGTGTAGTCAAGATAACACCACAACTCCATGAAGATCTAAGTAGACACACTTACTTAACTAGAATCCTGTGCTCCATAAAGTCAGAGTAGCTGCCATTTTGAATGAACAGGTGTGTGTGGACAAGTATTGAAATGACAACGAATGATTCATTTCATTAGTGGCTCTCATATATGCTTACAACTACCAGAAAGGATCTTTAGTCTCACTAGCCATAAGGAGCCCATGAAATACAAGCCTACCTTATAAAAGAAAAAATATTTGACAGAGCTAAGGACTTCTTCAATATAGTTTTAAATGAGTAATTTTATTCTTTTATACTTATACAGTCTTTCAAAGAATCAGTGTTACATAAAAATATTACATGAGAGAATCCTTTAATTCCTGTGAAATATGATGAATTCAAAGCATAAGTAACGTGAGTGTGAGTTTTGTCCTTTAAAAAGGTAACTTGGAACCAATGTGCTTGAATATTTTCAAATAATGTATTTTTAGCTTTTTAAACCTTAATTCAGCATTAGCCACAAGAGTATGATCTTTCATATGAATCCTAGTTAAATAACCTCCTATGAGAAGATATAGAAAAAATTGACTTTAAAAAACAAAATGTCTGTTCAACAAAGGATATTTCAATATTGGTAAGGAACTGTGTTAGTTAAAATGAAATTTTATAATACAAATATTCATCTTCTAGGTGTAGAGCAAATCATGGTTAATATCCTTTCATTGTCCTTCTCCAGGTTCCATGTCAGTAGGTCAAACAGCAAATGACATCCCAGACAGTTGGTTGCAGCTTTTAATTCAGGAGCATTCTATGATCCTAAGTCCCTGGGAGATAACCCTAAGAGAAGCTACAAATGAATATATATGTGTTTTCTTTTTTTCTTCACAGGTTCGAATTCAAGGGTTGACTGGGAATGTTCAATTTGACCACTATGGACGTAGAGTTAATTACACAATGGATGTGTTTGAACTAAAAAGCACAGGACCTCGAAAGGTGAGCTGCAACTGAGCTGAAAAATAAAAATTGTTTTCTTATTTTGCAAGTGACACTCTTAAAGGCTTATAAGAGAAACTTTGATGTTCTAATTTTTGAGTTTTTTATTATATTTTTTACTTTTACATATACATTTATATTATTGTGCATATATACAATAGACTATATATAGCAAGAACCATGAAAGAATTAGGAGTTATATAAATGTTACATTCATAGTGTTTTGCCTATTTGTATTTGACAACATTGGAGAAAACATCTTTCCTATCTTGGTGAGTCTACTATTCTGAATGTAAATAGTTATCTGTCAGGTTATAATGGTGCACAGCAGTAGGATTTGCTGAAGAAGGCAGAGGCAGGAGGATCACAAGTTCAAGGCCAGCCTGGGCTAAATTTATATTTTTTAGTGACACAAAGTATTTTCTTGATATTCTGTGCCAAGATAAATGATTGTGTCATATATTTGATGTTTAATGATGTGACAAAATGACACAATTACTTTGTCACCATGCCTTATAACTCACAATGGAATCAAAGTGGCAAGGGGAACTTCGTAAACAAATTTAAAAACAAGCTTATCTTCATACAAATGAATACAATGCAGTAAATATGCCCATGTATGATGTGTGAATCATTAGCGAGAATATGGAGAGACCCTGCTAATGAATGGGTGTTCTTTAAACTAATTGTTGGTTCTGAAAGTAACCAGGCAAAGTCACTATAAAAAAGAAAAGCATATGGAAATAAGATGAAGATGATAACTAATGGGCTAAAGAAGGAGAAAAACACCTGAGTCCAGGAAAGTGCTAGCTACAGGGTCTTACACTTAAAAAATATCTTAGCTTGAGTAGTGAAGACTTTCATGGGACCTGTCCCTTGGGCTAGTATGCAAATATAAGTAAGTATATACCATTTAACTCTTTCTGCTTCTGGGTTAACTCACTCATTATGATAATTTCTAGTTCAATCCATTTGTCCACAAATTTCGGGAA
The DNA here is from genome assembly GCF_903995435.1 of Acomys russatus. Taxonomy (NCBI): domain Eukaryota; kingdom Metazoa; phylum Chordata; class Mammalia; order Rodentia; family Muridae; genus Acomys; species Acomys russatus. The sequence goes on along the minus strand of NC_067150.1, from coordinate 1,357,828 downwards.
TTCCTTGTTTTTAATAGCTGAGTAATATTCCATAGTGTAAATGTACCACAGTTTCTTTATCCATTCTTCTACTGAGGGACACTTAGGCTGTTTCCATGTTCTGGCTATTATGAGTAAGGCTGCTATGAACATGATTGAGCAAATTTTCTTGTTATGTGCTGGAGCATCTTCAAGGACAATACAGGCCATAAACTTCAAACCCCTACCCACATCTAGCCAGACATTTTCCACAGTTGACTGGAGAGTGGGGTCTGACTTTCACATGAACTCTGGTGCCTCATATTTGACCATGGCCCCTGAATGGGGAGACCTGGTGGCACTCAGAGGAAGGATAGCAGGCTACCAAGAAGAGACTTGATACCCTATGAGCATATACAGGGGGAGGAAGTCCCCCTCAGTCACAGTCATAGGGGAAGGGAGTAAGGGGAAAATGGGAGAGAGGGAGGAATGGGAGGATACAAGGGAGGGGATAACAATAGAGATGTAATATGAATAAATTAATAAAATAAAATTTAAAAATATTTTATCATTGTTTCCAGTTTTATGAAAACAAGCAAACAAATCTCTAACTTAAGGGAGAAAGTTTTTTTCTGCTTAGAATTACAGGTTACTGATCATCACTAACGAAAAGTATAGGCAAGAACTTGAAGTAGGTCACATGATATCTACAGTCAAGAAATACAAATGGATGGATGCTGTTTGCTTGCATGCTCACTCAGCTCAAGTGCCCCACTCTTATACAGTTCAGATCCCCACCATAAAATAGTGCTGCCCTCAATAGACTTGAGTCTTCACATATCAATTAAGACAATCCTGACCTAGATAATCCCTCAATGAGGCATTTCTAGTTGTTTCAAGTTGACAGCTAAAGCTTGTCAGAGAAAAGCAACTCTATAACTCTCCAATTATCTGTCTTTCTAGCATTCTCAAAGTATCCTCCATTAGAGCTGCCTAAATTTTTCATCTCAAGAGCAGTTTGTATCTGGCACATTTTTATGTGAACACAGGGTGGACAAACTAATTGAACATTTTCAGATTATCACTTATAAGGAACTTTATATTTTAACAATTTAGTATAGCTGTAGTTTCATCATTTATCCATACTAATGAGATGGATGTGCTTGACTACCTTTAAATGAAAAATTAATTCCAGTCTGAAAGAGATAGCAATTTTTCCTCACGTTGATTAATGTTCTAATTTTGTACATGTGAATGGTAAGAACACTGGATCACATAAATATCTAGTACAAAATGACATAATTATGTTTCAAGATATTTCTAAGTTTAAAAACATTTTGAAAATTGTTGGAAATCTGGTCTTAATATCGGGTTAAAATTCATCCAACAATTTTCATGAAAATCAATTAGCAGATTAGTCATCAACTTTGAAAATCCAATCATCTATCAGCTAGGAATGGCAGAACATGCCTGTAGCTTGACGTTAGGAGGCAATAGCATCAGGTGTTACTGGTCATCCTCAATGATACAAGTTAGAGGTCAGCCTAAGAAGCTACATGATACCCTATCTCAAAACCTATGTATAAAAATAACTAAATAAATCTAACATGATAGAAAGATATACTAAATTGATATCTGTAAGATGTGGAATGATTGTAGAAAATATTATTTGTTGTCTATGGTTAATCCATTATATTTCATAATATCAAAAACCTTTGTATGTACAGTAAAAATACTTTAAAGAAGAGCATATAATAATCTTAAATCTGAGGCAAACTTTTTCAAGAAATGTGCATTGGTAGCACATGGCATTACAGCTTGTAGTACCAAGTGTTCCCATTGTCTGTTCAGAAATCTATGCTGAGGTGAAGTCATATGATGCAACATAGACAGGTCCTTCCAGCAAAATATTGATTCACTACACATTGATTTTGATTTGGCATAAAGGATCAGAAACTTTTAACTAGTGCTGGGTTTTTGTCATCCCTGTATGCACTCACGTTAAAAAAAAAATGACTGCTTGAGAATCTGAGTTTAGCTTGGCATTACACATGCATTTGATACCAGCATTGGAAGCAAAAGCAGGTGGATGTCCATGATTAAAAAGCCAGCCTGGTCTATGTAGTGAGTTCAAAGACAACCAGGACCACATAGTGAAGCCATGTGTTCAAAAACAAACAAACAAAAGAAACGAAAGAAAAAAATGAAGGAGAGAAGAAATAGAACTTCTGGGATGGGCTTTTATGAGATATATTATCTAACAACAGCAACTGGTTTTAAACAATATATAGCAAATAATGCCTAGGATTCTTAACTTCCTCTTTCCTGTAGGATTGTGTAGAATGTTAAGAAATGAGATGTTAAAGTTAGCTTCTAAAATTTCTTTTTTAACATTTGGCTGTTTGAGAAATATTTTATTTAATATGATAGCTCAATTTAAGGAAGCCCTGCTCTGTCTAAAGCACCAGACATGATGCTTTATAATGCAATATGAAACATTACATAATAACATAACATGATATAATGTAATATAATAAATAAAAATACAATGAAATCTTCATAGCCAGACTATAACTTGTATTTTACTATGCTTGTTTCTCTTTAATAAGAAAATTATGTTCTATTAGGAGATAATTATGTATCCTCTAAAAAAAGTAAACTATTCAAATGTGTCTAATCCTAAAACCTTCCAATACCATGCTCTGCCTGAAAAGACTATAATCGAGTAATTTTGTTTTAAGAAAGCTAGAGTTGGACAGTTAAAGAAAAGGAATCTGGCATTGTAAAAAGAAAATAACACTTGCAAATGGAGGAAAATATCACCAAGGCAGGCTGCAGGGAGGAGGGAATTGAGTTATCAATTTGGCCGTGGACACAGAGATTACAAAGGTAGACAGAGAAGAGGAAGCAATGGTAGGAAAGACTTGGCAGCAGGACAGTTGGGGGCATGTAAGGAAGTGGCAATGGCTTCCCCAGTGTTTCGCTCTAGTCTATCATATGAATGTGTAGCTGAAACTGTGTGTGAGAGAGAGAGAGATGTTGTGCTGATGCATAAGGCAGCTCTGGATTGTTAGGCTCAAGGTGGCATCTCCTTGCCTATGATATTCTAGGTGATACACAGAGATTTCAGGCCAACTGATTCAAGTCAGGAGGTGAAGGAGTTGGGTGACATTTCATGAACCACATTAGCAGGCTCCTTGAGTAAAGGACGGAGACACACTTCCCAAGAAGAAATTCGAAGGCTCCATTCTCCTAGCATATTGCCAGCCTCTCTGCTAGCTATGGAGCTTTCAGAGCTCTCCATAAACCACTAAAATTGCTGACTTCTGGGTAGGCAGAGAGAAGAGACCACCTGACTTTCATACAATAAACATTGCAGAACTGGTCTACTTAATAGAAACTTTCGTTTTTTTCAAGACAGGGTCTCTCTGTGTAGCCTTGGCTATCGTGGACTCCCTTTGTAGACCAGGCTGGCTTCGAACTCAAGTGATTCACCTACCTCTTCCTCTCAAGTGCTAGGATTAGAGGCGTGCACCACTACTGCCTGGCTAACGTAATTTTTTTTAATTTTATGTGCATTGGTGTGAGGTGTCAGATCACCTGGAACTGGCGTTATAGACAGTTGTGAGCTGTCATATGTGCTAGGAATTGAACCCGGGTCCTTTGGAAAGGCAGACAGTGTTCTTAACCACTGAGCCATCTCATGCAAAAGATGGTCTTACAAAATAGTAACTATGGCTAGACAAATGGCCTTTAACAAAATTGAAAGAAAAGAAAGTGGTAGCAGATGTTAGCTTGAAGTAATAATGACTTGTGAGCTATTTATACTACCACTCTTTTCATGGCCTATTCAACCTCAATAGGAACAAAAACAGGTTTCTCAAGGAGAAAGTTAACAAAAAAGTTAGGAAAGTGGTGCATGGATGTCTTCACACCAGCTGTCATCCATCCAAAACGCTTAAAAGAAAAATGAAGTGTGAAAAGATGCGGGCTCATGTGCCTTTGGATTCCCGGGCAATGATCAGCTAGGCATTGTGTCAGGAGTATTAAACTTAAAAATGAGCTAGATAGCATGAGAAAAACTATGCAGGTGAGAATAGGCAGTGAGCCTGAGAAGTGAGCAATCATTCTTGTAAATTAAATGTTTGCCAGTTAGGGAGCAAGCTTTGAACATAGGTCAGAGAGGCAGCCAATCAACTTGTATGGCTTCCATAAGCAGGAACCCTGACTGAGCATCTCATTAAGCCAAAGCACAAGGTTTTCTGAGCCAGATCCTCCCTAGATAACTGGAAGCTCCTTATCATGGGCTTACTCGCCCCTCCCCCAACACACATAGGCTCCAGGGAGAGGGTTCCAGGGCTACTATTGCACGGGTTCAGGAAATCATAATGGTAAATTTTCATTGGTCGAGATTAGAGTATATGCTGGGTACTATCATGGAAAACTAATATTCCTTTCCACATTTAATTCTCATGACAACATGGAAATAATCTACATTCTTCTCTACTGACAGAGAACTAGGACCAAGAGAAATTACGTAGCCTACTCAAAGAGAGTCAGGTGAAAGAGATGGTATTGGAGAGACAAAAGAATTCCCCTAACTATAGAGCCCATTGCCTCAGCCAATTTGTAGCAGCAGCCCGAAGGCATGAGATTTCCATTCCATTTAGATCTGGCATGAGAATGAAGTTAGACTTTTCAGGACAGAAGTGCTTGAAGCAGCTCTTCAGGGCACCAACTTGAGTAGAAATAGACTACTTGGTACCAAAACAGAAAAACCCAACTTTATGTTGTAGGCCAAGTCCACCATACACACAGGGGCTTTACTTATACATTAGATTATATCTGGTAGAGTTTCTGGTTAAAGTTGTTATATTGAAAGAAATGCAATCTTCCAGATTCCAAAGATAAATGTTTTTTCTGACATACAATGCGAGTATAATGATTTAAAGGTTTCCAGATTTTTTATTAATATAAAACTGTTTTCAAGATCTAGGAGACTATTACTCATTAGTTGATGAGAACAGGAAAGGCAAACTTTTAGTTAAAAAAAAAAAAAAAAAAAAAAAAAGCATATTGGAATGGAATAGAAAGAGAAACTCCAGTTCTAGCCCAAACTTCAGCATGCTTTTCTGAAATGACCTGTATGTCTAAATTTCTAATAAATACATTACCTCTTGAAACCTACTATAGACTATATGTATGTCACAAACTCTAGCTTTCTTTTTTTTTTGGAATTACATGTAGATATAAACAAAAATCCCTTTATTGTCTTGATTTCCAGAACTTCTGCATCATTTATCTTCCTAGAAGGGATCCTTTTGTAACATTTCAGAAACTCCCCAACAACTGTGACTGTCCTGAAATGATCCCCAGATCCATGATTCTTTCCCCAATGTGATTCATTAATAAAGAAAAAACTCTTCATGCTTGAAAATGAGCTGTAGTGTAGTGATCTTCAGCTTGGCTGCATATTAATGAAGTGCCAAGTTGTAAAATCCCTCTATGCCAGTACAAACTTGTCCTGTGGGAAGAAGAGATATAAAGAGCCAATGAATTTTTAAAATACACATAGGGATTAAAGAAAAATGTTGTCCCAGATTTTTTAAATAAATTTTTCACAGAATTACCTGGTGTTCTCTAGAAGTGGATATATATGGACAGTTAAAGGCAACTAGAAATTATATGTACCATAATTTGTATTAAAATCCTTTTGATTTACTTATTCTCTTTGTGTTATAGTTGTATCACTTGTAAATAATCATCTCTTTGACAATATTAATAATTTGTTTGAATATGCTTTTAAATACTAATATGGCAGTGAAGACTCTTGACAGAGGAAAGGAGCCCTCTAGACCACAGTAGATCAAATAATGAATGAAGATCCATGAGCAAGTATACACATTTTTATTGGGGAACTGAGCATTTTATATGTTATTAAGAAACAAAACATTGTAGACATTAAATGAGCACTCACTCTCAGAAGCCAGTCAACATACAAGCCAAAATGTAAAGAGTTGGTATCATACAGGCTTCAGTTTTATACTTTACTAGATGGTAATCTTATACAGTTTGTTTAGCCTCCACAAAGGATCTTCATATCAAAAAATATGGACAATAATAGCAACAATATCAATAGCAACATACATACTAATTTTATCACGCATAACTTACATTATAGAGAGATATGCCCAAGAGCAGTATTTTATATATAATAATCATCATTATCCTCCAATGATAGAAGCCAATGTATACATCCTAAATTTCCAGTAGTATCCCATTGACATACTACTTCTTAAGGTACTAACTGCATGATTTGTTTTATGTAAAAGCATTTGACTCACAAATGAGAAAATAATATGAATTGCTAGTATGTTAATGAATGTGATGTGTGCACACTAATAAGTGCAGGTGAGGAGGACCTCAGATATTCTGTTCTATCACTCTCCACATTTTCCTTTTAGATAGGATCTTCCAACCCCGGGGCTGAATTAATAGCTAACAAGCCCCAGTGATCCTCCTGTCTTCACCCCACCCTCAGCAGTACAGTACAGTCACAAATATGGACACACAATCTCTTTTACATAGGTGATAGGAATCTGAATTTAGGTCTTCATGATTGATTAGTCAGCAGTCTTACCCACTGAGCCATGTCTGTAGTCAAAGCACAAACTAAAATGTATGCTTTGAAAATGAAACTATCACATATAGATATCCTTCTGTGATGCAGTTAATATTTCAGAAAATGAGTTGTCATGTAGTGGCTACATACTATCAAACCAAAACATATTTTTAGATTATTATTTACTAAAGTTAATATATTTTGCTCAAAATATGGCTGCCCAATTTATTGTGTGTCCTGTAAGGTGCTTCACAAAATTGTATAAATTCATTTTAGACAGTGCTGGCCCATCTTACTAGATGAGATCAATATGCCTGTGGTTCCATCTCTTTCTTCCATTCAGATCACTGTTTTCCTTGATTAATTCATAACTGTGATTTTGCTAAACATATAATAGGATAGTATCTTTAACACTCCAACATCATATCAGTTTTATTTAACTTAAACATCTACAATGCAACCACTATACCTAAGGCTCTTGGGATATCAGAAAGGCAGGAGCACCAGATTGTAAATGCCAGCAGGACCAGAATTCCTGCTATGAGATTGTATCTCCTATATTTAACAAGAAATCTGAACCCATGAACTCTTGACAATATGATGGCCTGAAGAAAACCAGCATAATGACACTACTAGTTGTCATGTCAACATGGATAGGGGAAGATCCATATATCCCACCCTTAGATGAAGAGATAAATGTGATCAATATTTGGTAAGAACAAGAGAATTTGTTTTCTCCAAGGACAAGCTCCAATACAGGTTTTACAGTCTGAAGTTCTTAGCCTTTGGCATGAGCACATATGAACAAAGCTAAAAAGTTTCAGTAGGTTATATATGTTTGTGTATATACATGTCACAATAATAACAAAAACATCATAAATTCTAGAGGACTCTGTAGAGAGAGAGGGAATGCCAGGGGCAATGTAGATGCAATATTCCTGCATTATATTCTAAAAAGATATATAAAGTTATTAATTTTTAAAAGACGGTGTTTAACATATCTGCATTTCAAGTTTGTTTTGAGTGCTTTCGTACTTATAGCAGTCATTGTTTGAAGGAGGATTCCAATGAGGACTTCTAAGGTGTGTTTTCAACTAACTTTTCTATCTGTCAGGTTGGCTACTGGAATGATATGGATAAATTAGTCTTGATTCAAGATGTACCCACTCTCGGCAATGACACGGCTGCTATTGAAAACAGAACAGTGGTTGTAACCACAATTATGGTGAGTTTTGGTGTATGCTTTATAGTGTTCCGTCTTGTCCACAGGCAAATTTAACTCCCTGGCTGTGATGAGCAGAGAGGGTACAAGCTGAATCTTACTTGTGTCTTGAGTGCTCTGATCCAACCAAGTCTACTGAGGTTTTGCACAGATCTGTCCCATGTTTGGACACACTCAGCCTTTTCATTGCCCTTATTTGTGTTATTTTTTGTCGCAATGTTTTTGTTGGGGAAAAATTGACTCAGATGTTAAAAATTAAGACTGTGAAACTGAAGTTGGAAATGTTTGAAATTCTCAGACCCCAACAATGAACAAGGAATGTGAGGAAGCCAAGCTCCAATTGAATTATAAAACCATCAGGTGAAAATACCATATTCTCAGTGTTTTCAAAAGCTTCAGTGAAATAATTATTAATGGTGTTTAAATGATTGCTTCAGGTCATCATAGGAGAGTGATCTGTTTTTGTCTATTTCTGATCACAAGAATGTGAATGTGGAGGTTTTAGTTGGTACTTTTTTATAACTGAATATTTGATAAATTGATTTTGTTTGATGGTTTATTTTAATGTAAAAATACATTTCCACCCACCGATTCTTTTTCTCATAGACCAGTATGAAATATATATGTACATGTATATATGTGTGTATATACATGCATGTATATATTTGAATGAACTTCTAGAAACCAAGAACAATCTGGTTATTTGATTTGATCATGTTATAACATTTAAAATGCTCTAAATTTTAAGGGTCCTATTCAAGGACGTTTTCATGGAATTGCCTTTTAAATAATAGAATATACTATGTATACTTTTGTCTTCTGAATACAAGCATGCACTTTACAGTTGGTGGTGCTCAAAAGAGATCAACAATCGGTGACCTTTATGTCTCATGTAAGATCATAGATTCTCAGCTAACTCTTTCTGGAGGCAAAATATATTATCAATTATTCACAGAAACTCTTACTTTAAATAAATGAAAGTCTTTCTGTAAATTAATTTTAGCTTACATAATTTTAATTTATAGTTTTAGTAATGTCAAGATACTTCAAAAGTTGACCCTGAAAACAAAGTTTAAAAATATCGCACACAACAAAAGCATTCATCTAATGCCTATGTTGGATAACCAACAATTTAATGTAATGTGAAAAACCTTGATTGGGGTTGATTATTTTATAATGAAAACCAACCAACAGTAATGTTTGTGTAAATTTTCTAACTTAGTTGTGTAATATTTGCATGGGACTTGAAAATCAGGATGTATTATATGTATATACATACAATATGCATATATATTTCTTTTCCTTAAAAAAGATACAGTAATGGAAATTTATACTTCAGTACAGTCCTCCTCTTTTCAGCCTCTCATGAAGAATCCTATTTTAAGAAATTGACCAAGAAAGACAAGAGTTCCACGCTGTTCGACCATTCCTAACTAAGGCCCGAGTCTTGCTCTCCTGAGTAGTAAATTTAATCTTATTTTTCATGTTGGATTCTTCTTGGATAACCAACTCTGGACTATCAGAAAGCAATTTTTAAATATATGTGTGTATGACTTTTGTGAGGAATTAATCTTCAGTCTTTATCTTTCTCAAGAAAATAGATGTTGAAAAAGAATAAGCTAGTAATTCTGATATGGCCATTCCCATGTCATAAAATGAAACTATTGTACATGACCAGTTCTCTAAGGATAGATCTCTTCAAAGTAAAACTCTGAATTTCTGTGCTTGTTTTCTAAATATAGATACAATTGTTTGCTTTAGACTCTTTTGAAATGTTGCCTGTTCTCTGAAATGAATGTATGATGTACTTTAAGGTATAATTTGCAGTCTTCTTCCCTTGGCCTGTTAGAAAAGGTGGGATTTATAATTCTTAGTGTCAAATTACTGAATTGATTTTCCATGCATGACTAGTCTTCAGAAAGCATGATATTAAAAAAATAAGTTAAAAAGTGATTCAAAATAGGTTGTTTCATATATACATATATAAATATATTTCATATGTATAAAATTCTGTTTGCTTGATGGTGATAACAATATTTTTGTTATCAAAATGTATACAACTAGCATCTGTCTTTCATATAACTATCATCTTCATTTAAATAATTCTCATGATTCTCTTCATATTTTCAACTGCATAACTGTTCCCTAATGCCAAAATAAAGAACAAACAACTCTAGAGCACCTTCCTTTAAAGTGTTCATTAAGCTTGATTCTGCTTAAAACATTAGCTTTGGATATAGGACAATCCCATCAACACCAACTACTTTGAAAGAAATATTATTATAAGATACTGATAACTGCATGTAATAATCCCCCCCTATTCAACTGAAAAAATTCCATAAGATGGAGTTGGCTAGGTGTTGAAATGAGTCTAATACAGAGATCTAGGTACTGAACAGGCTAAGAATGAGCACTGGAGATCATGGACTTCTCGTCTAAATGCGTATAGTCTTGCTGAATTTACTTTGTCTTCCCTTTGTATCCTGTGTTTATATACCAATATGCTGTTGTAATATATGTTATTGTTAAATAAAATTGATTGAGAAATTCACTTATTTATTCATACATACTTACTGAACATCTGCTATGTACCAGACATAGGCATAGACCCTGGGTATGTGACAGAAATGACTCCTGCACTCAAGAGAATTTATATGATAGAAAACCATATGAAAAACATAATTCATGATTACGACAGCTCTCAATCTAAAATAAAATATAGGATTATTTATTTTTACGCTGTTGAAATATAGTTTTCCTTGCAAGTGCTGTACATGTCCATTGTATCTTTATTTTTAGGATGAATTTACTGTACTTGAATACAACTATACCAAGCATTGACTATGACAAGGCTAATCTAAATAGGAAACAATGAGCAATTACACAAACTTTTATCTTTAATTTTTACTGAATAAAAATTAAATAAAATCCATGAGACTGTGGACATAGAGATTCCAATTTGTGTGCAGACAAATTAATAACTGCAAATAACCTGAGGAAGCCAAATCAAATAGGAAATACACATGGGAAAGGTACATCTGTTTTGGTAAAAATAGAGTATTGCAGACTCAGGGAGATAAGATAGTACTTCCCTGTAATCTCAGAACCTTGTTTGGATATAGAACACTCTAGAAAATGAAGCCATTGTAAGAAGAAAGCACATTAGTCTTCAGTGCCTTGTTCTTGTTAGTAATAAGTTATTAATGCTTATTGCATATTACTTAGCTAAGGTTATATTTTATACCATCTTATGAATACACAATCTTTAGGAAATATTTCCATAAAGACAAGCTTATTCACTATAGCACCATAATTGTGTTTCAAATATGAATAATTTATGTAATTACTCCACCATTCCTTAACTTACTTTTTACAACTTTAACATATATTTTCTAATTATCATAGTTATGTAAAAAATTTTAGATGTATTTACTATATACACACACATGTATAAGGAACATTCATCCATAATACATGTGTTTGGAGATATAAGATACATTAAAAGTAGAAATATATTCATATTTGCCATACCAAATATTAATTCCTCCTTCCTTCAAAAGGCTTGTAGCAACAGAGTTTGTTAAAAAAAAAATGCTTTAGTTTGAAACTGTGACTGCTAAGTTTTCTCATTTTTTTCTTTTCTTTCTTTCTTTCCTTCTTTTTTATTTCTTTCCAGTTTTTGGTTTTGGTTTTTCACGACAGGGTTTCTTGTGCAATGCTGGCTCTCCTGAAACTCTTACTGTAGACCAGGCTGGACTTGAACTAAAAGAAATCCACCTGCTTCTGCCTCCTAAGTGCTGGAATTAAAGGCTTGCTCCGCTACCATCCAGACAACGCATTTATTCCTAAATTGACTAATACGAGCTTCACTTCCACTTTCTGTAACTTTGCTCATTGGACTAAGTTATCAATCTCTATTAAGATTTCCTGGAAAGAAGCAAATATCCACAGAGGAAACCTGCGATAAGATTCCAATTTTACTTGTTTTTCATTTTCAATACTTCTTATAATGGTTGTGAAGGTGATATTTACAAGCTGCCAGTTTTTGTGCTAAGTGTATTGTTTCAACAGTGTTCATCTTGCTAAATTTAAATATTACAAAAATAACACTTCAGTGGGGAAAGTATATTCTATTGATTACACTAAGACTAATTTAATTAAGTTTCAAAATCATTTCAATTCATTTATGTCAACATTTTTATAAGCAAGGAATAGTGCTGCAGCTTCAGACAGATTGGCTTCCTTCCTGAAGTGATCCAGAAGGCATATAACACCAAACACCACAGGAATTATCTTAATAAACTTCTAGCTTCCAGAGAGTAATACAAGTAAAATCACTTCCTTGACATTATCATCCCACAAAGCATAGTAGTTGGCAATAAATAAGTAAGGAGCTGCATTTCTCTCTCTTCTGATATTCCCTTTGCTGTTCACAGATGAACATGAGGATTCTGCATGGCTACTTCACAGAAATGTTCCATAAATCTCCTCACCCCAGTAATTGCACAGGTTTATTTTTTACTGCACTTGGGGGATTTGGTGTTTTCGTCACCAAAACATCTCCAGTTTGCAGTTTTAGGAGCTACCTGCAGATAATTTGTTAGATAGGAGATGAAGCAAAGGTGGCTGTAACTAATTGTTTCTGAGTCACATGGACTTGACATGAAAGAAAAACAAAAGGAAACAAATTCAGGAATCTGCTAGAGGTTTATAAAAATAATCTCCAGTCATCCTCTACCTTGCTCACACTGACCCCTAGCCTGCAGTCATGCTGCCTTTCTCTCTACACATCACTGAGCCTGAGTGTCATCTGGGTAATGGTTAAATGGGATCTTCAGTAAGCTGAACATTTCCCCAATCTTTGTTGCCATGTTTGGCAGAAAAACAAAGACTCAAAGGGGCCATCTGTCCAGAGGAAAATGGGGGAAAAAAGGACAAGAAAAGAGAAAGACAGTGCCAAATAAATATTTTACTCTCGCATGCATAAACCTACTTCAAACAGATAGCCTGCTTACTCGGAGTCAATATTGACCTTTGTTTTGAAGATCTGAATCAATATATTCTAACATTACTACTCAATATAATGTCCCAAGTCAGAAAGCTGTGACCAGGATATCATTACAGTTACTGTGAGCCTACTATGTGTCAGACACCCTGGATAGAAGTGAAAATTTTTTATCTGCCTTCTTTACTCAAAATATCATAAAATTTTTTTCTATTATGTTGGAGCATCTTCTTCAGTCTTCTGGCTGCTGGTATAGAAACATGTTTTTTTAGTTTTGTTCCTTCTTCTGTTAAGTCATATGAAAACCAGTTACTTTCAAGTCTCTTAGTTGATATAACAACTACAAGGGTTTCCAGATGTTTCAACAATAAAAGCCTGACTCCCACATCTGTCACTTGTTAACCAAGTGAAACTGAACACTTCACCTATAGGACTGTCAGTTTCCCTGTCTGGAATGTGAGACATGATTACTTCAAGATGCAATGTAAAACATGAATGAAAGTATAGAGTTCAGGGATGCAGCATTTCACCTGGCACAAAGGAAGCACAAAGTCAGGAAGATAAATTACTTTTTAGAGTAAATCTATCATTATTCTCCCAAATAGTATTCTTTTACTCTTATCACAAAGAACTTGCAATCATCTTAATCATGAGGTGACAAAGGATAGACCGTGTTCTTCTTTGCCTATCTTCCAGTAAACTGCCTTCCACAAAGCAGGTTTTTAATAAATACTTGATTAAATAATGAGCGTACAGCTTTTCATTATGCAAATCATTTTCCATATTTGAAGAAACCTGTATAAATTAATGCATTACTTTGCATAATCGTGGGGTAAAATTCCCAAATTCAAATACTCAAGACACTTTAAACTTGCCCTTCAACCTTAGTACCAAATGAGAGTACTAGTGTAGTTTGCTATTCTTGACTACTCTATCTGTACAGATATCTCAATTAAAATGTTTTAAACTCAGTTTTACAGGCATGCCTTTTGCTATTTTCTAGGATCTTCCATAGTTTAACAAGGCCACACTAAAAAGATGAGAAGAATTTCTTTATAATAGCTACTAACATTTTATAGTTTATAAAGTTATACCTTTTCAACTGCTCATGAATCTTCATGATCACATTAGTAGTTTGAAAAACATGTTAAGCTTTCATACAGAACTCTTTCTGAAGTATGATAGATAATCTTCATGAAAAAGGGACCATAAGTTACCTTAATGTCATAAATAGCAAATTTATTTCTTGATCCATTTTAGTGTTAAATATCTATTCAATGCCAAGAAGTATGGATCTGGGTCACTTGACCATGGTAAGAACTAAAGGCAGAATTTAAGAAAATAGTATAATGACATGTCTTGAGTAGTTTCCCACTGTAAAATCACATGAAGCATCTCTATGAGAAAATATATTCTTAAAGCATTTACACATTTCATTTTTAATTTTTAAATTGAGTTCTATGTTTACAAAGTAATTATAATAAAATCAGAATTGGAATGGCCCCATTAGACACTCTCTACATCAAGCTACTTTCTACTCTAGAGTTCCAAATGCAAGTTCAAATTCTTTAACTGACATTTTTCTGGGGGAAAAAGTCTTAAGACAATCCTATATTAAGGTTACAGTATAATTTTGATAAGATGTAAGTACATTATATCAACCATGCTATGGTCAATATGGTTACTACATTTCTGAAAATGAAACACTGGGATATGTCCAGGAGTTCTCTCCATACTAAGAAGTACAACCCTTTCAAACCCATCCCACTGCTTATGAAAAGGTACTAATAAGTTAACCACTCTGGGTCTAACTAAACTATTTCTTAAGTTAAAGACTTAAAATACTATTATTTAATTGAATGTGTGAGAGAGTGTGTGTGAGAGTGTGTGTAAGTGTGTGTGTCTGTGTGCAGGTATATTCAGTGAAAACAGTTTAACAATCATTAAACGCTTGGAAGATATTCTATATGATAAGGATTCTCTCAATACTTCTTCCTCCCATTCTTTGACTCATTGATGTAGAAACTTAAATGTGAATATCAAGGCATGTGTTCCTTACATTTAGAGGGAAACAGCTTCCACTAGAGACTTATTTTATAAGAAATTTACAATTTGTAGAGCACATTTCTTATATAAAAACCAAAGTATGGGAAATCAGGAGCAAAATGAATTTAATACAAGTAACTAATGATATGTGTCTTTATGCTACTATTTTTTAATTTGAAGAATTGTATAGCAAGTACCTTTTCTGAAAAAATCACCTTCCTTAACACACTTGAAATGAAAAAAAACTACAAAATATGAAATCATGTGACCTTGAATAAGTTTTTCATACACTATGGTAGCAACTAAATAAATTTAATTTCATAAAGTATTTTGGAAATATCAATTTTCAGGCTAAAATTATTAAATATGCTTATCTAGAAAATTACTAATGGATCTATTTTTTGCTTTTAAAGTCATAGTACATAACAATAACTTAAAATAATACATTTTACTTTTATCATCCAATATAAACTAGTTTGCTCCACATCTAAGTGCACACACACACACACACACACACACACACATACTCACATATATATATTCACCTATCTTGTTAATAATTTCTATCCACACAAAATTATATGCATAGCAGGAATAAATATATTCTTTTCTCAAAATCCTAAAACTATAAAGTTACAGAAAAGTTTTTCAAATGTTTTGTAATTTCTCCTTTACAGTTCTGTTCTCTCATTGTAGGAGTCCCCCTATGTTATGTACAAGAAAAATCATGAAATGTTTGAAGGAAATGACAAGTACGAAGGCTACTGTGTAGACTTGGCATCTGAAATTGCAAAACATATTGGTATCAAGTATAAAATTGCCATTGTTCCTGATGGAAAATATGGAGCAAGGGATGCAGACACTAAAATCTGGAATGGGATGGTAGGAGAGCTTGTTTATGGGGTAAGCAAACCGATTTATGAGGGATTTACTTATATAAGCATGAAACCTCCTTTTCCTGGGGCATGTATAAATTTTTAAACATGCATGACTGTTTTCTTTCCTAATTCATAACAATGTTTCTATATGTATTTATGATATTCAAATGTTTCCCTATTTCATTTAGAAATACAAACTCTAAATAACAGAACTGATTCTGGTAACTTAGAATAAAAAAATATAAAACTCATAATACAGTGTCCTTCTAATAACAGAGCCAGTATTGGAAAAAAAGCAACAGTAGCTTTAGAATCTTTGGTGAATATGCCCTAAAATTGTAGACCATAGTCATCTGCAAAGATCTATGAGCAATTGTTACTGGGCAGATTTCCTCCAATAGTATAAAGTCAGTCACTGCCTTATCTAATTGTGTGCATCCTCATTATCTCATAGCTTCTCTAAGGTGTCTTTTAACTAATTTCTGGTTTTCCAATGTCTGAAATATTCATCAGTATTGTGTTTCTTACAATTCTTCAAACCGCAGTACATGTACACTCTCTCTCTCTCTCTCTCTCTCTCTCTCTCTCTCTCTCTCTCTCTCTCTCTCTCTCTAACATATATAAGAAAACACAAAAGTTAGAATGTTTTCCAAAGTTGGCCCCTCACATTGCATGCTGTGTCCCTGCCCTAAGCAAGTACGCTGGCTATGGAATGAACACATTGATAGCTAAGGGCAAGCACAACTCAACACAGCATGGAAATTCTGCATTGAATGAGCAAGATCAAGGTCCTGCTTTTTTGGCAACCACTTTAGTGTCAAAATCAAACTGCAAGTAATCAATTCCTGGTGATTCTATGACATGTTCAGAATTCAGAGTCCAAACCTGAAGTGTACAATAAGGCTTAAAAATTCAGTATTGAACAAAAGCAATGAAGGCATTATGTATTATGAAATTCTCTAAAAGCTAATTTGTAGTTCACAGGTTTCACTTTCAAAGTACCCACCCTCTCTGATTCTCCAAAAATCCCTTTGAAATGAGGAAATACAGGGAGAGGAATCCTTCACTACGAAAAAGCAGAGACTCAATACAGGCAAAGTTCACAGATGGAATCACATTGAAGTTGGCCAAGGCAAACCAACAGAAAGAAAACATGCCATAAGATGACACTAGAGTCAGAGACCCAGTAGTTCACACACTCAGGATTCTCTTTAAAATGCTAAGCTAATAGCAATACTAAACACACAGAGGACCAGGAACAGAGCCTGGTAGGCCCTATGATTGCTGACTTGTCTCTGTGAGTTCATATGATCTTTGCTCAGTTGACTTAGAGGGCATTGTTCTGGTGTCCTCCATGCCTTCGGGCTCTTTCCCTCTTTTGATCCTCTCTTCTATATGGTTCGCTGAGCTCTAAGGGACGAAATTTGACTATACCCCCATTTTCAAACTATGGCATGAAAAACATTTTCCACAGCCTGCAATATAGTTGCTAAAACTTCAAAAGACTCAGAAAAATGGTTCACATCATTAAGCATCCAGCTTAACATCCATGGGGATGAAGCACGCACTGAATGCTTCAGTGACACCAGATGAAGGGAAAATGAAGAATAAAATCATTAAATTAAAAAAATTAAAATAAGCAAAATATATTTTAACAAGGGGTTAATTAACAATGTCATAATGGATTTTATGTTCTGAGGAAAAAGGATTCCCTTACACTCTGCTCTTAATACCTCAGCTTCTAATACCACAAGAATACTTTCAAAAAATAGCATGCTAGGTCAGAAGACTTAAACTTTTCTGCTTTAAAAATATTTTCATACCCATGACAAGAAATATTAGGATAGGACCAAATTCTATACACATGTAATTTTCCATTTGCACCTAAATTTTTGCCTCTAGAAACTCTCAAATTTTGGAACACTTCAGATTACTAACATATCACTACTTAGCTGTGAGTGGTCTCTACCTGAGATTTTCTAGACTATCGATTACATATTTCTCCTCTAGAGCTTCTGTCCTTTCCAGACCATCCCTAAAAAAAATGGGACCATAATTTATTTAGGAGAAATTTCTTAAATGTTTTTAAATATGTGAATGATAATAAGCAATATATGATATATAATCAATAATACATATATATCGACAGCACACATGTGTCATATGTCAGAATAGTAGAACGCCCAAAAGTGATGTTCAGAAAGCAGCGATGACATAGAGGTTCTCAGTAATAACACAGTGTTTCTTCAGCAGAGCTGCACGTTTTTTAAGACACCAATCTCTGTCTCTTGATTTGTCAACATTTTCCCCAAAGGAATTGTCTTCATGGTTCTTACAGGTCCCATGGGCTACTTGATTCTCAACTTTTCCTTCTTTCTTATTAACACATTAAAAAAATGCAGGATTTGAGGTGAACATAGTCGTTTTATTTTAGATAAAGCCTATAAGTTACTAAAATGACACACTGTGGGCTCATTACCTTTTGTTTACTCTTTGAAAAGGGCTAGTATAATTGTTAAGCATTGATTGTGTTGCATCACTTACACAGAGAGCTACTGTACCATCACATAGGGACCTATCTTGTACTCCTGAGGCACTACCTGAATCCTTTCTCTTTCTCCTTTTTTCTCTTTCTCTCTGAGTGTGTGTTTTTGTGTGCATCTGTATGTGTTTGATCACAAGGAGTAAATGATGTTCCATAACTCACTTAACATCAGATTACCTGTGGTGTCAGTGATGGAGTGAAGAAATGAAGAAGTGATTCTTTACTGTCACTCCAGTGGTGTTTAAAAAAATCTTATCCAGCTTCCAATGGAAGCATCTCACACATGGCATCCTATGAATCAATGAAAGCTGATGAGACAAGGCACACACAACTTTCTCAGCACTAATACACAATATCTACACAGTCTCACTGTTTGTACTGATCATTATATCAAACCAGAGGTCTGAAGCTACATAGCAGTGAATTTAAGAGAGATTGTCTCTAGATATATCTAAAAATTAAAATTTAAAGTGTCAGTAGTTAAGAGCCCTTGAGTAAAGAACCAGAGGTAAGTTTCATGTTCCACTATTGAACAGCACATAGTCACCTAGATCTCTAGCTCTAGAGGATCTAACATCCTCTTCTGATCTCTGTAGAAACCTGCACACACCTGCACATACACAAACATCAAAATTAATGAATCTTGTAAAAAAATGATAGCCTCTCAGACAGATTATGGTGCTTAAATGTGCCTGATTCTATCTTGATGAAAACCATTTTCCTGTTAAAGTAAATAAAACTCTATTTTAATTTGTCATTCAGACCATGGTTTAGTTTTTGTGCATATTTTATTTTTATAATTTATCCACATTACATCCCGATTGTTATCCCCTCACTTTTATCTTCCCGTCCCCACCCACCCTCCCTCTTCTGCCCTATTCCCCTCCCCTAGACCTCTGATGGTGGGGGCATCCTACCCCACTGTCTGGCCACAGCCTATTAGGTCTTATAAGAATAGCATGCATCCCCTTCTTCTGTGTGCCTGAAAGGCCATCTTGCCAAGATGCAATGACCAAATCATGGGGACCAGAGTTCATGTTAGAGGGTCAGCAGAAGTCCTGCCCCGTGTTGCCCTGACTATATTTTCATGGCATAGTTTATGTAACTCTTTTGTAGATGTTGCCAGACTCGTGTCTAAGAATTGCCACAGTGTGGAAAGCTCACTCTGTTTCAGTTCTGTCAAGACAGGGAACATAAAATGGGCCATTTGAAATAGTTTGATCTACATCAGATACAGCAGTTGTCAGCACACACACACACACAAAAACACATGCACACACACACACCACAGTTCTGTTAAGGGTTCAGTATATAATTAGAGTCACACATTATGGTAAACAGACAAGAGCACTGCCTCATTTTAGAGCTACAGAAAAAAATAACACAGGGTCACTACACTCTGAAAAGGGTGTCTTATGTGCTGCGTGTCTAAGAATTAAAGTTACTGTGCTCAAAAATCTTGTTTTAAAAATATTAAAAAAAGAAAACCAAAGCATATTACAAGAAACAAATGCCAATTTCCAAATTTGTGTGTGAACTGAGCTTCACTATGCTGTCAAAAGAACAGGGGGTTGGTTAGCAATATTTTAGGCCAGGTGGACATAGCAGCACAGGTATATAATACCAGTACTTGAAAAAGAAGAGGATCAGGAGTCCAAGGCCAGCCTAAACTACAGTGGGTTTCTGCTTAAAACAAACAAACACCTTGTCAGTTAAAATTATGCTATGCAATTTAATTAATATTTCATGAAACCAAACCACTACATGCTTTATTAGACTGTAATTGGGATTAATTACTGTTGGCAGTTAAAAAAATTTTGTAAATGAATTCGTGACTAGTAAACTTTGTTGATCACTCTAGTGCTAACTGCTTCATGAAATCCACTAACTTGTGTGTTTTGTGTGTCTTTTCTTTTATAGAAAGCAGAAATTGCCATCGCACCTCTGACAATCACTTTGGTACGAGAGGAGGTCATCGACTTCTCTAAGCCTTTTATGAGTTTAGGCATCTCTATCATGATCAAAAAGCCTCAGAAATCTAAACCAGGAGTGTTTTCCTTCTTGGACCCTCTGGCCTATGAGATCTGGATGTGCATAGTGTTTGCATACATTGGTGTCAGTGTGGTCTTGTTCCTAGTCAGTAGGTTTAGCCCGTATGAGTGGCACACGGAGGAGCCTGAGGATGGAAAGGAAGGACCCAGCGACCAGCCTCCCAATGAGTTCGGCATCTTTAACAGCCTCTGGTTTTCCCTGGGTGCGTTTATGCAGCAAGGATGTGACATTTCACCCAGGTTAGTGTCAAAACTAATGTTCTTCACCAGTTCTCAAAGATTCTCAATGTTCTCCACAAGATTCCTCTGCCTTCCTTTCCTTGAGTTGGAACATTATATCTGAAATGCAGGGAAAATTTCAATTGTCAAATCATCCTAAGCATTTTATAACTAGTTGTTTCCTAACCTCCCACAAAACACAGACACATCACAAAAAGTAACTTCATCAAGAGGAAATTAATTATGCGATCCACTGCCATTCCCATTATTATTTCATAATACGATTTCATCCTGTGTCATGACAGGTGTTAACCAAGCCTAAACTACAGAATAACACCGAATTTGTCATATTTCCTCTCCAAACACTGTGGCTGTATCTGTTACTGTGATCCACCATCAAAAATTAATGTTGAATTTAACTTAAGTAACTTACGGGAAATCTTTGCTGTGGGATTTCTAAAAACATGAATGGGTGCAGTTTGTAATAAATGTGTATAGTTTTCCATATCAACATATAAGGAATCTGAGCATCAGAGTATGATCTCGCCATGTAAACTATATGCTAATTTTATATCTATGTTTCTATAGGAAAAGTTACAATTTCCTTTCTTTACTGCCAGTCATTTACGGCATCGCCAAAAGTCCAGCTTGTTACACAAAAAACTCTTTACTTCCCCCACAGAGCAACTAAAAGTATAAGAAGCAAAATATTGCATTTAACATATTTGAACAAATATATATGCTTGGAAATGTATGTGTTCAGAAAAGGAGGCCTTTTGGACCCAATGCATCTTAAATTCATAAGACCCAGAAAATGGAAAAATCTTCTTAAATTTCAGTAACATAGCATTTGGAGGCAAGAAGGAAGAATCAGGGCAGACCAAGTTTTTTGAAATGGAGATCAAGCCAACACTAAGTTAAAATGTAGCAGATGCCAGGTTTTAAAATGCAA
This sequence comes from Acomys russatus, assembly GCF_903995435.1. Taxonomy (NCBI): domain Eukaryota; kingdom Metazoa; phylum Chordata; class Mammalia; order Rodentia; family Muridae; genus Acomys; species Acomys russatus. The sequence continues at coordinate 1,336,330 of NC_067150.1, read as the reverse complement.
AGATCTGATTTAAATTAACAAAGAGGAGTGGGGATTGAAGCAACCCTGAAAATTCCAAGTGATTCTTCACACAAAGGCAAAATTGTTTGGAAATGGGGAGGGTAAAGATGCCACCAAACCAAGAGCCTGAGCTCAATAGCTGAAATGAGCCTGGTAGAAGAAAATAAACGACTCCTCCAAGTTGTCCTCTGACCTCCTTATGTGTAAATAGTGCACATGCCCCCACACAAATAACCACAATGTAATTTTAAATATAAAAAGTACATATTTTAAAACTATTTGTCAGGCATAATAATTTACCTACCTGTAGTCCCAGCACCTAGGGAGGCTGCAGCAGGAGAATTGCTGCAAACATGAGAAAACTGCGCTACATAGTTTCAGTTTCAGGCAAGCCTGAAGTGAGAGAGACCATATCTTTTTTTTTTTTTTTTTTCTCAGCCAGTCAATGACATTTTATTTTTGCCTTCAAAAGTGACAAAGGTGAAAACATGCAGTGCCATAATAACATCTAGATTTTAAATGCCCCAAAAAGTGGATGGAGTGCTCAAGGAATTCAAAGGTAGACATAAGGTACTTCACAGTACTAGGAATATAGTGAGACCTACAGTACAACACAGATCTTTACATGTAATCGTGGAAATGATTACTTTCTATGGTTTTAAGTGCTGCGCGCTCGTGCGTGTGTGTGTTTGTGTGTGTGTGTGTCTGTGTGTGTGTGTGTGTGTGTGTGTGTGTGTGTGTGTGTGTGTGTGTGTGTCTGTCTGTCTCTCCGTGAAGATCAGGGCATACTTTATGAAGAAAATGGTCTAGTGAATTTGGGCATTAGATAGTGGAAGCTGAGAGAAATTCCAAGCAAAGGTAATAATATAAATACTAAAAAGGCTGGGGTTGCTTGAGGGGCAGTCTTCTTTTCTTTCTGAAGTGAATGGTTTGTAATGAGAGGTATAAGAAATATGCTTAGAGGGAAGTTTAAGGCTATGGAGGTATCACATTGGAGAAAACATAGGCTACCCAACACAATGCCAGCAGGAGAGACCATATATTGATGGTAAAAATGAGTGAAATTAAATATTAACATTCTTCTCTGCATTTTTAAATTTCATCTCATTTTAGCTTTCCGTCTGTGACTTAAACTCGCCTGCACATTCTTGATAAACATTGTTATGTCAGCATAAAAAAAGTACTTTTAGGACATCTGTCGGCTCAAAGTTAAGTTACTTGGGACTTACTCCTCCAACCCTATTTAGTCCAACCTCATCCTGGCCTACATGGCATTCTGCAGAGCTCTGAGGGGCTTTTACTCATTCTCTGAAAGTGTCTACCAATGTGGAGAAAATCTAAACTCCACTAGTTTAATATCTTCATTATCTTCTGCACCATGAAGAGTAGCTGAAGCATTGCCAATAAACCAAACTACTGTGTTGTCACTTATCAATGCCTGAATCCTACTTCAGAGATTTTGAACTCTCAGAGAGGGCACTGAGGATGTCACGGAGATTCCCTTCACTATCTGCCAGAGAGCAAAGCTCCGTATTTCGGTAAATAAAACAATGAAGTCATTTTGCTGTGACGCTTTTAGCTATAATGTAAAGGACATCATTATGCATCAATGTAAGCCTCGTTATTAAACAGACTACACAATACTTAAGAATGTGTAGCTTTTACATAAGACTGAGAACTGGTGACAGTTCTCTCTTCACTCTGGATTAGAAAGGGGAAAACCTTGTGATCTCGTCCATGTTTAGATCCCTGTCGGGTCGCATCGTTGGAGGCGTCTGGTGGTTCTTCACGCTCATCATTATATCATCTTACACTGCTAATCTGGCTGCCTTCCTGACTGTGGAGAGAATGGTCTCCCCCATAGAAAGTGCAGAAGACCTGGCCAAGCAAACAGAAATTGCCTATGGGACGCTTGACTCGGGGTCAACAAAAGAATTCTTCAGAGTAAGTCACAGGAAGAATAATGGCACCTAAGTAGTTATGAATTCTGTGCAATGTTTGCAAGAGTTATATTATGACCTAAACTAGTGTAGATTAAAAGACACAATGGCAACAACTGAGTTTACTACTTAATAGGTTTTTGGAGTTTTTTGGAATCACAATTTTAACTTGCCAAAACTGATTTACACTGCAAGAAGAAGTCTTTCTAGGGCATAAGAGTAAAACGTTAACTAAAGTTATTTTACAACATGATTTACCCAACATTACAGCATTACTGGCACTCTGATAATTTTACCTCTTGCATAATAAGAATTGTATGTAGTTTCATACCAAGTATATAAAAACAAAGGCAACCCTTTCCTTTAAAGGTTGCATTTAACTTGCTGAATTTGACGCTCAAACCCTCACGGTATGAGCTCATTTTATGAGCTGCATCACTCTGATCTATTCTGTAGCTATCATTTCAAAGTGACATGTTTGCTTTCTTACAAAATCCTATTGGCAAAAAAGAATCCTCCTTGACAGTAATTCTGGGGACCTCTGTGATAATGGTTCTGGGGACTTCTGTAAAGCTGTATGGGATTTAGATTTGGCGGATTTTGTTTTGTAGTAAGGTGTTTCAAAGAGGCACAGCTGTGTCACATGTGGATGAGGTCCCTTTGGCTCTCTATCACTGAAGCATGGGGTGTGTTTGTCATTGGTTTGTTTGGTTTTTTTCTTTCTTTAAGTTATTCCATTTGAGGGTTAAATTATTTTTAATTTTTTTAAGATTGGACGTCCTGCCGGATGTGGTGGCGCACGCCTTTAATCCCAGCAGTCGGGAGGCAGAGGCAGATGGATCTCTGTGAGTTTGAGGCCAGCCTGGTCTACAAAGTGAGTCCAGGACAGCCAAGGATAACACAGAGAAACCCTGTCTTGAAAAAAAATTGGGTTTCCTTTGTTTTGTTCTTTACATTAACAAAGTAACTGGTTTTGTTGTAAGGTTTCTATTCATATATGTTTTTGCACTTTGTTGTCATCCATTGCTCTCTCTCTCCTACTGCCCTCTTCATGGTCCCCATCTTCCCTTCCTGTTGCTCCTCTCCTAAAACCAAACACCCCTTCTTTTCTGTGATTTCCCTTCTAATTGGTTGTTCTTAGGTCTGCAAAACCGACTTAGCAATGTGTACTCACAGATATGGCCAACTCAGTTTGTGACTTTGAGACCAAAATATTAAAAAGTAGCCAAAGTGGCATTTTCATAGATGTGAAGTAGATGATAATGAATATAATTTGTATTTAGTATCAACTTTTTCAAGACAAGAGGTGGTAAATTATTTGGAAAGTGAAAGATGTTTCACTATTTTCTAAGTTTTTCATTTGAGAATGATAATAGCTTAACTTTGGAGTTTTTAATAGTATCTGAGAAAGTTAAATATGTAGTTTTCTCAGTAGCTTGAAAATAAACACAACAAAATGTGATGTTCTACTTGCCAGCTTTAAATTTACCAAGATTACGTGGAGATGAATTTTTATTTTCGCTTCGATTATATAATATTGCAAATATTCACATAAACACAAATCAATAACAAGTCACTCAAAACTTGATGAAACACTACAATCATCATTGTTGTGCATAGTGTTGAGTATTAGCCACAAATATTACTTAAAATTTCAAATATTCTAAAAATATTTCTAATTTTTCTAAATTACTAAGTAATTGTCATGCAGAAGACTTTATTAACAATATTGCACAGATAAAGTTAATCATCCAAGCCTTCTCTTTACTTACGAAGAGGTAAGTAACATTTACTGATTTCTGCCTGGAAACCCATCTGCATTAGCGTAGAATGCGGTCATTCACTTTTCACTGAGAAGTGATGGATTGTGCTCACTAAGTGTGTGCATATTCATCGGCCTACCTTGAATAATGGAGGAGGGAAGATGACGTGTCCTGTTGGTACCTTTAAAGAGCAAGCAAACAATAGCTCACTGTAAAGCTTTTTAGCAGCCAACACAATGCAAATATTGACTCCTTAATCTTTACAAAGCTTTGTTTTTCATGCTCAAATTCTGAAAACTGGTGAAGTAGATAAGAGAATATGTTGATAAGACATTTGGGAATGTTGAAAGCTGGTTCCATAGTTTATGTTATCCTGTCCATGCTCAATTCTCCATCAAGACTCTCCTTCCTTCTTTTTGCTCAACTTCAGTTTCAAAAATGGGAAAATATTCATACATGCAGGTATTTATTTTACAGAATACTTCAAACACTAATGAGACAAGAAAGTAAATTTCCCAGCCAGAACTATTTCAGGAATATGTACATTTGGGTTTTCTGATTTAAAACAAACAAAACAAAAAACAAAAACAAATAAATAAACAAAAAACCCCACTCATTTCCTATTCTATTTCCTTCCCCTTCGTTCCCGTTCCTGGTTTAGATAAGCCATTTTCCCAATGAGCTAAAGAAACAGGATGCAAAGGATATTTTCATATTGTCAGAAATGCTTTCTTGTGGAATACAGTAATGGTACATCTGTCAGCTCCACTCAGCTACCTCAGGCAGTGAGTGACCCACACTCAGACTTCCCGGGAGAGCACTGGTGTTATAAGCTGAAAAAAACAACTTGGGCCATGAGTGGGGGAAGATGATATATGCATTTATTTGGCTTTACCGCATTATGAAACTCGCTATACTTGAGGTTCTGCATACCTGCTAAGCACAAACAAGCCATTTCAAAAGTATCCTACATGTCACTCATAACAGCCATGCTTGCATATCTGACCCAGACACACTGATTTTCGCTTCAACACAACTTGAATCTTGTGCCTATTTTAGACATCAGCAAAATGAAAGAATAAGTGAAATAGGTTACAAGCTAAGGGTTTAAAATATTATCAAACAAAATGTAGAGGAGATTGCCTCATAACCAGGACCCTGCTGCCAACACCACTAGCAGAAAGAAAGCAACTAAATATCCATTAGAATGCAACATACATATTTTCTATTAAATGCAGGTATATAGAATACTTCATATGTGTTGATTGAGAATAGCATGTTAGAAGTCAAGGATTGTTTGAACTATTACATTAATGCTTTAAATCAGATAGTTTCTCAGGCATTGTTGTATAGTAACAATGAAACAAGCAGATCTGACATTTCTAATTTTAAAAATGACTTTTATGTCATCTCTACTCTTCACCTGGAGCATATATATTCCCATGCCTGATTTGTAAGTATATGCTAGAGTTTAAAGGTCTATGGACTTAGAATATCTATGACTGTTGTGTTTATTGGCATGCTGAGTCTGCAGAATACTCCTCATTTTAGCCCATCTCATCAAATCTATAAATATCAGTTTGCCCGCAAACATTAACAAACATGCCTGAAGCCCCAGATAAGCACGGGCAGGGCTGTCATTCTAGCTCTCTGCCTTTGACTCACCTCACTCTTTATCTGTGCATGTGATCTGGTCCAAGTCAGACCCTCCCAGTTTGAGTCAAAATTTCTAAACATTGCCACAGTGACAAGACAGGACCAGCATTTGCCCATCAATATGCTTTCATCTGGTGTTTGACCTCTTCCCACTGAGTTTTCCCTCGAGAGCTCTGCTTAGGATTCCTAAAGTCATCATAGACACTATATGAATTCATCATTTTTTTAAATTTAAAGACAATGGATGTAGCAGTAATTTCTCTCATATTAGTGGCATTGAAGTAGATTTTAAGGGCTAGGCAGGTCTCTCAGTGCTTAGATCCCCAGAACCTACCTAGAGGCCAGGTGGCCAACCTGAAACTCCATCCTCTTGGAAGATGGAGACGGGAGATGCCCCAGAGAAAACTGGCTAGCAAGACTCTTGATTTAATTGAGTCAACCTGACTCAATGAATAAAGTAGAAGAGCAATTGAAGAGGATTCCCAATATCAATGTCAGACTGACACATACATGTACACACAAGTGCACATACACTCACACACACACACATTCCCACACACAGTATAACATGCACACACATGCATTTACATCAGAAATATACATACATAATATAAAAAAGTGGACTTTCAAAAATATCAATGGACTAAAAAAATTTTAATCCTAATTTTCCCCCATTCTGTTTGGTTTTGCTAACCATCTTATTCTTTAAATGCAGTGTTTGGCCATAACTGGAAAACTGGCTGGTAATTAGCACTTTTGTGGTATTCTTTTTTTTTTTTTTCAAAATGGAGCTACAGAGACAATTGACTGTATAAGGAAATGAGTTTGATACCCAGAACTCACATAAAAAGTTGAGGGTAGTGTTGTAATCCCAGCACAGGAACATCACGGTAATAAGGTCCATGGGGCATTCTGGCCAGCCAAATCAGCCTGTTAGGTCTATGAGAGAACCTGACTCAAAAAAACAAGGTGGATAGGACTAAGCAAAGACACCTGAAGTTGACCTCTGATCTTACACACATGAGTGCACAACCATAAACATGTGTACACACACAAGCACACACAGATACACACATGTGCAAAGTAATAATAATAGTTAACTAAAATTTAAACTTAAATCCTAAAATACTTAAATAATTAAATAGTAAGGGTAATAAATGTAGAAATAAGCCACCTCCAGGTCCCTCTATCCTTCTCCCAACTTTTCCACAAGACTCCCTATGCTTCTCCCAATGTTTGGCTGTGAGTCTGCACGTCTGTTTGGATCCAATGCCAGGGGTAGCCTCTTGGGGCACAGCTATGCTAGGCTTCTGTCTGTGAGCATAGCAGAGTATCAATAATAGTTTCAGGGGTTGGGGCTCTTCTATGGGGTGGGTCTCACTATGGGCCAGGCATTGGTTGAACATACCCTCAATCTCTGCTCTATATTTATCCTTCGACATCTTGTAGGCTGGGTAAATTTTTGGTCAAAGTTTTTGTGGATGGGTTGGTGTTCCCCTCCTTACATTAAGAGTCATGTCTAGTTAAATGGTGTCCTCTTCAGTCTCCATGAACCCTGCTACTAGGGGGTCTCAGTTAGAGTCACCCCCAGAAGCCTGCTCTGCTCTAGTTCTCCAGGTTATCACAGAGATGCCCTTGCCCATGGTTTCTCTTCCCTCTGCAAGCCCTCTGTCCTCAAGCCCACTCTCCCCAGAACTGGTCTCCACCCTCATTTCTCTCTGCTTACCAGAACCCAGAGGGGCTTGCAGAGACTCCAGTACCAAACAAGGACCGTACATAGTCTGGACCTAAGCCCCCTACACAGATGTAAATGATGGGCAGCTCAGGCTTCATGTGGGCACCTTAGTAAGGGGAAAAGGAGCTATATTTGATATGGACTCTGTTCTCTGTTTTTTGATCATCTCCATCTGACAGGACTGCCTTGCCAGGCCACAGATGAAGAAGATGTACTCAGTCCTGATAGGACTTGATGAACTGGGGTCAATGGGTAGGGGGACTCCCCTTTTCTGAGGAATAGGGGGGAGAGAGGGAAAAAAGGAAGAAGAGTGGGACTGAGAGGACAGGAGGGAGGGAACTACAACCAGATGTAAAATGAATACATAAATAAATAAACATAAATAAATAAATAATCTTGTTCTCCAGAGTCATGTGGTTAGAGTGAGTGACATCAAACTGAAACATAAAAACTGAAATCCCTTATCTTTAAAGCCCAGTGTGGTTCTCTATTTGTTGATTTTTGTCAGATGCAATCTTAAGCTCTGTGAGTTATCTGGGGCTTGAATATTGTTCAGTGGGCACTCATTTGTAAAGTACAGAGCTTATTTTCGAATGTTCAAGGGATGACTTGGTGTAAACTAAACTTTTGAGACATGCAAAATATATATGTAACTCTAGTACAACTCAAATCTAGAACTGAGAAGAGTTTTACAGAAGCAAAACTTTTCCGAGTGGTCATGAATGTGATAGAAAGTGGAGCTTTAAAGTTTCAATATTTTTCAGCATCTTCTACCTTTAGTAACATCGACAACAATATTCAGTGAAAACAATAGAGAGTAATAATCATTATGGTGAATGGTACATGATTTTAATCATGACTATACATATCTGGCACTCTGTTGATTTCCTAAAGAATTTTAGAAATTCAGTTTTTCAAGTTTTAAAAAGCTGGGTTTCTGCCAGGAAAACTGAATAACCGATAATGGAAGAACACTAAAAGTCTTAAGATAGCCTTGCTTCTGTCTATATTAACGTGCTGTTCCCTTCTTTCCTGTATTTAATTTTATTTGCATTTCCTCCAGAGATCAAAAATAGCAGTGTATGAAAAGATGTGGACCTACATGCGATCCGCAGAGCCGTCTGTGTTTACTAGGACTACAGCTGAGGGCGTGGCTCGTGTCCGCAAGTCCAAGGGCAAATTTGCCTTTCTCCTGGAGTCCACGATGAATGAGTACATTGAGCAGCGGAAGCCCTGTGACACGATGAAAGTGGGAGGAAACCTGGACTCCAAAGGCTATGGTGTTGCAACGCCCAAGGGTTCCTCATTAAGGTGGGTGGAATAGTATAACAATAGAACACGAATTGTTATAGTATTCCACCTTCCCTGATGTCCCTGGAAAAATTCTTTTACTTTGTGTGTGAACATAGTATGTCTGTTAGTTTATTTTCTTTTTCTCCATTTCATATTTTTGATCAACAGTAAGGTAAAAGCAACTTTTAATTTCCATTCTAAAATTATCATAGTTGACATTGATCTTTGAAGGCCATATAAAAACCAAAGTGGTTGAACACTAGCTCCTTGCAGTGAGCCTAAATCATGGCTATTGTATTTTTTTTCTAGATCTCATCAACTTTTTGTGTTGTTTTGCCCACCAAAGTCTATGCTGCCTGCTGCCATTATGTCCATAGTGATTCTGCATTTTATCATTGTGTTTAAACATTATCCCCAATTGCCAGACTCTGGTAAGAAGAAATCCATTTCTTCCCAACAGAGATTTTCTTTTTCCATTTCAGTGTTTCATTCAGTATGGCATCATTTTATTTCAGACTATGTTGAGGTTGTATTGGTACTTTTGAAATCACATCCACTTCTAAAACCAACCAGACTTAGAGGTAAGACTAGGCTCTGGCTTTATGGTGCTTACTCAGGTCATACTCCCAAATATTTTAAAGGGAGTGTGATGTAAGTAAGATCTGTAAAGTTAGATCAAACAGGACTCAAAACTATGCATAGATAGACTCTGCCAAGTGGCTCCCAAGAAAAACCTTACCTAGGTTAAGAGGAGACTTTCACTCTTACAGAAATACTGGGCACCTCTGCCCTTTGCAGCCTTTTGGTTCTCCACATAGAAAATTCACCTTACACCCAGGAGGCAGACTTTTCTGTTTTCCTTAAGTAATAAAGGCTGCTTTGAACCTGCTGGGGCTAAAGCAAGTGATAACTGACAAATCACTCTGGTCTCAGTGCTGCTTAGGAGAGAAGCACAAAGCAGATTCAAGAGGAAATCACAGTCCTTGCTAAAGGGCTTAACCAAGAACCTGATCTTGAGAAGTGATGTCTCTGGTAAGCCTTTGAAAACCGAAGGTAATGAGAATTGTACTGTTGCCCGGCCACAATGAAAGCAACGTCAGTGTTCTGTAGTTGTTTTCATTGGCTTCAGAAAGGGAACTGCAATGATGTACTTGGGTGTGTTGGGTTGGGGAAGGGTTCAGATATCTATTTGAGAAACACAGGTACTGGAAATGATTGTGTTAACTCAATGGTGTGGGCGGGGGGGGGGGGTATTCTGTGACTGGTAAACTGTTCAAAGGAAATGGTTACAAAGAGTAGTCAGTAAAGACAAAATTGAGTATAGATTCTGGCAGCTCTGATCTCTGGTTTATTTGAACAAACATCCTATATAAACCTAGAGAAATAATCAGGGAAAGCACCACACTAATAAATTACTCATGATGGAAGCCTGTCTAAAAAGATTTTAGCCAAATAGAAACTTAAACTGCCACCAGGATGTTTAGACTTTGCTGATATATCTTGTATGATGTGTTCTAAAAAGTCTATGCTATCCATTCAGTCAGGTATCAGATCAACTTCCATGGAGGCAGCGGTTTAGCAGTTTAGTGTAAAGAGGTAAAATCAACTGTGGTTGGTGGTCAGGCTATTGATTACTTTCAGTGGCTGTCTCTCTTAATTAATTCTCAGTGGATATAGCTGCCTTGTCCTCTGTCTTGTGCCTTCTGATAAAGTCAAGCTTCGGGAACTGAATTTGGCCCTGTGATACAAGTGTGTCTGCCTCCCATTGATGGCTAGAGCATTTCCTCTTAAATGTGCCACTTTGTCAAATCGACACTACAGGCATTGTTTGGGGAAATGCTGAAGGGCTTCATCTGTCTAGAATTGTATAGTAATGAGTGATTGGCTTCCCCCTCTTTTCCTGTCCTCGCCTAGATCTTGTTAATGAGGCAATTGTTAAGCTCAGCACTCTGGCTGGGGAGTTTGTTTATGCATTTTGTTTTCTGTATGCCACAGTTTCCTGAGCAAGCTGGCCTCTGTTGTGTCATTTTGTCCTTGTCTTTGGGAGCATTGGAAGGACACTGAAGCCTAAAAGCATTCACCTTTTCCTCTATCTCCACTCCCCCAACCCCAGCCATGTAAGCAAGAGAGGCCTGTTAAGTTGAATGTCTTGTATTCTTTCCCCTAGGAGACTTCTGTTTCAAGAGGGACAAACCAATAAGAATCTTTTGCATACATTATTTAATTTGTAGAAACAATTTTACATTAAATACATTCATGACAGCAAAATACAGAATACATACCCATGAAACTTGTCTTACTTATTCAACAGAAACTTAAGTCTCTTTTTCCATAGAAACCATTCTTTTAAATCTAGGGTTTGCATTAATTTCTCTGTACCATGAAGCTTTAGAAAAGATGAAGCAGTAATATTTTCTTCTGTGTAATCATAAGCAGATAAGGCTGCCACGTGGCTAGCCATACTCTGTGCATCTAGAGCTTTAAGCTTCAGTGCCTTACTATGTGTTCAAAATGCTGCAGAATAAATGTCACAGAAAAGAGGAATAGGGTGGCACATATTCAGAATAGACAGTCATGACTTTGTTCTTTACCATAATCTTTAAAACAAAATACAATCAAGATCATTGCAGAGAATGCATCTATGACTAGTCTGAAAGATGTCACCGTAGGGTCTGGGGAGTAGGAGCTAAGCAGTAGAAAGCTTGAATAGCAGGTATCAGGCCCTGGGTGCAAACCCAGGCAACGGCAGTAATCAGACGATCACCTGGCACAAATGGCAGATAGTAATAAACAGAGTCTTCTACTGTTCTGAAAGATTTCGTTTCAGAATATTGTTCCCTAGACATGTATGCACATATTAAAACATTAAGCTTTTAGTTATAGATAGCTCTGAAACTATTATTGTATTTTAGCATAGATTCTTCAATTCCTAAATGACACAACAGTGCCAGGTATATTGACTTTTTTCTTTCTCCGAACTCCTTTGTTTATGCGCATTCCTGTTTAAGGTAGTCCGGATTCCGTGGTATACTCCACATCACTTCTTTGTATCCTGGCTACCCAAAGTCACTACAAAAGCTTTTCTCTAACTGGCAAGTTCTTGAGGGTTATTTCTAAATACGTATTTCTGGTGGTGTTATAATAAAATATAAAGTTTAGATAAAAGATGAAGTCTATTTATTTTAACTTTAGTATCAATACCATCAGATTCAACTATATCAGAATCATATTTCCCATTGTTCAGACACCTTTTATACCAATTGGCCATAATTCCTTATGTAGTAAATTTATATGGATTATATGCCATCAACTTTATTACATTCTTTATGCTACTTTAATCACTATGCTGTCAACTTTGTGATAAACAAACCCATTAAAAGTTTAGGTTGATATGCTTAATGGAAATGTGCAAACTATTATGTAGCTTTTATCTAGCATCGTCACACAGCACCGAAGAATAAAGCAGTGAATCTCATCTGCAGATTGCTTCTGGCCTTTACATCTGGATCCAAATATCTGAAGCCAGATTAAAATCCTGTAGTTCGCAGTGCTTTATCAACCAAAAATTTATCTTCCCTAAAGATGTTTGTAGAATCGTGTCTAAAACAGACAATTTTTTTTCTGACACCAATGGAAGAGGATGGTGTTTCAAAAGAAGAAAGCTCAGAGAGAACTTGTGTCAGTGTATGAATTCTGAAAAGAGTAAAGCCTGCTTGGACTTGGAGATGCTCAGCCACAAGCACTTGTGGCACCAGAAGATAGTCCTTGGTAGCCAGGCCTGACATGGTTCCTTTACAGCAGGCACTCTGGGCCTCCCAGCCATAGCATGGCATGGTCGGGGAGGGGCAGGAGTACTAAGAAAAGGAAGTGGAAAACTCCATTTTTTATTAGACTTTCTTTTTCAGTGTGTAGGAGAGCCACTGGCTTCTTGGGATGTTTGGACTAAATTACCTTTCTTTCACATTATTCGCAGGGTAGATGTGTGAAAAATTATATCCTAATTTGTGTGGAATAGTGTATTCTATAGAACCACTTTACAATGTAATTAGTAAAACATACTTTATCATAAGTTCAAAAGCATTCTAAAAGTTTAGAGAAGTGGAGCTTGTGGCGCACTATGTATGAGAATAAAAAATTTTTATGTCAGAAATGAGTTAACTTAATGTTTAATATAAATATAGAAAAACTGAAAAGTACAGAAATGTGAAGATGGGTAGGAATATGACTGAGTTTCTTTGGCCTTAAATGAAGAAATGCTCATTTATGTCTTCTGGAAATGAGATGTAGTAGCTTTTTATATAATTATACAATTTTAATACAGTATTTCCTTAATTTGTTCAGAATTTTATACATGTATCCAATGTATTTTGGTCAGATCCACTTTGCATTTTCCACTAATTCCTCCTCGGACCCTCCCAACATGGCTCCATTCCAGCCTTACATCCCACTGACTCCTGTTAGTGCTAACTCTATGAGCACAGGCACATAGCCATCCACTGAAGCAGTGCCCACGTCCCCAAAGAAAAGTTACTCTTTGTCCTCCTGCAACTGTCTACTGCCAGTATAGTGCCTTACCTAACGGTAGGGCCTGGAGAACCCCTTTCTCCTCATGTTAGAATTTTGACTGGCTTAATCTTACCCAATGTTTATATTATAAGAAAAGATGCTCGTGAATATTCTGTATAGTCATTGTTGGCGTTTGCACAGATGCTTTCACAAAGTAGGCTATTGTGATCCCATTGTGTTTTGAACAGAATATAGTTTATCTGGCTAAGGATTAGATGAACACAAGAAAAACTGGTTGCAACTTTCAGACACACAGAAAGAAGCAAACAAATCCCCCCAGTGTGCATTATATTAAGGCTCCCCAGGTTTCTATAGTGCTGCTGGCATGGACTGTGACTACCAATTAGTTAACATTCACAAATTGACATGGCACATGGTAAACACACTGAGGCTACATATTTCCTGGGGAAAATGTGGCCGAGTAGGACCATATACTCCATCCTTCCTTTTTTGGATATTTAAGAAAAGTGAAAATAATATTTCTGTAATTATCTGTAATTTGAAGTTTTTATTTTAGCTTTTCTATAATTAAATACGGCTTCAAAAATAGCTCCCTTGAAAAAGAAACAAACATTAATATTTTTCCTACTTCTTCAGACAATAAATACACCATATATGACACATTTTTGCTTTTCTTCCCATTTGATCTAAATCTGCTAACACATAACTCTATAAATGGATCCTGGTTTCCAATTGAGATTTTTTTCCAACTAATTTGTAAGTTTTTCACTCCAAGGACACATGGCAAGCACCTCAACATTCAGTACAAACTTGAAAATTTACTAAAGTTAGTGTTTAGTTCCTTTTTTCATTTTTATCTGTACACTTATAAGTTATGTTTTAGTGACATTTTGTGGGTATAGACTTTGTGGTTATTTTCATTTCTACTACAAAGAAAGATATACTTAACAAAATGAAATTCCTACAATAGAAATTGTAGAATCTAAGCTTTTGCAGCTTGATTTGATGAGAAAACAGAGGCTAGACCCCAGCTCTGATATTCAAGGCAGTTTCAAATTATTGGATTTTCACTTCACACAATTGCTTCCTAGAAAATAAAATCAGCTGTGGTAATGTACAATTGTAATTCCAGAAATGGGAGATGGAAACAAGAAGATCAAGCATTCAAAGTCATTCTCAGAAAACACTGAGTCTGAGGCCAGCCTGAAAAACATGTGACCCTGTCTCATAAATAAAAGAATGATAACAAATAAATGAATATGAATGTTTTGAGCATCCAGAAGAGCAAGACAAGAGTGTGGTGACTTTTATAAGTATGAATGACCTCTTCCTATCATGGTGAACAAAAGCCAGATATGAGTTCTTTCTTACAAATCTTTCCAATGGAACTGAATTGAAAGCATTCTCTCAAAGAGTTCAGAGAGCTAGAAAGTGAGACAATGCAGACAGTCAAATGAGAAGGTAAAACTGCAGCTAGGCAAAACACAGCATCAGAAAAATCTCCTAACATATGAAGTCAATATCCTACAAAGTAGACAAATGAGCACCTGATACCAGTTGTCCTAGGCCTATTGTTTCTGCATTTGTGTTGAGTTGGATTTGCTGATCTAGGCAAACTATATGGACAAGTTGTTCTCATTTAAGTCTTAGATGCAGGACAAGCACTCTGCAGCAGAGAACTTAGCCATCTGAGGATTTCAGTGTCCACAAGTGTACCTGGCCAGAATGAATTACAGTGAATACGCATAAAGTGACCAAACCCCCAAGCCAGGAAGGGCGAGTGTGGCATCATCATGAAGAAGTAGTGATATGAGAGGCCAAGGTTAATGTGAGCCTGGGGTTAGTATGTGAAAACATTGTATTCTTGCACTTTGAAGTGCATAAAACAGATTTGAGTAAAAAAGTCCTATTTCCATTTGTTCTTTTAATATTGAATTTCCCATGCATTTACAGTCAACGTTATTTAGATGAAGCTTTAAATTTTGCAATGTAAAGTCTTGTTTCTTATTGTCTATAGAGTAGATTTGCACAGTGACTATAAAGTGGCTCTTAAATCCTTAAAAAAAAAAACTCTTCAATGAATAGACTGCATCAGGAAAGTTTCCTGCACATAAAAACTCAGGATTATGACTTTTATAGATTACAAACCCACTTGGCATTCATAACCAGAAAACTGTATTTCAATTACAAGTAGCTCTTTGTGCAGCCTCAGAGAGTAAACAAAGGTCACGTAGTGAGTTTTGTAGCAGTGTTTGCAGATGCAATTCTTCAGACATCTCCTGAAATGAAAGCACGCCAGGTAGGGGCAAGCTGGGCCCTTCAGCAGGGTAGAGGGCAGCCTGGGACCTTTATATCAGGCTGCGCAGGATCATACTTCTTGAATAGCTCTTATAAATCTGGAGATAAAAGAGAAGCCTTCTAGCCATTCTGCAATATATTCCTGCCCCTTACGGCTCCAGGTCACTCTTACCTGAGAGAACAGAGACAAACTAGAGAAACTTAAGAAGAATAGGTGGAATAAAACTCTTTCTACATGCCATAATTATAGGAAAATAAAGAATACCTTGACCATGTACCACATACCAGTTAACACTTTGGAGGAATACATAGTAAAGTGAACATTAATATAGTTTCATAAGATTCATTTAAGCAATGGTTCTCAATTTTCCTTATAATGTGACCCTTTAATATAGTTCTTCATGTTGTGGTGACCACCAAAATATAAAATTATGTTTGTTGCTATTTTGTTACTGTCATTTTAGAACTGTTATGAACTGTAATGTAAATATCTGTGATTTCTGATAGTCTTATGTGACCCTTGTGAAAACTCCATTCAGTCCCAAAGAGGTCACGGCCCACAGATTGAGAGCCGTTGCCTTAAAGTTCATAGTATTGTAAAAAATGTCATCTACACATCAGTGGAAAATTCTCCATCTTGGTGCTTTAATATAATTCTATGTTGATGATAATCATCTCCTTAGAAGATCATAGGTAAATATTGGTTTTCTGAAAACATGATAATCTACTTCACCAGAATATATGAGAAAACATCCATCCACCACTCTAGATGGGATCAATTTCTTTTGTGCAAAACCAGTATCAGCCAACATGGAACTAGTTGTATGGTTTCATATTTAAGAAGGGAAGATAAAATAGTTTGGCTGTCGTGCAACAGTATAGAAAATTACAATTATTCCAATTTAGAAATATATTGTGCTTTAATTTAGAATAAGGAAACAAGTTCATTTATTTTTAAAGGTTTCTCCTCACCCCAAAATAGACCTCTAGCTGTTGGTTTCAGAATCAAGTAGCAGACATCTGAGGTGCCTTTGTTACGTACATACAGTGTTACAGGAATGGAAGCACCCGATGAGAAAGCTACCTTTCATATCTCTGATGCCTGCACCGTCTAACAAACAAACAATCTACTGAATAAAAGACTTTAATAAAGGATGAATAGGTCAGCAAAACATTGAATACCACTGTTTCTCCTTTTTCATAATTGAACTTCAGTTCTTTTATGTGGACAGATCCCAAACTTTCTGGGAACCTAAAATTTAGAAAGATATGCAAAAAAAAAAAAACAAAAACAAAAAACAAAAAAACAAAAACAAAACAAAATTCACTTGCAAAAACTTTGGCATCGTCTCAACATAAGCTTTTCATACCACAAAATTCAATGACAAAGGAGAAGTGGAAGCACGCAAGCACCTTTGTACTTCAGGCTTATCTATCAAAGCCTACAGTACTGAGTGTTAGAGGAATTTAGTTTTAAAGTCTTACTGGCCACACAAAATCTTATATTGAAATAACTAGATTTAATTTAGGTTATCATTTCACTTTTTTATTGTGAAGTACTCAATGAAAAAACTGAGTACAGATAATTCTTTTTAAGCAAAATTTGAAGTGGGATGATTTCTTGAGTACTGCTTAGCAGATAACAGGAATAAGAATAAAACTGGAGTTTCAATCTAATAAATGGGACACTAACATCTACTTACTTTCAGAGTAAATGAAAATGTACATGGATTCCACTTCCATTTTGCTTTACTGCACAGAGACACATAAAAACCACCAAGCGGCAAAAGTCTGTCTAGGACTAAGCACAATCCAGCTCCAGCCCTCAAACTCCTCTTTTTTCCAGATATTTGCAGTTAAATATCTTCAAATTTTCAGAAAACTCTTATCACTTGTTTCTTTTTTATTTGCTAGAAGCCTTAACATAAAAACAAAATTTTGTAATAAAAATCTGAATGGGAAGTTAATGCAGGTACCCAGAGAAGTAAGACAGTGCCTATTTTACGTTTGAAGCTGGTCAGTAAAATGCAGGATGCGGTGACGCTGTTGCCCTTACACTAACTCCCACTGCAACTAGGTACATTCTATTAAATAATGTAGTAATGACGGTATTACATTGACAAAAAAACTCATTATCTAATATCTAATTTTTGCTTAATTTGCTCACTTCAAAAAAAAGGTGTTTAATTTGGCTCATATAAAACAGTAAAAATCATTGCCCAGTATCTTTCTAAAATGAGAATCTCACAGCAACAGTAGGATGTTACTGTCTTCAAATGAATTCCTTCTAAATCTCCTTTGTAGGGAAAAACTGTAAATAAGGGTTCAGTGACTTTCCCAGAGCTCCAGCTGAAGCTAGAATTGAGGTCTACTGACTCCTTTCTCCAGTGCTTTTAAGGGAAAAGATTTAAATTTTTTTCTTTAATAAGAACACGGTTTGACTTGAAAAACAACAGCATATTTTTAAATTCTTTACTTTTCTCAGTTTTGCCAACACTGATAATGGCAAGGTACATTAAAAATATCCATATACAACTCAAGTTTGCACCTAAATTTAGGGAGAAATAGGATATATTCCTATTTAGCTGAGGAAATTACACAGAGGTAGATAACAAATCCGCCAAAGAAAGACTTTACCATGGTTATAGCTGCTTCTCACAAAGATATAAAAAATTCACTGTCTAATAATCTCCAATACCCAACTTGTTCAATCAAGAAGAAGTGAAAGAGATTCTCAGTCTCCTAGAGAATGTCATGTGGGGGGAAAACAGCTCCACCACACCGCCCCCCGCCCCCGCGCTTCAAACCACTGCAGGTGACAAGCATGCCCTGGCTGCGTAGTTCAGTCTCAGAACTCACTAGGCTTCCTTTGAGTTCTGAGACAGGAAGAAAGTCAGTCTCAGGTGATAGAACCATGGATGGTTTGGAAATGAAACAATCCACTTCTTTGGTGGTGGTCTGTTATACAGTGAAATGAAAAGGTGTTTTTAAAGCTATTTCTCAGATAGAGATTGTGGTATCACACACCTATGTGAATAGAGATTGAAAAGAAGTGCTAGGTTCACACTTTGAATGAGGCACATATGTGAGAAAATCCACTGGGATACATAAAAGGTAGAATTAATGTGGAAGTGCAGGCAGAATTTGAATATTATTGAGAACAAATTACATATTTTCATATGCAGATGTGATAAAAATAAATTATCCCACATCAAATGATCTTTCAAAATAAAATATTTGAGAAGATAGTTTTTAGGGATATTATAGTAATCTTCAGAATTGCAATAATATTAATTTCTCTTGCATTTTCCTCTTTTTCTCAAGTAGCCACCACTTACTGCTGAAGTGTAGATGCTGTACAGTGACTCTAATTCGACGCAGCCTGGGCAATATATCTACAGTTGCTTTGTTGGGTTAATTCCTATATTTTCTAAACACAAAGATTTGTAGTTCAGAACTGTAACAAACACAGATGAAATAGGTTTTTTTTCTAAGACAAAATGCACTTTTTGTTTTCATTTTAAGCATGGTTTACAATCTTTAATTGTCTTTGTTTCAGAAAAAAAAGTAGTATGCTGATCTAAAGTTTAGAGGGTAAAAGTATTAATGTTCAGCACAACCATTTTTAGTATATTTACCAATGATAAAGAGGAACATTATGTTGCAACTGGAAAACTTTTATTATATCATGAAACATTAAGGTCATTGAACTTCATAGGGTTTCTCCAGTGCAAATCAGATGGAGTGACAGAGGGAGACAAGATTTGTGATGTAACACAGAATTGTCCATAGTTTTTCCCTCCTGCACATTTTCTTAGTGGCAATTAGGATACTGTAGATAATGTCCCTCATTTTGCTGTCTTTGGGACAAACTGAGGTTCCAGCATGCACCAATCTGCTCACTTGATGTCATTTTACTTGATGAAGTTTTTTAATAAGTTACCCAAAGTTAAATAACAATAGCACATGATCTTGTATGGGTTCAGGCTCATTCTTGGTCTCTACTCTTCCTTATGTCTCACGGAATTCAATCAATTGTCTGGTATTAACTTTATATGGGAGCCAATCAGCCACCCTCTCTGAAATTATGCCAAAGGATAACTACAAACTGACTTTAAGAGCAATTAACTAGGCAATACCTTCAACAGAGGTGATAGTTCAAATAAGAAAAAAAAATTTCAGGGACTACATAATGAGAAATAAAGATTTAATAATAGCTGTCACATACAAAGCTTGTGTAAATGAATGACCAATTGTATTTGATGTTTCATGCGTGCAGACACATGAGTCTATGGAAACACATGTCATCTAGCTATTGGATGACAAAAGTGCTATTGGAGCCATTATTATAGAGTACTCAAATTTATGCCTCATTCGCTGTGCTATCTATCTTTTCAAAGACACCATGAGTCCTATTTAATCACAGATACTTTAAGGAAGAAAACTCCATCTGCTAATGGTTACAGTGCCCCGGACTTGCTTTAACTAAAACTGAAGCCTTGCTAGTAGACGAAGGAAAAAGTTTTTTTTAAAAAAATCTCACCTATGTTTCAGATGAGACTTTTTCCTAATCCTCCCATCCAATGTCCCCTTAACATGTTATTTTTAGTTTTTATAAGAATTATTGCTTCTTTGAGGTCAGATTAAGTACAGCTCTGCACACTTTCTCATAGCACTATAATTTTATTACCAAGGGCAAGAGGAGTATCAGGCCACCTACTTCTCCTTGGAACCTCTTTCTGTACGTTACCCTGTCACTCCTGCTGATCAATTGCTCAAGCAGTGCAGTCCCTTGAATTTTCCTGCTCTAAGCCCGTCTGAAACGTATTAGGGTTCTCTGACAATACAGACCAATTGAGTAAGAGACACCTTATTTTCAGTCTTACACAGGTATTGTCCATTCCCTTTGGCTTAATACTTAAAATGAGTTTCAATTGGATTCTGTGAAAGCCCCATCATATCAGACAGTTGGTAGTATCATGTGAGACTTGAAGAAGGGGTTGGCCAGAACTGAACTTGACTTTAATACAAGACCATGTTCTATTATTGTTTAACTTTGGGTATTTCTCCCCTAGGAGGAGGACAGAGGAGAACTAACCAGCTTCAGGACCAAGGTAAGAGGGGAGTTTTCTTTCAAAAGAATGGGTTCCATCCATTTGAAGGAAACCCCTCCCCCACCTATTTGTTAATCCCTTTTTCTTTATACATTTATATTTTTAATCCACCAGCATTAGGAAACCAGCTTGCTACCTATGCATAGTAGTTATTTCAATATCCACTTACAACTTTTATAACAGGAAAAAAAAAGGAAAACCCTTTACACAAGTCATAACAGTTGTATGCTACCGCATTCATTTTTTCCATCCTCATTAAATATCAGCACCAGTCTTCCATTGAGATTTAAATTCTTTAGCTGTTCATTTTTCATATATAGAATACTCATAGTTATTATCACTCAAGCCATAATGGGTAAGAAAATACAAAAATGTTAAACTAAACTTCAAAATGCTTCTCACAAAATACATTGTTATCAAGAAAATGAAAGATATCTAATTTTGAAGTAAAATTAGGCTAAACTTTCAAGATGAAATAATATAGACTAACTACAAGTTTTTAATGCAATATATAAAAAGTACAGCAAGAAAAATAGTAGGAAAGGAAAATATTTTGAGCACTCTCTTTGGGAGCTGATTCACCACCCCAACAAACCTCTTGATGTTGACTTTAATTATTCCCATAGTATGTTCATTTTTCTTATTATTGTCTTTTGAAGTCATCAATTTTGCCCATTGTTTTTCCATACAAGAGTTCCCATGGAAAGATACAAAGTTGTTTGCTGACTTTTACATGCATGCTGTGGCACACATTCCCCTCCACTCCCCTCATACACACACACACACACACACACACACACACACACACACACACACACACAAAAGAAAAGAAAAAAAGAAAGAAAGAAATAGAACTTAAGCTTTGTCATTTTTAATTGAGTTAACAATAATTAATGAGTATTCGAATATGTTTGTATTGTGAATGCCGTTGTCTCAAAGATAAGCAGTTGAGGAACCAGAAAGAAAAAGTTTATAAAACACCTGTTATCCAGGCAGGTTCAGGTTCTCTGAATCTGAAGAAAGAGCTAAATGCACAAAACCAACTCTCCTATAGGGAAACGAGAGCCTGAGACAAGAGAATCCCCAGAGGATCATGGGCCACTTATCCTTGCTCACACAGCTGTTAACAACAAAATACCCTCCTTCAAACGTGGTTGGAAGAAGAGGCTCCCCAATCAAGTTTACCCACTAACCCACTCACACTGCACCACCTCATACTTGTATTCACATAAATAAATATATACACGAACATTACACAGCCATAATAGATATTTTTAAACTAAAAAGGTAAGATGAGTTGATTGCTACCTTTATGTAGGAAAGTGTAAATTTGTTACCTTTAGGAACTGCAGAACAGAAGCCAGGCTTTGGTGGCACATGCTTTTAATCCTAGCACTTGGGAGGCAGAGGTAGGTGGATCTCTGTGAGTTCGAGGCCAGCCTGGTCTACAAAGTGAGTCCAGGACAGCCAAGGCTACACAGAGAAATCCTGTCTTGAAAAATCAAACAAACAAACAAAAAAGAACTGCAAACAGACTTAGAATTCTTTGATCAGAAATCCTCATGTTCTTCCTTTTGTGAGCCTACTGAATGGCCCTGAACGCTGTGGATAATCACTTTTTTTTCTTTAGCAAAATTCTTGTTTCATAAATAGTAGTTTTACTGCTCAAGTTCATTTTTCTATTTTTACTACTCTCCCACCTAATCAAAAGCCCATAAGAAAGATAGGAAAACGAGAGAAAATCTACTAACACAAATATTATTTTGTATGAAAAGCTCCAAATGCTTGCCTACTGGTAAAGAACCTAACATCTCAAACCAGAGAGAAAAGTTGAAACTGTTCTCACCTAATATTTTATGAAAATCCTAAAATATTTTAAAGTGAACATAAGCTAGACATATTTAGAGAACTAAACATATGTATACAGTATCTAGTGAAATAAATTTTAGTGAAATAAACCTAAACATGGAGCTGACATTTGGTCTTTACTGATGATAGATATGGCATTTAATTTCCCAAGTCAACTGAATTAACTATTCCAATTAGTAAATTTAGTAGCAGAAATTGATTTTTAATTATAAATTATATATAAATTATATAATTATATAATAATCTCTTTACAGCCTGATCCCAGCCACCTCCCTTCTCTCCTCTTAGTCTCACTCTTACACTCCCTCCCCCAATTCCCTTCTCTCCCTCTTCTCAGAGAAGGGAAGGCTTCCAAGGTGTACCAACACACTGGGCGCCTCAAGTCACAGCAGGACTAAGCCCAT
This sequence comes from Acomys russatus, assembly GCF_903995435.1. Classification (NCBI taxonomy): domain Eukaryota; kingdom Metazoa; phylum Chordata; class Mammalia; order Rodentia; family Muridae; genus Acomys; species Acomys russatus. Next base: position 1,313,731 of record NC_067150.1, on the reverse strand, counting down.
CCTCACCCACTAGGAACTGTGAAGGCAGCAAGCTAGGGGAACGGGAACTAGAGTCAAGCTACAGAATCAGAAACAGCCCCTACTCCCATTGTTAGGGAAAACACGGGTTGACCACTCTACACATCTGCTATATATGTTTACGGAGCCTAGGTCCACATGGTTCAGTCTTTTTTTTAAAGAGAGATTTATTTATTTATTATGTATGTAGTGTTCTGTCTGCATGTACAGAGGGCACCAGATCTCATTACAGATGGTTGTGAGCCACCATGTGGTTGCTGGTAATTGAACTCAGGACCTCTTGAAGAGCAGCCGGTGCTCTTAACCGCTGAGCCATCTCTCCAGCACAATCTTCATGGGCCCAGATTAGTTGGTGTTGTAGGTCTTCTTGTGGTGTCTATGATCCCTCTGGCTCCCGCTGTCTTTCCTCCCACTCTTCCACAGAAGAGCTCAGCCTATTGTTAGGCTGTGAGTCTTTGCATCTGTTTTCAGCAGCTGCTGGATAAAACCCCTCAGAAGAAAGTTATGCTAGCCTCTTGTAAAGATCCCTTTCTCTGTCTATTTTAGATGTTCATTTTATTTCCTCTTCTACGTGAGATTCAAACATTCCCCCCTTGGCACCTCCTTGGCTTCTTTGGGTCTGTGGATTGTAGCATAGTTATCTTATACTTTATGCTAATAGCCGCTTATTAGTGAGTAAATAACATGCATGTCTTTCTCTTTCTGAGTCACGTCACTGAGGATGATCTTTTCTAGTTCATGATTTCCTTGCTTTTAATAGCTGAATCATGAATAATTTCATGATTTCTTTGCTTTTAATAGCTGAGTGGTATTCCACTGTGCAAATTAACCCTAATTTCTCTATCCATTCTTCAGTTGAAATACATCTATGTTGTTTCCAGTTTCTGACTAGTAGAAATAAAGCTCCTATAATCACAGTTGAGCAAATGTCCCTGTTGTATGGTACAGCATCTTTTGGGTATGCCCTTAGGACTAGTATAGAGATATTCTCAATTTTCTGAGAAATCTCCAGATTGGTTTCTACAGAGGTTGTACACATTTGTTCTCTGGCTCTATGTCCTTCCTAGCATGTGCTGTCACTTGATTTTTTTTTTAACTTAGTCATCCGGATGATTGTAAGATGGAATCTCAGAGTCATTTTTTATTTGCCTTTCAATGATAAATAAGGAGGTTGATCATTTCTTTAAGATTTACCCACCATTAGAGATTCCTCTGCTGAGAATTTTTTGTTTGGCTCTGTACCAGAGTTTTAATAGTGTGAATTGGTTGGTTTAATTTCTTGAGTTCTTTATAAATTTTAGAGATTAGCCTTCTGTCCAACATAAGGTTGTTGAAGACCATTTCCCAATCTGTAGACTGTGGGTTTCTCCTAAGATGGACATGGTAGGTCTTTCCATCTTCTTGTATCTTCTTCAATTTCTCTCTTCAGAAACTTAAAATCTTTCACTTCCTTGGTTAGAGTTACACCAAGATATTTTATATTATTTGTAGCTATTGTGAAGGGTGTTGTTTCCCTAATTTCTTTCTCAGGCTGTTTATCTTCTGTATACAGAAAGGCTACTGGTTTTTGTTTTTGTTTTGTTAATTTTGTGTCCAGCCACTTTGCTGAAGGTATTTATTGGCTGTAGGGGTTCACTGCTGTAACTTTGGGGATCATTTCTGATACTGTCATATCATCTATGTATAACAATAGTTTGACTTCTCCCTTTCCGATTTGTATCCCCTTGATCTCCTTTAGTTGTCTTATTGCTCAAGCTAGAACTTCCAGTATTATAGTGAAGAGATACAAAAAGAGTGGGACGTCTAGTCTTGTTCCTGATTTTAGTAAAATTGCTTAGAGTCTCTCTCCATTTAATTTGATGTTGGCTATTGGCTTGCTGCATATTGCCTTAATTATTTTTAGGTATGCCCCTTGTATCCCTGCTCTCTACACAGCTTTTAACATGAAGAGGTGTTTAATTTTTGTCAAAGGCTTTTTTGGCATTTAATGAGATGATCATGTGGGATTTTAAAGTTTTTATATAGTGTATTACGTTTATGGATTTTCATTTATTAAACCACCCATGCATCCCAACTTGGTTGTGGTAGAAAATATTTGTGATGTATTCTAGTATTTGTTTTGTGAGTGTTTTATTGTTTGCTTTTGCATCAATGTTCATAAGGGATATTGGTCTAAAATGTTCTTTCTTTGTTGGGTCTTTGTCTGATGTCAGAATCAGGGTTCTACTCACAGAATGAATTTGGCAATGTACCTTCTGTATCGAATTTGTGGAATAATTTGAACATTGGTATTTTTTGTAGGGTGGTTTTAATGATTGCTTCTATTACCTTCAGGGATATAGGCCTATTTAATTTGTTTACCTGATCTTGATTTAACTTTAGTAAGTGGAATGTATCCAAAAATTGTCCATTTCATTAAAATTTTTCAATTTTGTGGAATACAGGTCTTTGAAGTAAAACCTAGTGATTCTTTGTATTTTCCCACTGTCTGTTGTTATAACCCTTTTTCATTTCTGATTTTGTGAATTTGGGTACTACCTCTGACTTTTAGTTACTTTGGCTAAGAGTTCATCTAAAATGTTGATTTTTCTCAAACAACCAGCTCTTGATTTTGCTGATTCTTTGTTTTTACTTCATTAACTTCAAGCCTGTGTTTGATTATTTCCTGACATGTGCTCCTCTTAGGTTTGCTTCTTTTTGTTCTAGACCTTTTACATGTGTTGTCAAGTTGCTAGTACGGGATCACTCCGATTTCTTTATGAACTTTCCCATTTAATTGCTTTCATTGTGTCCCATAAGTTTGGGTATATTTTGCCTTCATTTTCATTAAATTCTAAATTCTATAATTTCTTTATTTATTTCTTCTCTGACTCCATGTTCACTGAGTACAGTGTTGTTCAGTTTCCACAAGTGGGTAGGCTTTCTGTTGTTTCTCTTGTTAACTTTCAGCTTTAATTCATAGTGGTGGAAAGATAAAATGGGTAATCTCAATCTTCTTGTATCTATTGAATCTTGCTTTGTAGCTGATTATCTGGAGAAGGTTCTGTTAGGTGCTAAGAAGAAGGTATATTCTTTTGTGTTTGGGTGAAAAGTTCTGTATGTATGTTAGGTCTATTCAATTCATGACATCTGTTAGTTTTATTATTTCCATGATTTAAGCTTTGTAATGTTTCTTTTATAAATGCGTGTGCCCATGTATTTGGGCATAGATGTTCAAAATTGAGACATCATCTTGGCAAAATTTTCCTTTAATGAGTATGAAGTGTCTTTCCCCATCTTTTCTTATTCCTTTGGTTGAAATTCTATTTTATTATATATGAAAATGGCTAGTCCAACATACTTCTTGGGTTTGTTTGTTTCTTTTCTCTGAGATAATGTCAATCTTTGTTGCTGAGGTATGTTTCGGGTTTTGTTTTGTTTTGTTTTTGTATGCAGCAGAATGATGGGTCCTGTTCATGAATCAATTCTGTTAGGCTACGTCTTTTGGGGGGAATTTAGTCCATTAATGTTAAGAGATAATAATTACCAATGATTGCTAGTTCCTGTTATTTTTATGTTAGTAGTGATAGTATGGTGTGTGTGTGTGTGTGTGTGTGTGTGTGTGTGTGTGTGTGTGTGTGTACTTGTCTTCTTTTGGCTTTGCTACAGTAGAGTTATTTATTTCCTGTGTTTTCTTGGATGTAATTAACCTCCCCGTGTTGGAGTTTTCCTATATGGCTGGATTTGTGCATATTTGGTTTTGTTATGGAATATCTTATTTTCTACATTTAGGATGAGTGATTGAACATTTTGCTGAGTATAAGTAGTCTGGGATGACATTCTTGGTCATCTGCCCAGGCCTGTCTCTGTTGAGAAGTCAGGTGTAATCTTGATAAGTCTGTCTTTAAATGATACTTGGCCCTTTTCCTTTGCCACTTTCAACATTCTTTCTTTGTTTGCACATATGGTATATTGATCCTTATGTGGCAGGAGGATTTTTGTTTCTGGTCCAGTCAATTCAGTGTTCTGTAAGCTTCTTGTATGTCTATAGGCATTCTTTCTTTAGGTTGGGGAAAATTTCTTCTATAATTTTGTTGAAAATATTTTCTGGTCTTTGGAGCAGAGAATCTTCTTTTTCTTATATTCCTCTTTTTCATAGTTTTTCTCTTTTCATAGTGTCCCTGATTTCTTGGATGTTTTGTGTTAGAAACCTTTAATATTTAACATTTTCTTTGACCAGTGTATCGATTTCTTCAATTATATCTTCTATGCCTGAGATTCTCTCTTCTTTCTCGTATGATCTGTTGGTGATATTTATGTCTATGGATCCTGTTCTCTTCCCTAAGTTTTTCATCTTTAGGATTTCCTCAGTTTGTGTTTTCTTCATTATTTCTATTTCCACTTGCAGCTCTTGAAATACTTTATTCATTTCCTTCACCTGTTTGTTTTTATTTTCCTGCATTTTCTTAAGGAATATATTCATTTTCTCTTTAAAGGCCTCTATCTGTTTGAATTTATGGTCCTGTATTTCTTTAAGAAATGTATTCATTTTCTCTTTAAAGGTATTAATCATCTTCATAAGAATACCTTTAAGGTAAGTTTCAGTTATGTTAGTGTATCCAGTTTGTTGTAGTAGAATAACTAAGTTCTGGTGGTGTCCTGGTTCTTGTTGCTTTTGCTCTTACACTAGCCTTAAGCCATGTGTTTGTCCCTAGTGTTGGCTAGGCATTCCTAATGCTGCTGTACTCTGTGGAAAGGCAAGTAGAATAGGATGAGGTGGAACCCATAAAGACCTCTTCAAAAAGGCTGTAGGCTGGGGCTGGATTTTCATGGGGCCTGAAGCCCTCCTGAGGGAGAGTGAAATGGCAATGAGCCAGATGCTGGAGGCTCCTGGGGCTCCAGCACATCTCCTCAAGAAAATGGGTAGAGCTGCAGGAGGGAGGCTGGTAGAGTCTTGGCCTGGAAGCTGGAACTCAGGCAACAGCCACAGCTTTCTTCTGCTGTATTCCAGTTGGACACACAGGCAGAGTATTTTGGGGGTGGGGGGTATATAACCTGGATGATACTGGGACCTGGCAGGTCTCCTCAAGAGAGGCAGTAGAGCCAGAGGCTGGAGCTAGGTATCCCTAGTTCATAGCAGTCCTTCTCTGAAAGGCGCATAACATTCTAGTAACAGAAGTCTTATCTAAAAGTCTTTTACAGGATAAATGTAGAGAGATTAAAATTGGTTTGAAAAATCATCTTTTTTGTAATATTATATTCTTCTTGACATTAAAACACCAGATGTATCTGATTTTATTAGTGTTCTTTCCAACAAAGTGCATGAAATGAATGATCCCTTTTGCTATTTTTTCTTGATAAATTATCTTCTGTTATATTCATAGATAGTGTAACTGCTTCAGTGTCTTTCTTGCCAACATTCAATAGAAAGTTTTGGAGCATTTATTTCCTGTACTCTGCAAAGGCAATTCTGTGGGGTGTCATTTTTTAAGTCTTGTAAATGTAAACGTAAATGTAAAACACCTATGTCTTGTTTTACATATAATATATAGCTGCTGCTCTGTGAGCAAGCAGAATTCAAACACATATTGTTACAGACAAGCCTGTAATGGAGCCATGGCTGTCCCATATTGGAGATGTTATCCTTATTCGATCTTAAGTGTGTGAGAGAAACCTTATAAAGAGGGTCCAGACGGATTCATTGGTTGAATGAATATCTGTAAGTGATTATGGACAGATATAAAATAGAGAAAAATATGAGAAAATGGGGGAAGTAAATTATTGAAAAGGGGTCTATTGAGTTTGGAGTTAATTATACACAAAATACCATTGGATCTATTAGGAAACCACCCTGGCTATGGGCAGAGAGGGTGTGCATAGAAGACAAGGGTGTGTAGAAGATTAGACTCCAGCATTGAGTAGATATTGCCAGTGTGCAGCCTTTAACTTTAGACATCCCCTTTTCTCATTTGTTTAATAGAGTCAGTCTCATCATATAATAAAAATATACTTTAAAAATACTCATAGGGCTGGAATTTCAAAAAAGTTACAATACCTTGAGGTGATCACAGAGCACGAAAGGTGTTTGTCAGTGTGCTACATCACTGTGGAGAACAGAGTTTATCCTGTCTCTGGACACTGAGGGAGTGAAGCAGCCAATGGAGCTGGTGCTAGATAACAAGGGCCAGCGTGGCAGAAATAAAACACAAAGTCAGGAGTACATTCTAGAGTAACAGTTCTTAAAGATGGTTGAACATACAAAATGAAAGTAAGTGAAAATTTAAATATTAGAATAAGTTTTTGTGGCTTGTTCTTGTTACTTTAGTATTTTTTAGACTGCTAATTCTTCTAAGTAAACATTCTGCTCTCGTATAAAATATCAGGATTCCCTGTGGTGATATTCTTAGTGACCCAAAACTAAGAACATTTTATTTATTCAAATATGCATCTTATTTTAAGCTTAAGGAAAAATGTTGTGTTACCATGTAGTCAAATCACTACCCTAAAGATTATTGGGATCATTTCTTAAATAAGATTACCTGCACCTCTTCTGTCATATTGAAGAAATAGGTGTTGCATTGACAGACCACCCACCTTTCACGTTTTATGTGAACATGAGTGTAATAGCCAGCAACATTATTTGTGCATGGTGCCTATAAGTCAAATGCCCTCCACAAATTAATCAGGGAAAATCCTTACCAAGCCAGCCAAACTCTTTAGGAAAAAGACACATTCCTCAGAGAGACATAGCAGGATGGAAATAGCATTTGCACACAGGAAAGAATGTCAGAGAAGCAGAGAGTCAAAGTTCTTAGAAAAGAGCACTGGATAAGAAGGCAGATGACTTCTAGCCAGTTGGGCTTTGCTGGACAAGTCACTTAACTCTCATTATGCTCAATGATTGTATCTGTGAAATGAGAAAAGAAAAGTTCACCTCTAACCCACATGTTGACTCAAAGGAAAAAACAAAACAAAACTTCTCAAGATTCTAAGTCCATAAAGCACTCCTTGAAGAATTTTAGGAAGCAAGCAAGAATATAAAGTAAAGTATGATCTATAATTCATAGACTGGATCAGAATTCTGCAATCATATCAACAAGAATAAAGAGCAGAGTCCAGAAAGTAGAAGAACCCCAATTCTAGAACATGGCAAAACCTGCACCACTTTACCTCGTCCAAGCAAGACTGGAGCAATCATGGCACCACATTGTAGAACATCTCATTTGCAGTGAATGACAGTGACCAGTTTTCTGAATGGTACTTTAAACTAATAATGATCTCAGCTTGAAAATCAAATTCCATTTTGAGAAAATGCAAAGTACATCATGAATCATCTTACAACGCATCAGATTGTGGCTTCATACAAAGCTCCCTTTTGTAACACATACAAACAGACAGCAGAAACAATGATGTCAAGAGGAAGTGCTCTACAAAACTCCTTAAAGCCTCAAAGAAGACCCACTAATAAAATACAAGTAACAGTATTTAAGATAATTTTCTTGATATTTTCTTAATTTATTTAAGTGTAACTGAAAGTATCTTTTAACAATTTTTAAATTTTGTCATCAATTTATCATGAAGTTGTTTTTAAAATCTCTTTTGTGATATGTTTACTTAATGATCACAAATTGATGTAAAACTTTGGAAATCACTTCCAGACAAATGACAGACTCACAATGTCTCTCTTGTGGTTGTGCAGCCAGCATGGTATCAATTTGTTTTTATATTTCCTTCTCCTGGTAGGCATACATAAGACCATTAAAAATTAATTCTAAAATAGACTTGGCTAGAGTATAGTGCAAGTATTTGGTTCCAGGTGCATTATGAACTTGTCAAAGTCTAGGCACCACCTGTAATCATGTACCAGTTAAATGTGCTGATCTTAAGTGGGCGGTGGTGCTGCATACCTTTAATCCCAGCACTTGGGAGGCAGAGGCAGGTGGATCTCTGTGACATCCAGGCCAGCCTAGTCTACAAAGAGAATTCCAGGAAAGCCAGGGCTGTTACACAGAGAAACCCTGTAGCAAAAAAAACAAAAAACAAAAAAGTGTATATCTTCATGCATTTCTCTTGAGAAAACATAGATTTCATCAAAGGCCCATGACTGGATGTAGGTTATAAGTTATAATCTATGATCTAAAATTAACAATATGGAACTAAAAACAATGAAATACTTGTGAATATTAACCTTAAAATATTCAATATTAAGGTTATTAGAGGGCTGAGGAGATGGTTCAGTAGCTAAGAGTGCTTGCTACTTAAACACAAAGACCTGAAATCAAATCGAGCGCATGTGCATGCATGCGTGCATGCTTGCGTGTGCGTGTGTGCATGTGTGCGTGTGTGTGTGTGTGTGTGTGTGTGTGTGTGTGTGTGTGTGTGTGTGTGTGTAAATTAAGCATGTTCACCCCTAACCTCAACACTGTTGGAGGATCACTAGGGATTTTTGGAGCCAGCCTAGATCCAGGCTCAGAAAGTAACCTTGCCTCATGAAATAATGAAGAGAGTGTTAAAAGAAAACATCCAATGGTCTCCTCTAGACTCTGGATGCACAGATATCCACACATGCATACACACACACACACACACACACACACACGCGCGCGCGCACACATACACACATACACACGAGAGAGAGAGAGAGAGAGACAGAGAGAGACAGAGAGAGAGAGAGAGAGAGAGAGAGAGAGAGAGAGAGAGAGGGAGAGAGAGAGAGAGAAACATGTAACAATCAAAATATAACTAAATGAATACCTGGCAAAAAGCCTCACAGGAATCTTTAAGAATAACTTCCTTCAGAATTTTCAAATAGAATTAAGCATGCAAATTCTAAATAACAAACAACAAAAACATTGCTGGAAACTAGTTCAGTATCTATTTATTTATCCAAGTCTTTGGGACTTAATTGAAGCATAAAATATGAAGGTCTCCCTAAGAATTTAATTAAACTTAATCTGCTGTATTCCATCTAAACCAAGTGTCCTCCAGCCCTTTACTCAAGAGACAAAACCAAGGATAGCACACCTGGTGGCATACTCCCAGCCAGCCAATGTTTCCTGAGCTCCTTTACAATAACTCCTAGATTCTGCTTCTGTAGATTAGAATTGATGCAAAGTAGCTAGAAGGTTTTGCCTGGGCACAACAGTTAGGTTCTAGTTTCTTTCTTTCTTTCTTTCTTTCTTTTCTAGGATAAAATACTCTGACAAAAAAAAAAAAAGCGATTTATGGGAGAAAGTTTTCTTGTAGTTCACAATTCCAGGTTATACAGTCCAGCATAATAGTAAAGTCAAGGTGTCAGTGGAGTGAGTTCCCAGTAAGTTCCCAAGAGCAAAGGAACTCAAAGGAGCTAGGAACATCATATCTACAATCAAGGGCAGAGAAAACTGAACACATGCAAGCTCTGCTAGCTTTCATTATTGTACAGTGCTAGGCCCCAAATCCGGAAATGGTGCCACCCATTCTCATTCTGTGTTTTCCCAACTCAATAAAGACATGTCCAAAGCCAACTTGATCAAGCAAATCCCCACTGAGGCTCACTTCCCAGAGGATTCTAGATTGTACCAAGTTGACAATTCAAACCATCATTGAGTCATATGAAATATTTGAGTGAGACTGTGTTGAGGGTTTTGTTGTTGTTGTTGCTTTTTGGCTTTCTTTCTGTTTTGGGTTTTTTTCCAAGGGGTTGGATTTTTCTTCTGAGTCCCATTCAAAGAATTGTGAGTGAAAAAGGGAACATAGAAAGAAATTAAAATAATTTTAAAATCTCATTAGCCGTAAAGTGATTTTTTATATTTTCATCCAATTTCTTAGTAGCATCAAAAATATGCACAGCTAATGTACACACTAAGATAAAAAAGAATCTAAAAATCCATATAGATGGTCTTTGGCATTATGCCAAAAACTGTTTACTTTATTATTGATTTCAATGAATATAAAGCAAAGTTGCATAAATTATTGTTTTCAGTACTAATACATTTGCAGCTGTATAGAATACAATAACATTAATTTAGAAGAATTTAATAGAGCAGGGTTGAATCTAAGCATGTGATTCTATACATAGTATTTTCCAATATTTAAATCAAACTTCTCTAATAGATAGGGACCCAAGCTACCTCAATTTTTGATTCAAGAATAGTAGATTTCCTTGTATCTCTTGACATAAAGACAGACTATTATATTTGCTATAAGGTAGTCTTCTCTCATTTCGTCTAATTTCTTAGGATTGCTTCCTCAAAGGGAGTCATCTTAAAATTCTTATTATACAAAATACAATTTGTTTTATTTCTAGCTTTTAATTATAAGTGTATTAAAATGTCCATATTATTAACTCTTTGACTATACTGCACATCAAGTTTATTTTTATTTTTCTATATAAATTTTAAAAGTAAGTTGATTTTGTTTTAACTCACTAGGATAGTTTTAAGTAAGGTTGTATTACACTCCTGTGCTTTGTATTTTTTCTGTCAGAATTTGCTTAAAATTACCTTTGCTTAAGACATATGTGTTTGTTCTGAAGGGATTTCACCTTCATACAGTTTCTTATTATTTACATAATTTGATGCTGTTTAAAAACAAATATGTTAAGATTTGCTGGAGTCTTTGAAAAAAACTGCAGCCTCCTTTAAGTAAATATTTTAGGCATTGTAATACCAGGTATTTAAGGTGTATCAAGATATAGTATAGAGAAGAGTCTCCAGAAAAGACGTCATAGACTTAAAGATGAGGAAGATGTCTTATTTGTGTATTCAGTGAAGCATCCTTCCACATCTAGATAACAAAGAAGTAGTACCATCTTACAGGATTCGGGACAGAAAACTCTGTCAGATACATATATTATGGCATCTTAGACAATAGTGAAATGTTTGCTCAGTTAAGTGGGATCAAATTCATTTCAGCCAGAGAAAGTACATCTACAAATAATAGCAGGCTCCAACTTTCCATTGAAAGGCAGTTACTAAATCTAAGGGTCTGTTTCATTTTTCATTCAGTTTTTTTATATCACAGCAACTCTATTTCTACCTTGAATTCTATAATCATATTATTGAGGTTTGTATAAATGAATAAATGGGAAAAACCTCTCACTAGGCAAACATGAATACCTCAATTCAAATTCCAGCATCCACAAAAAAGAAAAAAAAAAAAGTCTGGGTATGGCTATGTGCATTAGTTAACTCTACCATTGTGGGGTCCAGAGACAATGGAAGTACTGGGTTTTGTTGACCACCAGCTTACTAGCTCTAGCTTCAGTGAAAACTCCTGTCTCAAAGAAATAAAGCTGAGGAGTCCTGACTTCCTCTTCTGCCCCTTACACATTTACACACACCGGCTCAGTTACCAGTGAGCATGCTCATGTACACACATAGGCCATGCACCACCACCACTTCCAAAAGAACATTTTACCACCCACAGGGGGGTTAAATTTGCCCCATTTATTTAAGTAGACATGTACTAGATGTATGCTTTTATGTCTTATCCACAGGGAGATAAATTACATTGCAAGATAAATGGATTAGAAATGAGCACCAGGCATGCCGTAAACTACAAGTGCATGCGTATTTAAATAAATTGATAAGAAGTCATTAGCGAAGACACATGAAAAAAGGTGACAGACACTTACCTGGGATAAATGTGGTTTTTACTAGAAAAAAAAGCTTATGTTCTTTGACTCCCTAAAGAGAATAACTGCAAATCTTTCTATTTCTTAGTTCTCATTCTGCATTTGAGTTTAGGTGACTTTCTAAATAAGAACAAAGGATTTGTTAGGAATTGTTGGACTTTTTGAAAGACTAGGCCCAGTGAGGTGAATTTTCAAAATCTCAAATTGGATGAGTAATTCCAAGGATAAGAACTCTCAGCACTTTCTATAAGTCCTGGGATTTACACAGCTCAACCACTTATTCCAGAGCAGTCACATTCCCTTTGATATTACTTATTGCTAGTGAAAGGTAATTGCAGAGTTTTTCTTACTTAAATTTCCCATGAGGCATAAAATACAAGGCAAGCAAGCAAATTATCTTGGTCCTATTTCAGCCCACAAATCCATTGTCTACAAACCTCAGTTCTCGGAAGTTCTTACATCTAGCACCAATATGGCCAACATTGTTTTTCTACCAGCTCCACAACACTACCATACCCCCCACCTTTTTAAAGAAACCAGTTACTTTCAAGTTTACTTTAAGTTGCATTTAATGCAAGGGAGATGATAATGCAATAAATAGCCCACAATGTCTACTCTCCTTTATCTGTTCTGTACAGCAGCCATTATAGCTTTTTTGATGCTTAATCAGACAAGAATATTCCTGATAAGCAATAAGTGTTTCTGATATCGGTTTTGAAGACAATGACTGAAATGTATGAATGAGTTTCTAAAGCAGTAGTAAAGTACTTGGCATCAGGGATCTTATTTTTGTGTTCCTGACTGACCTAATGATTTATGGCTTCTATAGCCATGATAACCATGTTTCCTTTGGGGTTCCTTTATCACCTCCACTGAATAAAAAGTACTATTAACTATTCTAGTAAAATTAGTGAAGACATGTTACATATTTTAAGTCATCTGATGATTGTTATTTTTACTACTATGTAAAAGTAATTAATTTTTTAGGACAGAACAGATTGAAAATTATATATATATATATATATATATATATATATATATATATATATATATATATATATATGGTTTACACTGCAGTTTAAATAGCAGTCCAAGGAGGCTTTAAGACAAGACAAATCTCTTAGAAAGAAAATAACTTGTCATGTACTTGTAGATTAACATGGAAAATTTTGGCATACTGAATTCAATCTTTAATAGTAACACCCTTTTATGCCTTCCACACCATATTAGTGAAAAAAGATAAATTATATACATTATGGTATTAAGCAGATTTTAACAAGGGAGCACAGGCTTCTACAAGGGAAGTATAAGTACTAACTATGAGTTGGGCAGTTGATTAACTCCTATCAAACAAACATAGATATATTTGTATGGTTGGATAGCAGTGTGAAACTAAATTGTTTTTACATGGCCTATTTGATGCTATTAGAAAGACAATATGAGAGAATAATTTCGCTGAGAGCTTGATTCCAAACAATCTTTTCAACATACAGCTTTATTTTTCTTATTCATTCCTTTATTTTGCTTTTTTGTTCGTTTCTTTATTTTCTATCGTACTGTGAAACTGTCTTTGGGTATGACTAATAACCCTGTTAAATAACCCTCTCATGAAATTATTTTGCTTTTAATCAAAGGAATGTATGAACCAACCTATGAAATAATTTGGATACTATTGCATTTTTATAACCTCAAACTAGTATGAATGTTGGAAGTTAAAGCATATAGTAAGAAAAAGTTCTAAATAGAAGACTAATAGTTCTCATTAACTAAAGTCAAATTTGAGGACTTCTGTGGGGTTTGTTTTTTGAGAACCAAAACAAATGAAAGTGATTTTTTTCCTTCACAATGTATTCTTTTAATTAGACATTACTGATTTTCATAAAACGCATGCATGCATTTTAATTTTGTCCAATTGGTGGGAAAATTGAATGTATAATGTTGTTCAATTTAGGAAATATGCTAGTATTTTTACTTCACATTAGCATTTTCTTCTGAATGTAGCAAAAGTTAATGATTTAATCAACATTTAGTAAATTGCTGTCTAAATCTTGAGCCCAGGTGCAGTTTCCTTGGGGTCAGGTACACTTTCCAAATAGTTCATCCCACCAAGAAGTGGAAAAGCAGATTATTTACCTGAAATACGAGGAAGGCATTTTAAGAGAATAAACACAAGTTTAGTATAAAATAGCCAAAACCTGTTAGGCAGCTAAATAACATTTTACTGGTAAGTCATGCTAACCATGTATATGTTTGCTTTATTTGACTGGTAATTCATTTGGCTTTAAGAAATTGTCAAACTCAGTGCTTCCCAAATAGTACAGACAGAACATTAGTGCACACATTTCCACAGGAGATTTAACCACTCTTAGGATTTAACAAAATTCTAATTAAATACTAGAATTGCTTGAAGAAGTTAATGGGTAATTTACAAACTCTATTGTGAAAGCAGGAGACAGCAAATGTGTGGAAGTCAAAAACTTTTGACCCCCTTTTAAGATTCTTGGAGAATAACTAAAATAGAAATGCTGCTGCTATTCCCCCACAGAGATAGGAAAAGCAGAGGACATCTAATCTAGAATGGATTGGGTAAAGACTCAGTATGATGTCCTCAAGTTCAGCTGCTAAATTTAAAGAGTCAAAATGGATTTTTGATGCTGATGTCTAAATTGCATCTAGTGGCTAACAACAAACATATGTAAAGCTTGATGTAAGAACTTCCTAAGAGCCCTACTCTCCTACCTAACCTCATGAAAGTCAAGAACCTGGAAGTCTGCAATTCTGAAAGAATTCAAAGCACTGAACAAAACCCCCACAAATAATAAATGGAATAATATGCAAGCCATACTCTTTGTATCAGGAACTGAGTACAGTGGATTAGTAGCTGGGGTTTTGGGGGGTGTGAGGGTTATTTGTTTGCTTTTTTTAATGACATTTTGTTTTCCTTCAGGAAATTAATTTTTATTTCAGTCTCTTTGGGGTCACTGACATTCTTAGGAGCAAAGCAACTCAAGGTGTCATTTTTTTCACCTTTCACCATTACTAGTAAATACAACTGTATTACATTTTTTAAAATCAATATAATCAATTATCATAAAATAAGCAAACTAAGTCAATGTGCAGCAGCAGGTACTGCAGGTTGAATGCATTTGAGTGAGTTGCAGTTGCCTTCTATTTGGACTGCTATGTACAGAGCTACCAGATAGCAAAATGAGAGGTTTATTTAGCATCCGAGGGAAACTTACAAAAGAGCTAAGTCCTCATTCCTTCTAACATCTTAACGGCTCTACAGTTTCTTACAAAATATGTTTTATCGTTTCAAGAAATGCTGTTAACCTCGCAGTTTTAAAACTGAATGAACAAGGCCTCTTGGACAAATTGAAAAACAAATGGTGGTACGACAAAGGAGAATGTGGCAGCGGGGGAGGTGACTCCAAGGTTAGCCTCAATGTCACCACAAGCGGGTAAACAGTATGTCAAGTAACAGGTGCATCTGCTGGGAGACTTACGGTGAGCTTGCCCATGGGTGGATTGTCAGTCAAACACCTTTACAAACTCAAGTATGCAATTACTGTCAAAGCAAAAATATTTGCGACTGCTATTAATTTTCTTACATGCTCACAACCTCAAAGCTAATAAATATGGGAGGCTCTGAAAATGGGGCTGTGGAGCTGGTTTTGGAAAGAAGAAAGTCTCTGCAACAGTACAGAGAGGAGAAAAGGGCGATGCTAAGTTGTTTTCTGCATTAATGTTTGGCTATACTTCAACCAACTATCTCCAGTTAAGAGCAATAATCTGACTCCACTTTCACTTGTCTAGAGTCCCAGCCACAAAGCTTTCCCCAACAAGTATTCCAATGAAACAATGTAGAGACACTTATGTGATTTATGTGATTTTTTTTTTTTTTTTTGCTTTCCAGTAATGGATGAATCAGAAAATAATAAGACTACAAAGTAACACTGACTCATCTTTTTCTTCACTTCACACATATCATAATTCCTGCCTCATCATTTTTTCTCATTTTAAATTAATTTGTTCAAAATATAAGAAGGCACAAAATTAAGAGGTATTCTACCTAGTGACGCAAAAGAATAGATAGATTATAGATGCAAATCTCTATTTCTACTCTCCCTCCCTCTCTCTTCCTCTCTGTCTCTGTCTCTGTCTCTCTCTCTCATGTGTTTGTATTTATGTATTTGTATTTACAGGTAAAAAAAAAAAAGCAATAAACTAGATAAGAAAATTCTGACTGAGAAACCGCCTTCAAACATAAAAACATAATCAAAGCTGCAAATTATACCTTTAAAACCATAGATTTAACTTAATCTAGAAAAACAAAACCAAAATGCTTCCTACTCCCATCCCTGAACCAAAAGACAAAGAAAAAAACCTACTTATTTTCAGGTTCCTGACTGAGCTATAAGTTTTCTCACTGAACCACCTATAAACTTCAGTAGGATTTGTGTTTTGAAGGGGTACCTGCTGTTAGCATCCCTGATTGCAGTCTAAACAGCTTCTCAAACTGAATTCATTAATATTTTCTATAATAGCCAGCCCAGCCCTACTGTAGAAAGAGAAAATAAATATTTTCCCATTATTCTGGATACTATTTCTCATAATCCTCTCTATTGAAATAGCAGAGTGCCTGATCCTAAATAACTGATAAAGAAAGGACAAAGTCCAAGCAGCAGAATGGGTGAGGACTCTGAAAACTTCATAACAAAAAAAATGTCATCACGCTGTATAAAAAGGGTTAAGAGATTGAGGGGGTAAGAACCAAGCCAGGGACATCAGATAGTGAGAAAGAGGAGAACAGTGAGAAGTCAGGGGTGCTTTCTAAGTAGCAGCCTGTTCTTATGAGAAGCAATCCAACCCCTCAAATCGTAATCTAGTCTCCAGAAAGCTAACATAGACTCTAAAACAAACAAACAAACAAACAAACAAACAAAAACAAAAAACATTAAACTACACTGACCTCTTAAAAGCCCGGCTACCTCAGTGCAATCACATTGAGGGACTAAGCCTTAAATGAGTTTGGGAGAGCAACCACATTTATATTATAGCATTAATTTAAAGTGTAATTAATGAATTAATTTTATATTTTGAACTGCAGCTTCAGTAGAATTTTCTAATGGTTTCCATAGATGTCTACATTTTACTATGTATGGGGACAAAAGTATTATTGTGTGAAAATTAGAAATGTCAGAAAATGTGCTATACTAATGCATCAGAAAACTTAAAATGTATATGTTGGGGCTAGAGAGATGGCTCAGCGGTTAAGAGCACTGGCTGCTCACCCAAAAGACTTGGGTTCAATTCTCATCACCCACGTGGAAGCCCACAACAATCTGTAACTCGAGTTCCAGAGGATTTGGCACCATTACACAGACATACATCCAGGCAAACATCAGTACGCATAAAAAATAAATATTTTTTAAATATACATGCTATGTAGTCAGAAAATTACTATTTGATGACTTTATAATCACAAGCTTTTGACAGTATAATAATGTTTTATGAGTATTCCTAAAAATATAAATATCAGTCCTATTTTAGGGTACAAGAAAGATTGTCCAGAGAAAAAAAAAGAAAAATAGAAACCTGTGTATATTGGGAAAACCTATACAAAAAAACCATTGTGACTTAATTAAAAAGAGGAATTCAACAAAGGAGGTCAGTTTTATACATCTTGAGTTCAAGAAACTGTTGGTATATCACATATCTGAGTAAACATTTGGGGTCTGAGAATAAATATCTGTCTAACTTTCTTATTCCTAAAAGAAAACCTTTTATTTTTTCGTATATATTACGATAGTTACACAAATATGAACTAGAAAATTATCTTCTAAACAATTATTTTAGATCTTGACAGAGGACTTTCCAAAGTGTTGTAAAATTTAACACAAAATGGTCAAGTAAAATGAAATTATAGTATTTCAGTTTTTCCCCTGGGAGTTGAGTTTCCATATACATGCAAGTTTTAACACCAAAAGAATAAGGTCATTGTGTTTTAAATGTTAGTAATGCCCTACTATGAACTCATGGTAAAAGGTGATATTTGAATACCCTTGACCTAACTTATGTCAGAGTAAATTACCAGCAAGTACTTTTACTTTTCAGATTCACTTTGTATCTCCTTCAGATGGCTAATGCTCTTTTAAAACTTACCTCTTCTCTATCATTTTGATTGATATTCCTCAAAAGAGATAAAATAAGGAGTAATAGTGCTAAATGGAGGAAGGCAGTAAGCTCCAAAGCATTAGTTAAGGGTATAAACTGCAGATATAAAAAACAAATTCTCCATACAGACCATCCAAAATTTCACTTATTTGGTTTTGAAATATGAATCTTAGTAGATGACTCAGTTTGTCATCCAGAAAGAGGAGTCACAAGCAAAGCCTGTTCCACACGTGGAGAGGTTCGTATGAGGAAACAATTGACCTATTGGGTTTGTTTGTTTGTTCGTTTGTTTTCGTTTTTTGTTTGTTTGTTTTTCTTTTTGCAGGATTAGAACTTGGATGGGGCAGTTTACACCCTCAGCTTTCCAGTCAGCTGGTAAACATTACAGTTCTGGTTTAATTAGCCAGTGTGTCAGCACCTGCAGAGAAAAAGAGATGTATCTGCTGTCTTTTCCCTCAAATAACTTATAATTTAAGACAATGAGCAACAGGACTCTTCAGAGCCCCTGTGGCATCTGGGCTGCCGCAGACTATGGCTACACAGAAGTCAGTGCCTGACAGCCATTGCCAACAGAGAAGTCCTGACCATAGCCACAAAAATTTAACAAGAGTTGTGAGAGAAAGAATTTTTATCTTCCAGCAAAAACAGCAGATGAGAAATCATATTTAAACAAAATTGTTGGTTTAAAAACTCTTGCTAGGGGCTGGAGAGATGGCTCAGGGGTTAAGGGCACTGACTGCTCCTCCAGAGGTCCTGAGTTCAATTCCCAGAAACCACATGGTGGCTCACAACCATCTATAATGTGATCTCATGTCCTCTTCTGGCCTGCAGGTGTACATGCAGGCAGAGCACTGTATAGTTAATAAATAAATAAATAAATAAATAAATAAATAAATAAATAAATAAATCTTTAAAAAAAACCCTTGCTAATTTATTTTTAATCATCATGAAAACTTATACTCATCTTTGCAAGTGAAATAACAAATGCATTTATTGACAAGGGTCCAATGGAAATATGGATTACAATGTGTAAAACTACTATGGCCTGTACAGGCCAATTCTGTATGAGTTTTCAAATCTTGACTTTGAGATTTTTAGTAATGCCTTTACCCATAATTATAGTACTAATAACAGCTACACAGTGAACATGGTTTTCTATTTTTGTCTCTTATTCTCCTACATACAGATATACCTATACACATGAATGTGAATATTCATAAAAATCACTTAGTAGATGTAATCCTTAAATTATATATTCTTGGAAATTATATTCCACCAAAAAATTCCTGATTTTTTTCACATTTGGTAAATGCAGTTGATGCCTGATTTTAATAAATTTAACACTTATAAGACACTTAGTCCTTAACACTAAAACCGTGAAAACAAACCTAAGACTAAGAGACTAGCATAGAAAAAAAATTATTCAGAACCAGAGAAACTGTGATAGAAAAGAAACTACTAGACACCCATCTCTTGGAAAGAGCTCTCCTAGTATTAAATCTCTTCCTTAATGTGCTTCCTCTAGTTGAATGATAATTATAGTTAATAATAGATATCTCATATCTGGATTGCCAGTGTAATCTAAGCTACTGGAGTGAATAGCAGGAGACAAAGTGAGGATAAAGAGAAAGGGAGTGGAGGGAAGCTGTGCATGAAGAAGGGAAAGGGACAGTGACAAGTAGTCCTCATCTATCCCAAATGTTGCCATTACCTTTCTCTTCTAGAAGAAAGTTAACGGAGACCATTTCCATATCTCACATCTGTCTGTCTGTCTGTTTTTCACGTTTAAGCCCTCTTTGCTCAGTTCAACCCATTCAAGAAATCCTTATAGTCTAATATAATTTGTCTATCACGTGTTGTGGGATCTTAGGAGTTGGAAAGGTAACCTGAAAACCTGAACAGCTTGTAATATCGCTTACAGTGAGGCTGAGGTAGGAAAATTGCTTAAGTACACACTTAAAAGACTCTCCCAGGCAATACAAATCTCAGGACAGTATTCTACACAGTATCAATTGCAAGAAGAAAACGTCCTCTTGATTCTAAGTAATGTAATTGTGACAACTTTATAGATTTATATTCTGAGTCATCCATTATTCTGGTAAGTACTGTTTTATTAAGGCGAATGAGTTATAGACCTTTACTAGCAAGGAGTTTAGAGGACTGAGCTGAGCTATATTGAGCCTAAGTTATTATAAAAGTGGAGTTGTATAAACAATAAAGCCTAGATCAATTGAGTTCATTTTAGCACTCCTTTTAAGTCTATTCTAAAACACATCTTTTATAGATGATTAAATTATTGCACATTTTTAACCACAAAGCAGCTGAAACTTCAGGATCATGGCAAAAACTGGTTGTTCCTTAAATGGAATAAGAAATCTAAGTCATAGTAAAATCTTATAACACTGATTCAAAAATATATGTTTTTATGCAAATTCCATATTAACAAAATGAAATGACATTGGAGAAATTTGGCTTTATTATAACACCTAAGAAGAAGTTTTAAATAACTAGAAACCAAATTTCTGAGTCTTTACTATATTTCTAAGTGCAAAAACTATAAAGCCAGACTAGCATAAATTTAGGTTTGGATAATACTCAACAGTATAACTCTTGAACTAAGCCCTCTCTATCTTGGGATCTTTATTTATTAGCATTAATATATTTGTAATAATTTAAAATTTTAGACACTAATCTATGTACTTTATATGACTAAAGGTAGATGATTGCTTATGGTGATGTCACTTAGCCTTATTGCTACAATTCAGAAGGAAATTATAAGTGTAAGCTTATACTTCAAAATAGCAATTTGCATATTTATCTTGCAAAGACCTTCCACTACTTAAACTGACCCTTGGTCAGCAATACTGGAGGCACTCTTCTCCTTGTATGAAACTTAGAGTGGAGTCAGTTTATTGATGGATACCATCCACATATTCATAGGACATAAGCAAAGTCTCAGTAGCTAAATCATAGTTTATTGTGGTAGCTTCTACTTAGCTTGATGCCATCCCTAATCATTTTGAAGAGGAAAAATAAGCTGTTTCTAGATTCTGATTGCTTGCCATGTGTATGTGGGAAAAATTACAACTGTTTATGAAATAAAACCAGGCCAATAGTTTTGCATTCACAGTAATTGCATATATTTTTATTTAAAATTTCTCCCTAGCAGTATGTGCTTGTTACATAAAGCGATGGAGCAGGCCCCAGTTTTATGTCTGATTCTAAACCTGGGCCTACAGTTCAAGACATAGAGCCTACTGTGGCCTTTGCTCCGTCACTTTGCCATGCGATTCTAATGTAGATTTACTTGAATAACATAAAATAACATATATAATGTTATTTATGTTATTTTCCACGTGAAGAACTCCTGTAAACCTTGCCGTTTTGAAACTCAGTGAGGCAGGCGTCTTAGACAAGCTGAAAAACAAATGGTGGTACGATAAAGGTGAATGTGGACCCAAGGACTCGGGAAGCAAGGTCAGTCGCTGCAGTTTGGGGCCTCATCTTGTGTGTAAAACAAACAGTAACTGGGAGCAATTGTCTGAAGCTTATGAAACCTTAAACGCTGAACTATTCTGTCTAGCCATTGCCTAAATTAGCAGTTCATGCCATAAATTTTAGGCACAAAGACTGTCCATATGCAATAAAACTGCTTCCCAGTAGTAAAGATTTAAAATAAACTATGATGGACTCAAATATATCTATTTATAATATTTATATAATATTCCTATATATAATATAGGGAATAAATTAGGAGTTATCCAGAGGAAAAAGGTAAATATAGTAAATAAAGTTCAGGGTTATTCACTACTCACCAAGCATTCTGCTTTAGTTCAAAGAGGCCTGTCATGTTTCTTGTCTCAGAGATATAAAGTAAACTTCCAAATTTATTCTCTTAATAGAAATTATTTCAAAAATAAATAATAACAGTGAATATCCACAATTTCTAAAATCTTTTGCTCATGAGTTTATCTTTGAAATCTTATTTATTTTTATTCTATGTGCATGTTTATTTTCATGCATTGTGTTTCTGCATTCTCAGAGGCCAGAAGAGGGAGTTGGATACCCTGGAACTGGAATTGCAAACAGTTATTAGCTGCAATGTGTGTGTGCTGGGAATTGAGACCCGGTCCTCTGGATAGTGATCTTAGCCACTGACTGTCTCTCGTTTCCTGGCTCATGAATTCTTTACAGACCGATGCAGAAACATATAGACTGAGTCTGTGAAGTGCAAAGTTACATATTTATCATAACTAAGAAAAACAAGATAAAGTTTATCACTGATTCGGCATATCTATACATACTAATAGAATATATTTAAGAGAGGCCAGGTGATGCACACCTGTAATCCCAGCTAGGTTCTAAGCCACATTTTAAGATTTTTTAAAAATATTTTTTGAAATTTCTTTCTATTTCATAGTCTATAAAAAAAACAAGTTAGAGGTTATTCTGAAACATTGAAACAAGTCACTGACTAACATTTGTACAGTTTTTAATTTTAGGAAACAAACACAGGCTAACAAGTCACTTTTCAGACCTTACACCTATCGCCTATTTAATCATTTATGTCTGCCTTTGAACCAGAGTGGAGTGAGACATGCTTGGCAATATAACAAAACTGTCACCTTGTGTCCTGTTGTAAAGTAAAATATACACACATAATTAAAACCAAGTTGCCTTAAAATATTATGATCAAGCAGATGAACGCGTATGTAAAAAAATGATATATACATTGCTTGAATTAAATAATATATAACTACTTAAGAACTTGAACCAGATTTTGCATGGAAGGTATTGTGAGATATATGATGTCCACAGACCACCCTTTAGGGGATCTTCACAAATTCCTTTTGCAATAGTGTTATATAATAATACATGAATAGTTTATGGCTATTTATTTAGTTATTGTCACAATTTAATATTTTCTAATATCAGCTTATTTAGTTCCACATCTAAAAATAAAGGATTACTACAGTGAAGCTCTGAATTATAATATGCCTAAAATATTAACTATTAAGAATTTTAAATGACAATGGAATTATAATTTTCAATCCACAAAAAGTTACATATCTAACTATACATAAATAGTTTGTTTCTAATTTTGGATGTTTTTTTATTAAACGTCATCAGTAAAAGCCAGAAGTGGTGACATATATCTGTAATATTAGAACATCAAGGTAAAAACATCAAGATCAGAAGTCAAAGCTAGCCTCTGCTGCACAGTGAGCCAACAAAGGCTACATAAGACTCTGTCTCAAAAAAAAAAAAACCAATTAAATTAAATTAAAATTTTAAAGTACCTAACATTATGTGTATTGCTAAGTAGTATATACTTATTGTATATTACTGTGTTGTATATACAATAGCATACTACATATACTGTTGTATTTAATATATAAAATTCAAATTCAATATTGCTCAGTGTGTTTATGGACACACTTGGAGAATAAATGATGCATGCCCTAGTGCCTTATTATTTATACATACTTGATAAGTTAATAATGAATACTGTGTAACGTTAATAACCTAAAGACCTCTATTTATATAAAATTAGCAAATGTGGAATGATAACTATTCAAGAGAAATATTAGGTACTAAAATTACCTTTTAAAGAATGTAAAGCCCAAAGATTCTATTTCCCATATTCTGAGTATGACATTTTCAAAGACTAAAACAAGCCCTCTTCTGTCTCCCTTTGTAAATATATGAATGCTTACATATGGCTAAGTATAGTGCTTTTCAATGCATATTAAGTAATGATAAAATGTTTTAATTTTGAGTATAATTATATGTAATTTATTGGTAATTATGATAATTTATTTTCCCAAGACGCATAAGCTTTATGTTTACATCTATAAACCTTTATCAGTGACTTATTCCTGTAAATAATGCCTAGGTAAATTAAGCATTTACTTTAATTGGCTATGTGGACTTTTCCGTGTGACATTCCCGTAGTTAACTGGAGCATCTTTATCCTCTCTAGGACAAGACGAGTGCCTTGAGCCTGAGCAACGTAGCCGGCGTCTTCTACATTCTGGTTGGCGGCTTGGGCTTGGCAATGCTGGTGGCTTTGATAGAGTTCTGTTACAAGTCCAGGGCAGAGGCGAAGAGAATGAAGGTGGCAAAGAGTGCACAGACTTTTAACCCATCCTCCTCGCAGAATACCCACAATTTAGCAACCTATAGAGAAGGTTACAACGTATATGGAACCGAAAGTATTAAAATTTAGGGGTAGGACTTAGGGCCTACGCCAGTGAGTGGGGGATGCATCCTGTGAACGTGGTGTTGTGACCTGTCTGTCTAGCGGTGGTACTGCTTGCTTCTGATTAGAGCTTTCTATTTTTGACATTTTTCAGTGCACAGTGGTTCTGTTTTTGTTGGCTGCAGATGTTTGAAACTTTATGTTACCAATAGATATCTGCATTGCAATGGTCAGAAACAAGAAAAAAATTAGAATTGCTCCACAAAATGATATAAACAACTTGACTTCCCTAAAATTGGGAGAATTTAAAATTAGATCTAATCTTTCCTAAACAGAGACCAGCTAAATTGATATTACAACTCGTAAGCGCTAAGAATATAAAAATAAAACATATTTTAAATGATCAAAAACCTAGAGATGTGCCTGTTTTTGAGAAGGCAACAGTATCTTCTAAAAAAAAAAAAAAAAAATACGTATAAAGGACCCAACACCTTGTAAGAACTGCGTGAGCTTTATCTCCTAGTCTAACTTGCATTTCATTGGCCTTTCCTCTTTCTATATCTAAAAGCATTAATCCTTGTTGTTTGTTCAGCAAGCCAGTCCAGTAGATAGAAATAATTTCCAAATTTTGGCTATGATACACATTTATTAGATGAGATTCAACTTATAAAAAGTCACTTATCACTGAAGCATTCTAGACAATTCAGCAGTTCTCCATCCAAAATGCTATATGTGCATATAAATACACACACACACACACACACACACACACACACACACATATATATATGAAGACTGTAAACATTGCAATTAGTGGGTTATTATGCATTTTTCCATTTTAAATCCTTTTAAAAAGCCATGTCAGCCACACTTATATGCTCCCCTCGTGTCACAATAAAAATGATATGCATTCATGGGAGTACAGAAGGAAGTTACCTTTTTCAGAATCTAAACATCCACTTCTTTCCTCTAATGATCAAAAGTGGTTTGAAAATAAGACCTTAATGGAGTTGGTATTACTTTTCCAAAATCAGAACTCTAACTCTGAAATTGCATATAATCGCCTGCTGAATCTGCTATTTGTTCTGATTACATAATAAGTGTGTCTTTGAACCTTAAAGAGGCAACAATTATTTGAAGCAGCTAAAAGTAAATACAAAATATATAATCTAATAATATTTATATCTGAGCTTGGATGAGAAAAATGTAACTGATTTGACATGTATTTACATAGAAACTTCTGAAGAACATGTTATTTTCTGAAAGCTATAGTTGAACACACTTGCACAAAGAATATCAACTGGTTCTTTCTCAATTGGTAGAAATTGTGAAAACTAAGCCCCCAGTTCACTCAGATAAAAACACTCTGAGCACATCTTCTGATATGGTTAGGAGCTTTGAGCAAAATCATTTAAAAGTTCATGGAAATACTCACACTGAGACTGTGTCAAAGTCGTTGGTGATTAAGAAAATATTTTCACTTTAATTGTTGTTGTGTTGAAGAGATAATTCCAAAATGGAGGGAAAGTATCTGTCCTGTGTTATTTGGAATGAATTCTGCCATTAATTTTATAATATATCCTATTTTTGTGTTACTAAAACATAGTTTCTTATTCATTCCAATTATTGTATAAAGCCAAGATAGAGATGCAATATTTGGAATTTTACAAAGGAATACCAATGAACATCATGTATTACAAAAGTCTGGTAATTTGTTAAAGAAACAAGTTAAACATTTTCAGATTAGGTATACAGAACTTTTACATCTTCATGTTTTTTGAGTTGAAGGATGACCTTGAAGTTCATCATATGTATCATCTTTAAGGCTAAATTTGAGCTTTTTAGAATTACATTTTAAATATAGACAAAGCATTCACCCTAATGACAGTGACATTCAGAGTAAGTAAAACAATGTGTACTTGCAGAGAAGCCTTAAGAGTAAATAGGTTTTATTAACTGTCAAATTGATATGCCCTACCCCGTTTAAAAAGTTTGTAGAGACTGATATGGCCACTCATGGCTAGAATCCTAGTATTTGAAAGGCTTAAATATAATGATTGCAGCAAAGTTTTGGCTAGCCTGGGCTTTATAATAAGCAGTAGGCTAACCTGGACTATGGACCAAAAGTGTCTTGAAGGAAAAAAGAAAAGTGGGGGGTCTATTAACTATAACTTAGATATTATTTAAATTAACAAAATCTCCAAAATCAAATCTGGAACATTTACTGCAAAGAAGATCTACTTGCTAGTGGCCAGACTGTGCACAGATGTACAACACAAATACTCTGTTCCCAGCACCTACACCAAATGGCTCACAGACACTTATTATCCAAGCTTCAGAGCATCTTATACCCTTTCTGGCCTCTGTGGACACACATAGACACAGACACACAGGTATAAACACACCCACAGATACACACAAAGATACACACAGAGAGACACACACTCATGTATACACATAAAGATACATGCACAGAGACACACACTCACAGATACACACATGCACACACACACGTTCATTTGTTTGAACTCACAGTCTAATATCTTATTTTCTTCAGCACCTGAATTCATTCAACCTACTCAAAACTGTTCTGAAATATTTTCTCTAACATAAACTGTATTCCTTACTATGAAAGGAAGGAAAGAATGTTTTCCAGCAACTCTAATCTCAAATTCTGGCTTATGTTTCTTAAACAGAGTATTTTTGTTACATCTTCTTAGTGCAAGCAATACTGTTTTGTCCGTATGATTTTATTATAATCATGCTAAAGCACTCACTTTCTAAGAACCTAACAAGAAACTCTCTGTTCCCAAGTACTATTTATGACACAATATATTTAAGTCAGGGTTAAAATAAAAGAAAGGAAACTCCCTGTAAAGGGAAGAATACTGGAGCCCAGTCCACTTCAGCGTTTCCGGTTAGACGCTGACACAAGCATGAGGACGGTGCTGGATATATGAATCTTTTCACAGGGCTTCATGGAGCTAAGTTTCTCCAGTTGTAGCTTCCTTTCTGTTACTGAATTTCAGTTTCTATAGTTTAAAGTAGTGTGTAGTAGGTTCATTTATTACTTATTATATACAATTTACAATACGCAAAATGCATCCTTTTGTGTATAGTTCTGCAGGTGTCTTTATAATTTTAATTTTTATTGAAAATATGTTTTTGTGCAATATATTCTGATCATAGTTTCCTTCCCAGATCCTCCTCACTTCCTCGCCTACCCAAGTCCAACTCTTAACAAAGTAAAATATATTTAGGCTTTTATTCTAACTGGTCCCTTCACAAATAAGAAAAAAGTATGCTACCATTTCTGCATATTTATCCACTGGAAAAATACATGTTGACTACCTATTCAGGTCCCAAAGACAAGTGCAAGTTCTGGGCCACCAACATGGCTTAAGGTGTACATGCCTTTGCTCCAATGCCTGATGACAGAAGTTCAATCCCCAGGACACATATTGTGAAAAAAAAAAAGAGAACCAACTCCTGCACGTTGTTCTGTGACACACATGCACGCGCACGCGCGCGTGCATACACACACACACACACACACACACACACACACAATTAATAATAAAGAAAGGTAATTTTTAAAATAATATTTTGATTTCAAGAGAGTAATGGAAGCTAACCAAGTAATAGTGTCATTTTCCTTAAAATCCTCACTGTATGCCAAATTATTCTAAAGATAAATGCTTTTTGATGTTTCAGTAGAGTTCCGTCATGAGGCCTCATTATGGAAATACCTTTTCACGTTTTAAAACAGACATTTTGACTACTGTTCGATTCATACATTATTTTAATCATACGTAAGTAACTACAAACAATTTGAGTTCAGACGTCAGGGTGAAGGATTGTAAACATTTTTATTCCAACAGTCTTTGATAAAACAATGAATTGTATTAATATGTAACCAGCCTACTACTTAACTTCCAGAGCATACTCAACACTGGAATGAAATTTCGTAAGGAATTAGATATAATTTAGTTCTCAATAAACAAATACATTATGAGTTGCAAGAAAGTGAAGGTCCAGGTCATCACAAAGCCCAAGAGACATCTCCTTTACCTCACTTTCCTCTTCTTAACACTGGAATTTACTACACACAAATTTACCACAGCCAGGGATTTCTGGGAAGAACTTGGAAGCAGTAAATGCACAGTAGTCATATATACATGACCACAGAGCACACTTATCCTCTACATACTGTTATTTACTGCTACACAAGAAGTCAGGAAATAACAATTTAATCAGAGTTCAGAGGCCACCCACTATTCCTTCAGCTTGAGAAGACCCTGTGAGGCCATTCCATTCCATGCATTGTCAGATATGTGTAGCTTCAAAGCACCTTCTTAAAGCATAAACCTTAAGTGTGAGCCTTGATTCCTAATAGGCATACACTGAACTTTATGTCACTAACTGTGCTGTCTGAGTCATGTCTGTAACTCGTGTGGATGAATGAAAGTGTGTGGATGGGTCAGTGTGAGGAAGAAAAGAAGTTTGTATATATATGGTTTAGCAAATTGCCATGATTTAAGAAACCATTCCTTGCACCATAAAGAAACCAGCTAACAAGAAAATACTATGATTTTCAGAATGTCCATGAAACACAAGAGAGCTTTTAAGCTTCTTTGAAAGTACTAGGGTATAGAGGTCATAAAGTGAAAAGATATTTACTAAAACAATAACAAAAACAAAAACAAAAAACCAAATTTTATGATATTACAAATATCTTTTAAATATGTAGAACCTAAAACTCTAGGCTGATTAATTCATCTCCTGCTATATCTAAAATTTTATTTCCCTCATAAGCAATTTGTCTATGACCAAAAAAGCACATGGGAAAAATGCAGATGTCTAATTATCAATATTTTGGTGTTTGATGTGCCACATTTTCTTGAAGCAACAGAAATGTCATAACACCTGGCATCCTCTCTGTTTCCTTTTCATGCAACCCAGCTGACTTTTTCCGAAGCCATAAGAAACAAAGCCAGGTTATCCATCACTGGGAGTGTGGGAGAAAACGGCCGTGTGCTGACCCCTGACTGCCCCAAGGCCGTACACACAGGAACTGCAATTAGACAGAGTTCGGGTTTGGCTGTCATTGCATCGGACCTACCATAAAAACCAAAAAAATAATTGAGTGCCTTAATTAAACTGTGTTGGTGACTGATGGAAACGCAGCCCCGAGGGACAAGCCCAACATGGGTTTTGGCTAAACCCATCCTTTGGCTGAGAGCAGGAAGTACCTAGTGAGCACCGGACAAAAGCAGTGCATGAGTTCAGCACGGAAATGCAGACTCGGATTTTATATCAAGAAAACTCACAATTTAGTTTTTTTTCGGGGGGAGTGGGTGGGGATATCTGGGATGGATGTATTAACAGCAACAAATTTCACTTGAGCGCACTTAAAACTAATCAGACTGGCCAGTTAGCGCATTAAACTGTGAAGTTCTTTCTCAGAAAGGTCTTGGTCACCACAGCCAGGGATTCAACAGTTACTAGAGGTCAAGGAACAGGAACCTGCTACCCTGTCTCCAGAACACCCATGTAGTCGATGGAATAATCTGCAGCTGAGACAAGCAGTCACTAAGATGTGATAAGAAAATAATAAACATGTAAATCCTGTGAAAAAAAAAACAGAAAAAAATTAAAGAAAGTATTTACAGTTACTTTGGAAATAAAACAATACTGAAACATGCTTGCTTTTTAACTGAAGCAAATCCAGTAGAGGACAACACAATTGTTTTTCTAACCATCTTAGGGAACAATACATTGCAATAATTGATAATAACGCCATCACTGTAATAAACTTTAGAGACTTTTTTAATGTAAAACTTGTTGGTCACCTTGTTTCCTGTAACCTTCACTCTGTCACACAAGTTGGTTCATAGATTGTGTTTGTCTATCCGGAGTACAAAGAAAAAACAAGTGAAGAAATGTTGACATAAAGTCATCCATCTGCAATGTAGAATTACAAAAGACTACGGGTCACTCAAGTTATCAGTATAATTTATAATCCTGTTCTGTGTACAAAGTTATGATATTTTTACCCACCCAAAAGAATAAAAGGTTTCTTACAGTAGCTATCTACAGATCTTAAAAATTTCCCCCATAATTATACTAGTTATTTGAGAAACTATAAGACTCCATGAGAGATTGTAGAAATCAAGGAATAGGCCATATAAGAAAATGTAGCTTGTCTTTTTTTATTTCTGCATATTATGCTTCCCTTCTTTATAACTCTTGGGCTCATTTATTAACAGAATAAGTTGTCAAAGACAGAATCTTTGAGTCCTGGAATAAGCTAGTGTTCTAACACCAACACACTCTGGTGGGAAATTTTACTTAATTCCATTTTGCTGCATAAAAGTCAGTGTCTCTTGGGCGTTCCCCCTCTTTCCTATACTTCTATTTAAATTCTTTGAAGGCACTAATAACAGTTTGGTGTAAATCACAGTTGAAAAACTCAATCTTTATTTTTACCCAGAAGTTGTGAATAAAATTATACCCTGTTCATTTTTAAGAAAACAGAACCCTATTCAAATAGTCTGATTCATTTGAAATGATGAATTAGTTCAGTGATACAGATAAAAAAAATCATGGATTAAGGGGTCTTTGCAGAGAAAGCACAAATTAGGATGTTTCTTAAAGTGTTGTCTTGATGGATGGGTTGAATTTTCACAGGAGGAAGTGGCGGTAAGAGCCTAAGGGTGAGCAGCGCACAAAGCTCCTCCTCTTGTCAGTGTTCCACGTACAAGGCTTGTGCAGCAAGGTGGCCTGATGAGGGCACAGAGTGTGACCATGGAGGGCACAGGGTGTGACTATGGAAGCTCTGCCAGATATATGGAGGATTGATTTCCTTCCCTTAATGCTTACAATCCTCATTCGATATCTGTGCATCACTACAATGTAATCATTATAACACATGTACACGTTGTCCCTCAGGAACGGCTAATTCTTTGTTGTTGAGCAAATGATTCCTTTCACAATCTGGGCCCTCCCTGATGTCTTCCTCTTCTCTCACTCCAATCCAATTTCTCAGCCAGCAAATGGTCCTCCACAGCACACAGAACACAACACCTACCATTTCTTCAGTCCATAGATCTTCTCTGTCTTTACCTGACTGACACGCATCCTTTCAGCACTCAAATAGAATTTTAATTGCCCTGTGAAGATTGCCACGATTACCCACCGCCCTGCCTGTGACACTGAGGGACTTGTCGCTCTTCATGTTTCTTAACCGTCATGGCACTCGCCATACTGCATTGTAATTGCCTGTGTACTTGTCTGTAAACTACTAGACTGTCAGCTCCTTGAGGGCAGGGACTGTGTCTATCTTGTTCACAGTTGTATCCCCAGCACCCAGCACAGTGCCTGGCATATTGTAGGTGCTTAATAAATATTTGTTGAATGAAAGAATGAGTTAAATTTATTTAATTAAGTTGAAGCAGAAAAACATTTTCTCCTTAAGAGTCCCTGGGTTGTTGTAAGAATCTTGTCAGGAGAGTCTTTTCCTGGAAGCCCCAATAAGAGGCAGAGTCCGAGATCAATGCAAACACAAGAGGCTATTATTGATCCGTCATGACGGGGATCTACCTCCCTTGCAGAAGAAGGAGACCTTGAGCAGCAAAAGCAGTGGGTGTTTATACCGTTTACAGAAGCAGACTTCAGCAACAGCGATTAGTACAAACTTGATTGGATAACAGGGTGACCTTTAAGTTGATTGGCTGGGTGACCAGGGCTAAGCGAGGGGACCAGGGCCAGACCACCGGAGTGAATTTTTCGTTTGTTCTGGTTACTGTGACCTGTAGCTCTGATGGCTTTGCCCCAGGTGCAGGCTCCTAGGAACAGTTTCTAGCTGTGTGTTTGTGGCTCTCCCTGGAAACTCCAGGCGTGGGTGGGGGGGTGTCAGGTGCTCAGGCCCTGAACACAAAATGGTGTTGATTTGGTCTCTACAGTGTGATTTAGATATAGAATGGGTTAAAATAAAACTGAAAGTTGACTGATATTTTCACTTACAGTGAGGAAAATAGCTGAAAAGAAACACACATAAATGATTTAATAATTTTTTAAAGACCATGCAAAGAAAAAAATTTTTTGGCATATTATGAAGGGCAGTGGGCCTGGCAAGGCACTGCCTGCAGTGATTTGATATACTCCCTAATTTGATGGTCAGGTTCCCTGTTTACTATAACTCTGTAGCACAATTTACTTAGCCAGAATATTGTCAAGAAAATTACTTGATTTAGAACAAGGATTAAGCTTGGTGCTTAAACATACTTTTAAAACATCTTTCATTTAAGATTGGAGTGTATTTGTGTTAAGAGTTATATTTTTACTGCACAAAGTAATTTTGGAAAAAAAGAGAAAAGAATAAATTTTATACCTCTCTGGTGCCTTAGTGGCTGAATTTTTATTTAACTTGAAAATGTGATTTTAAAACATGTAAAAATTAAGGCAAGTAAGATGGGTCTGTACCTAAAGGTGGTCGCCATGCAAGCCTGATGACCATCCATTTAAAGTTGGAAGGAGAACTGACTCCATAGTGTTGTCCTTTAGCTTCTATACATGTAATGTGGTGTACATGTATTCACACATCCTTACCATATACACACAAAAATACTACATTAAAAGCTTTAAGTTTAACAGTTGATTCCACAAAGTGGAAGACCCCAGGTACTGCACAAGAAAAATCAGTATTTAGTGAAATTAATTATTTCAAACAAAAACAGCTTAGCAGCGCCATAAACTAAGTAATCTATACGGAGTGTTGACCCTGGGGAGAACTAAAGAGAACCACCTTGCAACAATCAGTCCCACTTTTTAAAAATTTGTTTACTTATATATCCATTCACTTTACATCCAGATAACGCCCCTTCCTCTCCTCCCACTCGGCCCTGTTCTCCCTCTTCCCACTATCCCTCCTCCCCTACTCTGATAAGGAGAGCCCCAACAAAAACAACAACCCATACCAGCACATCAAGTCTCATCAGTAATGAGCACATCTTCTTCCCCTGTGGCCTGGTAAGGCAGTCCTACCAGGGAGAAGTGATAGAAAAGCAGACAACAGAGTCCATTCCCCTTTTCTAGGGGAATCACATGGAGACCAAGCTTGTATGTGTAGAGGGCACAGGTTGAGTCCATGCATGGTCCTTGGTTGATGCATCAGTCTCCACAACCCCCCTGGGCCCAGCTTAGTTGGCTCTGTTGGTCTTCTTCTTGAGTTCTTGTCTTCTTAAGGTCCTTCTTATCTTCCCCCTCTGTACCCCACTCCATGTTTGCCTGTGAGTCTCAGCATCTGTTTAGATCCTCTGCTGGGTGGAGCCACTCAGACAGCAGCTACACTAGGCTCCCATCTACTAGCATAACAAAGTGTCATTAATAGTGTCAGAGGTTGGCTCTCTTCCATGGGGTGGGTCACAGGGTGGGCTAGGCATTGATTGGACATTCCCTCAATCTCTGCTCTATATTTATCCTTGGACATCTTGTAGGCAGGGTAAATTTTTGATCAAAGATTTTGTGGGTGGCATGGCATGCTTCTTCCTCCACTAGGAGACCTGTCTAGTTAGAGGGTGTTCTTTTCAGTCTCCATGACTGAATCTACCAGGAATCCCAGCTAGAGTCATGCCCATATCCTCTCAGAAGCTTACCCTGTCTTACGTCTCCAACCTAGGGTCTGTATCTCTCTGTAAGCCCTTTGTCCTCCACCCTTCATCCCCACATCTGATTTCTATGCTCATTTCTCTCCTCACTCCCTCTCCTAGCCTGTTCCTTCTCTTCAGCTGCTTCCACTGTCTATTTTGAGTGAGATTTAGGTATCCTTCCTTGGGCCCTCCCTGTTACTTATCTGCGTTCCCTCGCCTACCTTGTTCCCTGTCTTAAACAACTTCTGCTGTCTATTCTTTTTCCCCTTCTGAGTGAGACTTAAGCATCCTTCCTTGGGTCTTCCTTGTTACTTATCTTCTTTGGGATTATGAACCATAGTATGGTTATCCTGAACTAAATGGCTAATATTAACTTATAAGTTAGTACATACCATGTGTGTCTTTGGGGGTCTGGTATACCTAACTCAAGATATTCTTTTCTAGTTCCTTCTATTTGCCTGCAAATTTCATTATTTCCTTGTTTTTAATAGCTGAGTAATATTCCATTGTGCAAACATACCCAAGTTTCTTTGTCCCAAGTGAGACATTTCAAGACAGCTGTTTTATGCAATGATTATGATATCATAAGAAGAAATAAGAGACAGAAATTTTATCTCAGATAAACAGAAAAAGAAAGTGCTTTCTGTGAAATAAAAAAAAAACCTGTTTACTCATTTATTTCACTTGGCCTTTATTTTCTTTGAAAGTGGAAGAAAATTCAAAACCTAATGAACTAATGACGGATGAGATAAAGAAATACAAAAATGAAGGAAGTTGAGTAAAGGAAAATATTTCAATCCATTGGACACATTGTCTTATTTGAGATAATTTACCAATTCCTATAAACTGTGTATAAACCTTCTAAAGTGGCCATTCTAGACTCCAAGACGTTTAGAAAGTATACTAACATCAACTCCTATATCCACCAAACATTTTTTTTCAACACCATTCATTTGTAATATTAATTTGGGTCTTTGATCATAAACTACTGTTTGCTAGAACACAAATTTTCCAGTACCACCAAATGCCCATGTGTTTTGTATTGGAACAGCTTTGCCCTTAATGTAAGGAAGCAATAGCAATTAGGCAATTCTATCCTCTGCATTAATGTGTATCTCCTTTTTTACATGTGCCATGATTTTAATTTTTTCCTTGCAATTCCCATCTATACCTGGATGCACAATAAATCCTTGAGAAGTTAACCCACTTCTTCCCATAATCATCCCTACTGTTCCTGAAGGCAAAGTATCATAAACACCAGTAGTTATTTTGAAATGTTCAACTTTTGGGGATAGTGTAAGAGGTTTATCTTTGGCCAGACACAAAGCAGTGCTGCCTTCAATAGTGTTCATTAGATCAACAATATTTAGTTTTGGCTTCCCTGCCTGCTTGTTACCTACTGGCTGATCAAATGAAAAAGATGGTAGTTTTTGCTACAGGGTCTTGAGCTGACAGTCCCCTCAGTTCATTTCCCAATTGCAAGAGGTTACCTTGTATGTCTCCCCTGGATTTTCATTCTCTAGTCAAATGATCCCTTTCAACACAGTGTCTACAAAAACCAGGGAATCTGGACATTCCATTGCACCTAGAAACTGCTTGTGTCTATGAGTGAAAGTGCCCTATTTCTCAGAGTTAACACACCTGCCACTTTGATCTCTGAGGCTTTTAACATTACAATTTCTTTGAAAATGACCAATTTCACCACAATTAACGCACTGGGTATTTTGATATCTGAGACCTCTAGCTATGGCTTGTCCTATGAAATTGGCATGATACTCCTTGAGATCCAGTATTAGTTATGTCTCTTATCCATTTGTCTGGAACTACCCATGCCTTTAATGGTATAATTACTCTCTTACATTCAGTATTTGCATTCTCAAATGCCAAGGTCCATCAACCTGTGTTGATATGGCTTTTTTACGGCTGAACACAATCTCTGTAAAAAGTCTATGAAGGCTCCTCCAGGGTCTTGTATTATCTTATTGAATTAAGTATATCTTTTCCCGGGATCATCAACTGTATTGCAAACTGTTAAAGCTGTAACACAACATTGTTATATTAAGGCATCATCAGATCAGATTTGTTCTTGTAGGCCAGCATAATGCCCTTCACCAAGTAATTGATCTTTAACAGTATTGATCCCCCTTGCTACAACCCTCAACCATGATAACCTCTGTAAGTGCTAAAAAGCAGTGGTCCTCAACCTGTGGGTCACGACTCCTCAGACAAACCTCTATCTCCAAAAACAGTAAATATTTTCATAACAGTAAATAACAATCATGAAGTAGCAACAAAAAAATTTTATGCTTGGCAGTTACCACAACTGTATTAAGGTGTCAATAGAAAGGTTGAGAACCACCGTGCTAAAGGAATGTAGCAATAAGTTGACTCCTTATAATATTCTAGCATACTCAAGAGATCAGTGCCTTGCTTAGCCATCAACAGAAATGCTTCCCCCTGCAGGGGATGAAAACAAATATAGAGAACCACAGCTGTAAAATGTGCAGAGACTTAGAGACCTTGGAAAACTCAGTCCTAAATGGGATGGCTTCACCAAATCCCTCCCCTACTTATGAATTCAGAGACTGTGGCAGAATGCACAGGGCATGCAGAGATCCAGACCAAGTGGGGTTCCAGTGCTGAGAGTGGAAACAGACACATGGCCCCACCTCTAACTAAGATCTCTAATTGATGACTATCATCAAAGGCAAAAAATGGTCTTCTCCAAAGGAGTCTTACTGGGTATACAAACTGCACTGAAGGGCAGGCCCAATGTCCAGCAGTAAATTCTAACACAATATGAACTTAATATTGTTGGAGATGTTTAGTCTCATAATTCTTTATTTTGGCTTCTTCCTTCCTTGTTTTTTATCTATTATGGTTTCTGGTTTTATGTCTTTAAGGTTTTTATATGTGTGTGCATATACCTCTACTTGTGTGTGTTCCTGGTGCACTTTTTCTTCTGTGTTTGTGTTTGCTTTTTAAAATTTTTTGGTTTGTCTTTTTATTCTCCTGTTCATTGTTTATGGAGAGAAAGGTGTGGAATTGGATGAGTGGGGAGGCGGTATGTATCTGAGAGAAGAGGAAGGGGAAACCATGATCAAAATATACTGTTTGAACCAAGCGTGGGGGCGCAGGCCTTTAATCCCAGCACTCGGGAGGCAGAGGAAGGCAGATGGCTGTGAGTTTGAGGCCAGCCTGGTCTACAAAGCGAGTCCAGGACACCTAGGGCTAACACAGAGACCCTGTCTTGAAAAGAAAAAAACAAAAAACAAAAAAAACAAAGAAACAAAATATACTGTATGAAAACATATTTTCAGCTGGGTGTGGTGGTGCACACCTTTAATACCAGCATTTGGGAGGCAGAGGCAGGTGGATCTCTGTGAGTTCGAGGCCAGCCTGGTCTACAAAGCAACTCCAGGACAGCCAGGACTATAAGAGAAACACTGTCTCTAAAAATAAAAAAAGAAAAAAGAAAAAAAGAAAGAAAGAAAATAGAAAAGAATATTTTCAATTTAAAAAAAGAGGAGTAGATATAAATAATATGTCTGGTATGTAGTACAAAGTCATATATTAGGGTTTCCTATAGGGTTTCCCCCCATGCTGAGTGATATGTACCCTTGAATGATAAACTTTCAGACAGGAAAATTTATTTCTATGGTAGAAGCATTTAATAGAATTATAAAAAATAACACTATTTCAAAATCAGGATAAGTAACCATGAGTATGTTTTCCCTTTGCATACACATATGAAAACATGATTCTAGCCATTCTTAAATTAACAAGAAACAAACACAGAATCAAGGTAGTGTGTCAACAGACGTGTTGCATTAAAGCTATTGGCCCTGGAAAACAGAAAACACAAAGTGAACTCGTGCAACCATGTCCAACCTCACTGTGCATCAGAAAGTACTTTACTGTGAGAAACCACCATCGGGACACTGTGGGAAATCATCAGACGAAGTCAGCCCTTTGCGTTCAGAATTCCCAGGTTTAGTCATCCTGAAAGGCTAAAGATAAAAACACACTGCTGTATGATGCATCAGCCACTTGCTGCAGGATTTCTGTGAACTTCAGATTCTGGAGTAAGAACGTATCTCTTCACAGACTTCTGTAGGTTTTTAAGCAAAACGAGGGTTCCCTCTCACCATAGCACACAGTTAGTACTATCATTTCAACGTCACTGTTCCTGAAGCAGAGGACATTCAAATGACTACTCTTCATATCAAAAATCAATCAATAATTCACTGGGCTCAACATCATCGACTACTGTCACCATTTGGACACTGGTAACATCTTTACTAGCTCTGACATTCTCTTACATAGCATTTCAGAATACATGATTGAAATGGTACATCCTTTATTCAAACTAAGACTTCAAAGGAGGAGGAACTAAAGCTTCCTGATTGACTCTTGAGGGGACTGCCTTTCAAAGTGACCCAGTTTAAACAATCTCAGATGGTCCCAGGACTGCTTCCAAGTCTCAGGCTTTTGACAGACAACACCATGGGAATAAAGTGCCTACAACCTCCCTATATTCAATATACTACACAGTCATGTCTCACAGTTAAAATGCTTTGGGCCATTTAAGTATCTACCCACATAAATATCTGGGGTTTTAATATCCTAAAACTGTAAAACACAGGTATAGAGGTACAGTTAGGCCAGGGCAAAGTTTCTCAAACTTGGCACTAGTGAGATTTTGGGCTGGGTAGTTCTGTCCTGTGAAGAGAAACCTATGTTTAGCATAACCTGTACCCTCTACCAATTGGATGCTAGTAGCAGCCTACTCCCATCTACTTTGTCCACCAAAAAACGTCTCCATACACTTGTCTTCCGGGAGCCCAAACTCCACTTGAGAATCACTGGATGGGAACTTTACTCTAGACAACACTGTAAACTCGGGGTACACAAATAAGACAGGACTCTATACAGCATTACTAATGTGAAAGAGTCTAGCAGATCCTCTGCGGTTCTGTTTTATGCTGGGCAGAGCGTGTAACATAACAGACTACTGAAGCACACCGCTATCGATGTAGTCCTATCTTTTTCGTACTAAAAACACTGACATTAAATGGGGGTGGTGATGTGTTAGCTAATCCAGCAGCCATTTTACATGAACTAATGAGGAAAGCTACCTTTGGTGGGCAAAGGAGCAAGAGCAGTCAAGGCAAATGCCCTTCCTTCTGAATCCGCAGTCTCTCCTTCTCCACCTGCAAGCGCTCCTTTTCGATCTGTAGCTTCTCCGATTCGAACTTCAAAAACTGCAGGCGATCTTTCTCCAGCTGCAAGCGCTCTCGCTCAAGTTTCAGCTTCTCTGCTTCTACGTCCTGTGGCAGCAGCATGGACTTCTCCGCCTGGCCAAGTTCGTTTTCTAGGGCCGGTTTCTCAGTGTTGACCAGCTGCAGCCTCCACTTCTCTCTCTCGATCTGCAGCCGCTCCTTCTCTAGCTGCAGGCGCTCATGCTCCAGGTCCAGGTGACGCAGGCGCTCCTTCTCGATCTGCAGCCGCTCCTTCTCCACCTGCAGCCTCTCGGCTTCGATATCCAGTCGGCGTTTTTCCAGCTCCAGCTTCTGTTTCTCTATGTTCAGGAGCAGATGTGGCTCATCGTAGGTGGCTCTGGATGGTGTGGAATTGAGGGTGAAAAACTCGTCAATGTGAGGGAAGTCAGGGAGCTCACTCTCCCTCCTGGAATCTGGGATGACGGACGACAACATTTCTTCCTCCTCCTCAATCTCAAACTGAGAAAAAAGAAAAAAGCTAATTCAGTATTTGCTTTTACGTTTGTCATTGTGAGTCTGCTCCATTATTGGTCTTTTGATTATTATTATTTCATTTATTACATATTTTTGTACGTGTGTGTAAGTGCAGGAGAATGTGGGCCACAGCACATTTATGGAGGTCAGAGAACAACTGTTTTTCTGGAGTTGGCTTTCCCGTTCCACTATGTTGAAAGGGTCTTTCTCATTTACCATGCGGCAAACTTCAGGTTAGCACACTGAAGCTTCAAGTCTATTCTGGCTTTGCCATGGAATTTGGGGGTTACAGATGCATTTCACCGCATTCAGTTTTCAGAAGTTCCAAGGATACCATTTAGCCACTGAACCATCTCCCCAGCCCTGCGTCAATATTCTTCAATGGATTTCTATGCTGTCTGAGCATACTTAATCTGAACTATTAGGATTTTTAAAATTACTTGATATCACTAAAATGTATCATAGAGGTAACTACTTTCAGGTGAGAAGGCATTAAAGGACACGGAGAGAAAACGGAAGGATTGTTCGCTACTGTCTGTGATCTTGAAGATCTGGGAGCTTCCTCAGCGTGTCTGGATCACTGGTGAAGAAAGAAAACATGCATCACAGGTTAATACTTACATCTGGGCTCTGCGGATCCCTTTCTTCCTCTTCCACTTTGACCTCAGTTAGGGATCCACTTGCATCCCGGAAATCTGCCACATTCTGCCAGTCAAAATTCGCATCATTTCGGAACGCAATTTTTTCATCTATCTCTTCAGTGAGAGAGTCATCTAAATCAGACGTGGGCAGAGGAAACCCAGAACCAACCAGCTTCATATTGGCCTTCATTCGCTTCCTTTTCATGAGCGCGCGCCAGTCGAGGTACCGCCTCTTCACCTCGGTTCCGGTCCTCTGCTCTCCTTCCCCGACAGCGTTTACGCACTGCGCAATCTCCTCCCAGGCCATTCGCTTCATCACATTTATCGTCGTGTTGAGCTGCTTGGAAAAAATGACTTCTTTCCTTTTGGTAATTTCTTTCAAAAGGGTCTGAGTCTCCTGAACACTAAAATTGCTTTTCCTTTTCCTTTTCAACTGCTTCATTTTTTAAACTCCAGTGCAGGTTTTAATGGCAAAAAGCTGGGCAAAGTATGCGAATAGCGTATTACAAAAAACAAAACCCAAGGACAGCACCTTGTTGGCTCTTAGTTCAAAACCCCAAGGTTTAGGTTCATCCAGTCATGGAGGTGGGTTAGATACCTAAAGGAGAAAAGTTAAGAAAAATTCAATCGACCTATAACAGCAAGCAAAACAAAACCTGTCTCAATGCAGCTTGACACCACAGAGCTCAAATAAACTCTAAAATTTGATTCTCCCTCAGTTTACCTAAGCACATCTCTTAAGTATCACAATTTGGGCTCATTTATGTGAAAATATTTCTGCAGCAAGTCATAACACAAAGAATATCCTGTTCTGAAGCAAAAATAAAGCATATGTACATGGCTAAATTAAATTAGTAAATATGTAAGTCTACTACTGTTGGAGCCCACTCTTAGAGTTACAAGGAAATGCTAATTCCTAATATTTTTTAATTTAACAACAAAACATTTTGTTTCCATTTATAAACTTTTGTTCAGTATTCTTTTCTATCTCCCAAGGGTCTCTCTATTCATCCACTTGTACATAGTTCATAACATCACCAAAAATAAGTACCTCCTATTTTTTAGTTTCTGCCCATTTCTGTGGAATAGCTTTCTTTCAAATACTTTCTGAAGAAACTGAGGCCAGAAATGGCCTTGCAAAAAATCCGTCAGCTTCACAAATACACAGGGGAAAAAAATTTACACAGAAAAAGAACCAAGAGGCCTGCAAGCAAGCTATTTCTAAAGTACCCTTGCAACATTTCTAAGGATATTTAATGACACACTGAAGCACAGTGAATCAGAATGTATAACCAATGCCAGCACGCTTACAGAATCTTTACAGTCAAGCCTTCTGTGGATGAAATTTTTTAAAAAATGTTTATAAATTAGAACACTGTTGAAAGACGATCTGTGCTGTCGTGATGAGCAGATTCTAGAGTCAGACTCCACGGCCCAGAAGACTAGATCTGTGGCATGAATGGGAGAGCACAGACTGACTTCAGGAGGAAGAATGTAAAGTTCAGGCCTGGATACACAGCAAGGGTTTTTCCTCAAAGTAAAATGCAGTTCAGTGGCAGAGCACTGCCCTAGCACGTGCAAGACTGTCCCTGCCCCAGTGTGTGTGTGGGGGGGGGGGGCGAGGGGGATTTGGAGAGAGGGAGACAAGAACAGAGGAGAGAGGGAATGAAAGTGAATTCTCACTCTGAGACTGCCTAACTGTGACTTAGATCACTTGACCTCCCCATGTATGATTTCACATATAAAGTGATCATGTTGGTAAGCAGAGACAGGGGGTAAAGAATACACAACTTAGAATACACAGAAGACCAGACCTGCACACAATAACAATGTGAATTGTTTGCTGCTACATCAAAGAAAAATTGAAACAATTTTGGCAACAGGGCAGCAAAGACATGTAATGCCGGTTTTGTTCTTGAACTGAGGGACAGTGTGTGGGTATATTTAACTTACAGGTGTTACATCCCTTCAACTCCACTTTCTGAGATATCATGGTGGGAGCTAAGGACAAGTTAAAATGACAGGATTTATTCCACAGCACTGAAAACTATAATATTGGAAGGCCTACAGATTATGACTGAGTGTACATATAGCTAGTCAACTAAAACAATAAGGCTAACATTATTTCAATATATATCGAAATAATTTTTATTTAGGCATGATTTGCAACACAAATATTCACTAGTAGGAAACAGCATACCACATGCAATAATTGTCACATTCCTTTGTAGATATTTTTTTAGAACTCTATGATACTAATGTGAATGCAAAGGAACAAAACTGCAAAAAGTTAGGCCATCAAGATGACTCCATGGGCAAAAGCACTGGCTGCACAAATAGGACTTAGGTCTGATGCCTAAAACCTAAATGATGGTGGGGAGTGCTGACTCCAATAAGTTCTTTTCTGACTCTAACCCATATGCAACATGGCCTGAACTCTCACACATACATTAGTAATTAAAAATTTAAAAATAAGGTGGAAAAGGAAATGTATGTGTTCCTGTGTGCACATTCCAAGGCTCCATTGTAAGCATGCAGCAATGGAAAATGTGCTACTTTCTCCAAGCTCAGAAGCTCCATCATTAGCTCAAAGTATGCTGGATAAGGCATTTCTGCTTCAGTCACAAAACTGTTCTTAAGACCACAGCACATTTTATTTTAATATCAGGTGATTAAAATATTGTCAGAAATCAAGTTATGAAGGATTTTTCTTTTTTTTAATGAAGGATTTTCTATTACACAAAACTTCACTTTCTATTTTTTCTTTTTTTTAATTTTAATATTTTATTAATTTATTCATATTACATCTCAACTGTTATCCCATTCCTTGAAATTCCCATTCCTCCCTCCCTCCCATTTTCCCCTTACTCCCCTCCCCTATGTCTGTGACTGAGGGGGACCTCCTCCCCCTGTATATGCTCATAGGGTATCAAGTCTCTTCTTGGTAGCCTGCTATCCTTCCTCTGAGTGCCACCAGGCCTCCCCATCAAAGTGAAGTGGTCAAAAATGGGGCACCAGAGTTCATGTGAAAGTCAGACCCCACTCTCCACTCAACAGTTGTTGTAGTAGTTGTAGTAAAGTAAGAAATTGAGGAGAAATTTTAACAATTTATATGTGTACTAGCTACTTTGGTGTGCGACACAAGCTAGAGTCATCAGAGAGGAAGGAGCCTCAGGTGAGGAAATGCCTCCAATTTTATATTTTCTCAATAGTCAATGGGAGAGGGCCTGGCCCATTGTAGGTGATGCCATGCTTAGGATGGTGGCCTTGGGTCCTGAGCAAG
Organism: Acomys russatus; assembly: GCF_903995435.1. Taxonomy (NCBI): domain Eukaryota; kingdom Metazoa; phylum Chordata; class Mammalia; order Rodentia; family Muridae; genus Acomys; species Acomys russatus. The sequence continues at coordinate 1,270,408 of NC_067150.1, read as the reverse complement.
CTATGTGAAACAAGCCAGTAAGCAGCATCCCTCCATGGCCTCTGAATCAGCTCTTGTCGCCATGTTCCAGCTCGACAAGTGTTTTTATGCTGGCTTCCATAGTGATGGACTATGATCTGAAAGTATAAGCCAAGTAAACCCATTCTTCCCAACCTGTTTTTTAGTCATGGTGTTTCTTCACAGTAATAAGAAACCCTAAGACAATACGTAAACCTATATATTTTATAGTCACTGTAAATGTTATCAACATAAAAATTATAATAAAATTACTTCTTTACTCAGTATCAAATGTATGCTAATAAGCTAATTCAGATTTCAAAAAATAATCATTTTGAGAACCACACTTTTTACAAGGAGCATACATTCAGACAACTATCCCTACCTCTATTAAAATTCTGACTAGAAGAGAAGGCTGGAATACGTATTGTTAGACTGAGTAAATAAGAAACACTTCTTCCGTCATCAGATGTCAATTGCTTAAAACCATGCCAGAGAAGGCCTTCTACAGCACTACAGGAATAAGATGACCCCAACCTTTTTCTTCCTTTCTTCCTGTTAGACAGCCCTGCCTGTGCATCATTATTTTTTGCTCACCTCTACAACAAACATACACATACATACATGCACACAAGCATAGCACCATTCACTATGAGATTGCTCTAAATCCTACAACAGCACAGAAATTCAAGAGTTATGTTTAGTTTTAAATCTCCTGATTGCCATTTCAGAAAAGAAAATAAGTAAAAATAAACTATTGTTTACCTTAGTATAATTCAAATATTGTTTTAATATATAACTAATTTAATTTATTGAGGTATATTATATTCTCTTTATATAAATAAATTACCTAAAACCAGTATAATCTAAACCCTGTGCTGGGAATTGAACCTAGAATCCTTCCTGTGTAAAAGCCAAGTTCTCTACCTCTGAGTTATATCCCTACTCTAAACCCAGAATATATTTTATATTTTAGACCTCCGTTTGGATTAACCTTTTTTATGTTCAATAGCAACATGTGACTATATGCTGTTGTACTGAACAGCACAGCTACTGTTGTAACATTCCCGCTTAGCACTATTGCCCATGTATTCGACTGTGTGTATCTTCCCAATATTCAGGTCATCGGCCCTTCTGTTCTGCCAATCAAACTCATTGTCAGAAAGCCTTCACACTGCAAGCTGGTGTGCCCACACCCATGCCTGAAGGGCTTAATGTTGAGTGTCTTCCTCCATCATTCTCTACTCGTCTGTATTCAAATCAATTATTTTGTTAGGGACATGAAAAATCTAAAAGGAATATATTACTACTTCTATTAGGTGGCTTATAATGTAATGAAACAGACATAAAGAAAAGTACATTTAAAAAATTAGACTCTGAAGATTGTGAGCAGATAGATTTTACTACCTAGGCTTATGTGACAGTTTTATCACTTACTAGCCCTTTGGTCTCAAGCAAATGAGCCTCTGCACCATGTTTACTAGTCCATAAATGAGACCAGGATAACACTCTGGGCATTTAAGGATTAAAAGTGACAATACTATAAACCTTACAATGACTAAGATACACTAAGTCTACAAGCACCAGCTACCATCCTTATGACTTATGTCAGAACTGGAAATGATAACTTTTTTTTATTGGATGACTAACCATAACAGATAAAGACTATTAGAATACTAACAAACTATAGTGAGTGTCCAGTCTTAGAAATCTTTAATAAGATCCAAAAGAGATTGGAGAAGGAAATAGCAATTTTGGTCATATACAACAAAAGGCTTACTGAGGCACAGTAGCCAAAGGGAGACATGCCAGGAATTAAAGCAAGAAAACTGGGTTGAGGCCTAATACCAGCTACTCTTTCATGTTGGCTTAGTAAGACCCTATACTTTACTGAGCAATTGTACTGAAAGAGAAAAACATAAGTGTAAATGGTCACACTTTTTTTTTCAATTCAAGTAACTTTCCTTCTATATGGTAACACTATTATACAAATAATACATATAAACGTCATTAATAAAATTATGATTGCTATTAAATATAAAATGCTATACATTATCTACCTTCAAAAATAGCTGCTCTTAAAATCCAAGACTATTTTACTAACTGGACTGTTCTAATGACATTGTTGAATGGCAAAAATGACAGCCCTTTTAACCTACCAGAATCTATGTGTTTTTAAAACTCCTCAGTAGTTGCTGCCAACTGCATAGCCTTTCGTGCCCCACCCTCAACAGTTCTTATGTCTATACTTCGAGTTTACAAAGTGACACCCCTTTGTCTCCAACTAAGCTATGCTGAGCTAAAGAACTATTTCATTGATAAAATACACTTCACTGCATTTTTAACCTCAGTGGACTTGATATTAGAATGTGTCATAGCTATTCTTGGTTGTCAATTTGTCTACGTCTGGAATTACTAGAACCCAAAAATGAAGGGCATACCTGTGAGAGATTTTTGCTTAATTTGAAATAGGAAAAGTCTACTTCCAGTATGGATCTTTAAGGTAGGAAGGCAGACCTTTAATCCAGATCATTTGAACTGAGGAAACCCACCTCTAATCTGGGCCATATCTTCTGCTTGAAGTTTATATAAGGACATGGAAGAAGGAAGCTTTTGTTCTTTGCCTGCTTATTCTCACCTCCCTAGCTAGCAAGTCCATTCCTTCACCACCATTAGAGCCCACTGCTTTGGGATTCCAGTGCATACTGAAGATCAGCTGAGACACCCAGCCTCAAGACTGAGCAACTACTAGAGTCTCGAATTTTCCATCATTAGCCAGCCACTGTTGGATTAGCTAAACTGTGGCCTGTAAGTCATTCTAATAAATTCCCCCTTTCTCTATACAAATACATACACAGATAGAGACTCATTCTAGAAGTTCTGTTACTCTAGAGCATCACTACTAATGCACAACCTATCTTAGATTTCTGGTCTTGGCTTAATCCAGGGCAAATCTTTACCTGAAGCCTTGCCATTACTGAGTGAAAGAAAACTGGAACATCAATACAGCTGGAGGTAAAACTAGTTAGCTGCACTTACAAAAACAAAAGCTATTTTGTTATGAATGTGTCTGTTTTTCTGTCCCATTCAGTCTTTATATTCTGGTAACGTGTCTGAGAAGTCTGGGTTTTGCTCAAGCACTCCCAAGTAAGTTCCTCAAAAAATCTTTACTAAGCTCCTACTGTTGAGGGTACATTCTTGGTGTTAGGGATACAACAGGTCATAAACTGCATAATTAAGCCATTTCTGATGTCCAGCACTCTCCCCTCTTTACTGTTTTCATCCTGATCTTACAGCAAGGAACTTGACAGTTACAATCTCTAAATCTCAGAGCCCCAGTAGCCAAATCACAGGCAACAGCCACTGTTTTGGGCTTTCATCCCACAATCATTCTGTACTGTTCAATAACAGAAGCGTGCAGTACACTCACACAGCCACCAATGACGTAAGTTATAACTGGACATATCCCCTGCTAAGGACTCAATGAACGTTTTAGGTCTTGCCTACCATAGAACTAAGAGATCTGAGAAAAACAAAGCAATAAAATCTAGATAAAAGGAAAAAAAAAGATAAAAAGAAAGAGAGACAAGAAAAAAAGGGAGGAGAGAGAGAGAGAGAGAGAGAGAGAGAGAGAGAGAGAGAGAGAGAGAGATTAAATTCACTAAGCAGTTAAGAAGGAAAGCATTCCAGATTTACAAATTTGCCTCCTCCCCATCCCACCCCAATCTCATTTCAAGAACGACTTCCCTTTCCCCAGTATTCTTATAGGACAATTACTTTTCTTCCTCTAAAACTTGAGGTGGTAAACACAACTGGAGTTTGCTTAAGGATCTCTCGCTAGGAAGTACTACTACGGGACCCTGCAGTGGAGGCCTCTAAGAAGATGGAAATCCCAGAGCCTGGAGTTTGTGATGGGGGGAGGGGTGAGCATCTGACTCAGGATGAGGATGCTGCTGCGCCCAACTGGAGTCGAGGCAACTTGTAGGGTTACTCTTCCTCTTTGAATTGTGAACAATAATAGCCCTACCAAGATTTCCCCGACTTCTGCAGAGGCCAGGGGCTTCTTTGCTTCCCTAGTCAGGTGACAGCTGTGCGTGGGACTTTTCTCCCAGCCTCAGGATCCGGTGCTCTGCAAAGCCAAGGCCAAAACCCGAAGCGGCGACACCCCACAGGGAGACCCATCCAGGCCAGGTCTTTCCTGGTCCCTCGAGTGTTCCAGCCCCAATTGCTCCGCTATACCCCAACACTCACCTGCGACCCCAGGCACCTTCATAGGATCGCCCCAGAGGGTGCTGGAAAAAAGATGCTTCATGGAGTCCCCGCCCACCAACTTCTGCCTGCCCCTATTGGCTGAGATGGCCGCTGCTCATGGGTTGCAGCTAATCCATTTGTCCGGGGGGGATTGCCACTCTGCCTGAGAGCCCGCCCCAGGCCAGGCCTCACAATGGGAATCGAGTCCCAAACCGGTTCCGGGTTAGTGCCCTGGACACCGCCCCGCAGTGATTCACCTCCTGCTCTGCGCTCGTTCTTTGTCACATGGCCCTGTCAATCAAACATGCTCTAGCAGAGGATTGGTCCCTAGCGATAGGCTTGCCTCGCTGCTCTTTCTGAATAGGGCGCTAGCAGCTCTATCTGCAAACTCCACTCCTGTCCTTGACCCTCGACCTATTATCATAAGGGCAAAGAAAACTGGAAAGCCTTGAATCATCTTCTCATACCTAGCTCGACCGCCGTTGACCTGGACATCTGACGCCTTTTCCTTCTTTAATTTTAGATTGTTTCTTACTCTTGATCTCAAATGTAACATTTAGCTTGCGGACAGTTTGTTCAGTGTTTTCCGTCTTTTCAGTCCCTTTTATCTCATAGCGCCTCGGGACTACAGTCCATTGTCATTGTTATTGAAGCTGGCTTCCCTTTGCCTCCAGTGCAGGCATCTTTAAGTTCTCCCTGAATAAACGTCCTCCCTAGCCCACTCTTCAAATTAGAGTCAAATTGAGATGCTTGCAGTTCCTTGGGGAAGGGGTAGGGGGAATCTTTCTAATTTTAACATAAATGCAAACTCCTTGGAAGGCTTTAAACAATCCTAATCCTGCTTTTTCTCTCAGACTTTCTCAACATGGTCTCCCTTTTTATTACCCCCAGCTCTTTACTGCTCAGACCTGGACTCTTTAGTGCTTTAGGCACTACTCTGCTAGGCTGTGTTTCCAGCCAGGAAGGCTTTTCCCAAGCTTACCCGAGTCCAGAATTTATTTTGGAAATTATTTTCTTAAGTAACCCTTACTTTCCAGTTACTTCGTTGCTACTTCAGTTTATTCCTCCAACAGCGGTTTGCTAGGTAAGCAAAGACAGCCAAGTTAAATTTGAATGACAATTTCAGTGTGACATTTATCTCTGACAACCCTGCTCAACAGAGATGCCATCGCAACCTATATCTTTCCCTCTGCAGCTCTTTCTTCATGTATCAAAGCTTCTAGTATATAATGGGCATTTCATAAAAGATGTAATACACAATAAAAGAATGACAAATCCTTAATGGCTATTTCTTGAAGAATAATTCTATAAACTAGGAAGTAGTTATGAAATGAGTTCTTTGGTGATCAATGATTAGTTTAAAGATTTTATTTATGGCTGTCTTTTAAAAAGTCATATTTATTATAATGTTGCCTGAATTAAACAAAATTGGCTTTCCCCATTTTGGGGAGTGTTATGTTGGTCTGCAGGCAATTCAACTGGCCTGCCCTCAGGGGCCTTTAGGGTCCTGATGTTGTCCTGTGTCATCACCTGCGTCAGGCAAGTGGGAGATAAGAATCTCCTTGCTACCTAGCGCTTCCTCCCTCTTCAGGGTTTTCTCTTTGTCTCTCGCCTTCCCTCTGTTTATATGTCTGTCATTGGTGCCTATAACTTCTCTCCCCTTCACCGACAATAAATCTCTTCATACCATATCTTTTGGGTGGCATCCTCTATAATTTAAATATTACAATAAGGAGAGATTTAGACATTTGTTTTTTGAAAATTTGAAACAGTCTTCTCAGGTAGAACAAGCTGTCCCGGAAAGTCACAATCTCCCTGCCTCGGCACTAACATAACACTTGGTCAAAAACTTCTAAAGTCCTCATCTCCAAATTCACTTAGTTAGTGATGCCATGGTTTGAGCAGGTGAGCAAGTGCTAGGTTATTCTAAATGTCCATTGCCTTCACTACATGTCTTTACCACTGTCCATGGATGTCTTGGAAATACTATATCAGTAAGATAAGTTACTGACTTGTATTTTACCCAAGTTCTTTGTCAGCAGAAAGTAAAGGAGGCTGTGATCAGCACACACAATGCAGATGTCAGCAAGGCCCCTAGATTAACTAGAAAGCTCACCTTTGTCTATTGCTTACAGTTCTTTTTTTCATATGTCCCTTTATTAAACAAGACCTCCTTCATAGCAATACAGTATTCATTAGTGATTAGTGCTGAGAAAATTATTTTCCTCTACATACAAAAATACAGTTTGAACACTATAAAAACAATCAAGACAAGTACCATGAAAAATTGGTCCTTCAAAGGATAACAGGGAGACTGAGGGAAGTGTGAGGAGTGTCTGCTGTCAGGGGCAAATCAACAGGAGCAAATACCATGGCTCCCACACCATTAACGCTGGGATACAGAAGAGTGCTACCACGCCCAGCTGAAGCTTTTCTTGTTTGCAGTTTATAGACATGGCTATGGGCATTTCAAGGTAGAGGTCGTTGAACAAACTTTGGTTTGTGTTGTTTGCAGTACTGGACTTCACATCCTGGCCCATCTGACATGGCCACCCCTGATTCCCAGGTTTGACCCTGTACATTTCAAATGCTTACAGTTCTTAAGGGTAGCAGACATGTTTGCTCACAAGGTTCTTTGATGTGCTCAACTATAGAAGCTATGTGCTAAAAGCCCCTCCACCCTCGAAAGACAACACAAAGACACAGAGGAAAGTAGGGAGAAAAAAGCAGTGTGTGGTCTAGTAATAAATAGATATTAATTTCTATCTAGTCCCTCAAGCACCTGAACATGTCTTTCCACTGCTTGACATATTATATTAGTTGTTGTAGACCATTCAGATCCCTTCAGTATTTATATTGTGAAATCTTAATCCTAGGTATAGGAAATGAGGCCTTCACAGGGATTAGTTCTCCTATAAAAGAGGATCTGAGCTGTTCCTTTTCCCTCTCTGCCATATGGGGACATAGCTAGAGGACAGCCATCTACACAGTTACACCAGGCATAGTGTCTGCCAGCCAGGTATTGGCTGAGGAAGCCACCTGTTCTCTGGTATTTGTGTGTGTGTGTGTGTGTGTGTGTGTGTGTGTGTGTGTGTGTGTGTGTTCACAGGTTTGAGTGGACTAAACTACTGTTAATACATACAAGTTCAAGATGCTAAAATCTAAACCACAGCTAACAAGAGTCTAATATAGGGAATTCAGTGATTAATTGGTTACTAAATAAATTCTAAGTTCATAAAAAGATAGATTAGAGATTATTTTATTATAATACTTGTTAAGAACAGTACTTTGGCGTACACTTTTGAATTCCTGTTCTCATTAATGGTGACTTTCAGCTTGTCTGTTAGTGAGCCATCATGTCTCCCAGCTGCAAAGTTTTCTCCACTGTATGCTGCTATTTTCTGAAAGCCATGTTCTGTCACTTCAAAGAATGTGCTCTTCTATAATGAACCATTTAATTTATGTAAGACTTCCAAAAGACAAAAAGCATACAGCAAAATAGACTTTTTCCTTTAAAAATTTTTCTCACTCCCAATAATCCCTACCTTTTCTCTGTAGTGTCTTCATGTGTGTCTGATGTTTCACCTTTTCTCTGCAATGTCTTCATGTGTGTTTGATGTTGTATTCTTCCTGCCCTCTCCCTTAGTTGCATTCTAATTTCTTCCTACTCTTCTACATTATTAGAACATGTGTAGTTAAGGTGTGTGTTTAAGATAATTTACTGGATATAAAATTTATTCTGATCCCAAGTCATGACTTTGAAAACAGGTAAGTAAGTCATGAAGTATTTTCTTAAACAAATACAAAAAGTCCCTGAAAACCTTTGAGTAATTTTTTACTAATTTTTATGAATCTTATTTATAGATATTTTTACTGCTTTTCCCAGAACAAAATTTAAAATTTTTATATTTGTATATTAGTAATGGATGTTAAATTTTAATTACTTTAAATTTATAACTTAAAGGTATTTCATATTTGTTTAAAGGGGAAAACTAAATGTTATGGTTAAAAACGCTTTTACTCCACTTTGTGAAATTTTTAAAATCTGTTTACATTTTAAGCATATTTTTCAGCTTGATTAAAGCATATGAAAGTATATGCCATATTTTATACTTTTGTGGTAGACAGCACCCCAATTTTTCATGTACATCGTGTCCACTGAATAAGGCCAGCCCTTCACCCTTCTTAGGGAATGGGAAAGGATTTGTTTTAATAGAATTTGGAATGGTGTCATTACCATAGCAACAGAGAACAATGGAACCACTAAATAAATGTCAAATAAATTCAATGTTACCATAGTAACAATCAGTTTCTTTAACAAATACATTTACTATTCTTTTCTGGTCAGTTTCTTTAATGCTTTCATCTATATGAATACGCAAAAGCAAGAAAAAGTTAAAATTTATTTTTAGAAGAAAAACTCAAGAGACAACAGCAATTTATTTCACTGTCTATTATTTAAGGAAAGAAAACCTCACATGACTCACAAAGAAAACCTTTTAAAGGAAATAGAAAGCTTCAGTTTTGTTCCACTCAGTAATCTTCCATTTTTCCTATTTAAAATCAGGCAGATTGTAACACAGCATTTAAATCATGTCTGCACTACTGTTGCATGACATTTCAAACCACTTTTCCTGAGCCTCTAAATAAAGGCAATTCTGGCATATGAAACAGAAAACACTGTCTGCTCCCCAAAACCCAATCCCTCAGGTTCCTCCCTAGGACTACAATAGAGCAACAGCAGCAACCCACTCACCTCCACTATCGACACCTCCTGTGGATGCTACAGACCATCCCCTCCTGTTCTCCCTCACCCCACTCATTTCCATAACCCAGCTATCAAATCAGGCAGACATCCCCCTTGCTTAACCACAGGCCACTCCTGATAGAAAGCAAAGTAGGCTGCCCGTGGACCTTCTCCGGTATCCCTGTTCTCCCAATACCTCAGGCTTCCCCCTAGCTCTTCAAGAGAATGCCAGCTGTGGCCTCTCTTCCACACTCCTCACTTCTCCTATGGATCCCATGGACCATCCCATCCTGCCCTCACTCCCAAAACACATGGCTTTATCCCAGTCTCCAACACCAAAAGGCATTCCCGGTGAACCCACCAGCAGAGCTGGCAAGTAAAACTGGCGACACCCAACCACCACACTCTCTGAAAACTCAGAAAAGAAACAGAAACTAAGGAATAAAATACCCACTCAACAACAACAACAACAACAACAACCACTACATCGTACCACAAAGATATTGCTCAACCATGTTCACTATAACTCTGTTCATAATACCCAGAAGCTGGAAACAACCTAGACATCATTCAACATAAGAATGGATAAACTAAATAAAGTATTACTCAGCTGTTAAAAAAATGACATCACGAAATTTGCAGGCAAATGGATGGAACTAATAATACAAGAATTGCCACACAAACCAGTTGAGCACCAATCTTAATGAGATATTGATGGTTTATTAGAACACCGCTCCCCAAGACTATTCATGACCAGGGACACAGAGAAAACCCAGAGCCTAACTATGATGTTGGTCTGTTTCTCAGGCATGTTTTTCTAAGAACAACTATAACCAGGTAACAAGGTGGGAAGCAAGGGGGAGGGCAGCAATAGATCATTTTGATCAGCTAAGCCTAAGAAAAATCAATTTGTTCTGAGCATAATGTCCATGTAGCGAGACAAAGCATATTAAACTGATTGGCTAGGATTTATGATAGGAGAGCTCTTGGGGGCTTTCCAACTCTCTGGCAGTAGGGAACATAGTAGGATGTTGCAGTCTTAACTCTAATAGAATATACATTTATCTTTAACCCGAGCATAACATGTCTTTATCATTTCCTGTTCATTCTAAGCAGAAGCATTGAGCCTTCCTGCTTTCAGGCACGTAGGACCTGAGAACTTGAACTTAATTTAACCTCATAATCAAAATGGAGACTTGGTGTCAAAATGGTTTCTGCTATGCTAAAAGGTGGTGTTAGCAGAGTAGCTACAGTTATGTTACAGAGTTTAAGCAGGTGAAGCAGGTTACAAAACTAAAAACTCATCCTGAGTGAGGTATCCCAAACTCAGAATGACAAATATGCTATGTACTTACTTATAAGTGAATATTAGCAGTTAAATAAATGATAACCAAGCTACAATCCATAGATGCATCAAGTTTAGAAAAAGAGGAGGAGTCTAGGGCAGAGGAGGAGGACACATGATTCTCCATAGAAGGGGAAAACTGAATAGATTTTGCAGTTGGACTGCAAGCAATGGAGATTGGAGCATAAAAGATCAGGTGGCAGGGAACATGAGAGGGAAAGAGAGTGCACAGGAAAAGGTGGCTGGAATTGGGAGACATTTGCCGTGGTATGGAATCCTAGTACCGTGAAAATTTCTGGAAACTCTGAGAATGATCTTAGTGAGGACTCCTAGTAATGGAATACAGCATCTCAACTGACCATCTCTTAACAGCCAGGCAAGCCTTCCAGTGGTGGGACTGGACTGCATTCAAATCAGTTGTTGGCCAAGGGCATCCACTGGAAATCCCCAAACAACCAGGCTAATGCTAAGACAAAGGGTTACTCTTTATAAACTGACAATGAGGGTCCATTGCCAAGGACAACATCCACACACTGAATGAGAGATTGAGCTGGAAATGATACTAGGCACAAATGTAGAAAAGAAACATTGCTCTGTCATTAGTTACCAAATTGACAGCAGCACACTGCTAAAGCTTTCTAAAGGACCACATTACTAGATTTTTCTATGCTGCTTTTTTACACTTGTTTGTATTCATGTCTCTGGCCTTTGGATATTATTTTAAAGGTGTTTGTGTTCTTTGTTTTATGTGGAGAACAAAACTAATTTAGTTACATCATTGGCTCAAGTCATAACTTATTTCAAGCCACTTTTTAAAAGCCCTGAAGATCACTTTTCCTGGAGACAAAAGTAACTACAGTCACTTAATCCAACATAAAGCAGTCTGTAAGGAGTTTCTTTCAGCTGCCCAACATTTTGATGATTTATTTTATTTCTCTCTCATTCCCAAATCTAGTCAGTCTTTGTTATTCTTGTTTTATGTTTAAAAAAAAAAAAAAAAGAAACTTGAAGTATCCCACTTCCTTGACAATCTTTACCTACACGAGAGTGTGCTCTGCAGATAACTTTCTGCTCCAGTTGGTCACGTTTTATTCAACCAAGATCTCACCTTGTTATCCACATCCTCTGCTTCTCTTTCCCATTGCACTTTGCTATACTAGCCTACTCTCTACGTGTTCTAACTCTTTAAAGGGTAAAAGCAATGTTGCTTTCTTGTCATCAGGCTGTTTATCTCCTGCTTGCCCCTTGTATTAAGGATTTTATGTACCTGGCAATCTCCGCATTGTTTGCTAAAACAGAAGAGGAACTGCCTACTGGATTTCAAGTGATGATGCAGTGTGACTAATGGGAGAGCACAGATCTCAGCAAGAGGGTTTAGAGTGATTTATGCAAGTATAGCAAACTTGAAAGAAAACTGGATAGATCAGTGGAAACTCACTAACCAGTGTTCACTGTCTCAAGGGATATCTCAAGAGGAGTTTCTGTGGGAAATGGTAAAGGAAAAACAAGCAGATGGAGAGATCTGGTTAAGAGTCAGTCACATGTAGTTTACAGATAGCTTCCAGAATCATTTCAACACAAGTAATTAAAGGAGAAATGATGTAAAAAGGAGGTGTTGAATGTTTGACAATGTAATCAGCTATGACAAGAATTGAAAATATTGTATAATCATGGTTGAATTAGACATTTAGCCACATGGATATATTTTAATCACTGTTCCCTAAGTTTAGCTGTAGCTCTGTCGAACCAGGGATTCTCTAGAACACAAGACCTGGGTTCCATTCCTAGTTCTCCATGAGTTGACCATGGTGGTATGTGTGTATAATGGAACCTGTGATCTCAGATGGAGGCAGAAGGATAAACACAGTTAAATTCTTCCTCAGCTACAGAGCAAGTTTAAGTATAGATGCAGAGAGAATCTGAGTTCTAGATCACCTGTTACAAAGATATCTACAGAGTCACTTCCATCTCCCCAGCACTCTACTTTAATATGACTTTGACAGTCATGTGTTAAAAGAAGCCAAGTTTTCCTTAATTACTCCAAACATATCTTGTGATCACCTTGACCAAATCAAAAAGGAAAACAAAACAATACGAACAGAAAAGCTAAAAATCTAAAAAAAATAATAATCCAACAAAATAACAAAGCAATCCTAACAATAATAACACAAGCCAATAGAAACAGTGCTATACCAATTCTAGATACAAATATTTACTGGTTTGCAGCTTCAATTTCTGCATCTTTTTAAACACAAACATTATGTAGAAGTATGTCCACAATGATAATCCCAGCCAATAGACACCCACATGTCAAGAAGTCCTGTAGGTGTAGACCTGATATGAATAAATTAAGTGAATCATCACCGTTCATGGTAGTCAAAACACCATAGAAGCCTAAAACACAACCAATGCCATGGTCTTCTTAATCTCCAGGATACGGAAGGATAGGTACAATGATAACTCTAAACTATTGCATTTATGATGTTTTTCTGCCAAGCATGATGACTGAGTTCTACTACAGGAACCACATGGTGGATGGAGAAAAATGACCTTCCATTGTCCTATGACCTCCATACCGGCACTATGATGTTCACATGCCAAAAAGCACCCCCAAGACATAACATAAATAAAAACTTTAAATATAATAAGTGTTCAAAAAATGCATTCCTGAAAGTGAAGTGAAGGCAAAATATTGTTCCTTTTCCTAGAAAAATGTCTAAAATGCTAATGTTGTATATGTCATAATTATATTTTTTATTTCCTAATAATTGTTCTTTCCCATACAAGCATGGATAGCTGTGATCAAGTCATTAGATGTCCTCTATAGACTTTGAACTTGCTTTCAATTTAGTTACAATGTCGTATTAAAAACAAAACAACCTTTATATATTATTCTAATAACAAGATTTTAATTACTACCATTTTCCTTCCAAATATATTTTACATTTTATTACCAGGTGATGAGTAAGATTATTATAGTTTTATTTTCTTGAAATGATTTTTCAAACATCTGAACAAATCACAACCCCTAGAACATTTCTATGACTCATGATTTCTTGTCTAAGTTTTGAGGAAATAAAAGTCAACATTTTATATCAAATAACAGAAAATCAAAGAAAAATTAGAATACAGTAAACTTGTACTAGGTTTTGTTTTTATTTCTATACAGCAAGCATGTCTTAATTTATAGTCTGCTGAGACACTCTTTTTATTTTTGAAAATGGATTCTTCTCTTACACAATACATTCTAAGCACAGTTTCCCCTCCCTCTACTCCTCCCAGCTGCCTGCCACTTCTCCTCTCCTTAGACTTGATCAATAATGTAGTTCAATCTTTCTTAAATTTGAAGGCAGTATAGTTAATGAAAGAATTGCTCACATTTCAATAATAATTACTGTGAATATTAACGTGATAATGCTGAACAAATGCTAAATGGCATGTCATCCAATAATAAAATAAAATATATTGACCAAATAAACTTCTAAAACTACTGCTTCCTTGATATCGGTTTTCTGTAGTTGAATCATTTTTATGAATTTAGTAGACAGATGTATAGCAACATCAAAGAAAGGTAGTGAGATTGGATGAAAATTACTACAGATTGTATTCCAACTTCTATTTCTTTCCTGGTTGTGTGGCCTTAGACAAGGTGTATAGCCATCTAACCTCAGTGTGCTTATTGGAAGCTTAGAAAAATACAGACTGCACCTGCATGGTTCAGGTTATGAAGGTTAAATAATAAGTGAAGATAAAGTTAACTATTGTTCTTCTTCATGTTGTATTGGAGTCTGTTGCTCTGATAAATATATTGGAGGCAGCTCTGGCTACCTCACTGCCTGAGTCACTGACATCAGCCTTGTTAATTAGTAATCACTGCTGCCACCTTCACTTCTACTGAATATTAATTACTCTGCTGGCTTCCCATCCTTCCCTTCCCCAAAGTATAAGCTCATATTTTACAATTTTTTTTTTGTCCTCCTTTACTCAGAGGTCAGGAAAGATACTGCTGCTTCCTCTAATCTACCCAATAAAAGCTCAAATCACTTGTTTGAGGCTCTACCTTTACTGTGTCATGTGACCAAATGTACAGTTTCTTGAAAGCATGTCTCCTGTTGACCTCTTGGTCATATGACCTCATATTAAACTTTCCAGTAGACGCCGTCTTCCTCTTGAAACTTTTTAGGACATCACATTTGAAGACTCAGATTTTTTTAAGACAACTTTCCATGTCAGTCTATCTTCTCACATCTGCTACTTTCTCTGAGGTCACTCACTAAATTAAGTCAGAGTGGAGATCTATGGCTAGGCTTGCCTTGAGCATGTCATTTGACTCTTTAAAAAGGCTCAGCCTCAGAAAAACTATTGTCTTCTTTGTTTTGAATGTCTAATGTGGTTAAAGAAACCAAGACTTTATCCCTGTATGTCTTGTAGGCAGGGTAAATTTTGGGTAGAGTTTTTGTGCATGGGTTGGTGTTCTCTTCCCTCCACTAGGAGTCTTGCCTAGTTAGAGGGTGTACTCTTCTGTCTCCATGCCCCTTCTACCAGGAGTCTCATCTAAAGTCACCCTCATGTCCTTCCTACTCTGACCTAGATCTCCAGCTTGTCACAGAGATGACCTCCTCCAGGATTTCTCTTTTCTCTGCAGGCCTTCTGTCCTCCTACACCCCACCTAACTCGCCCCATGTCTGATATCCATCTTTTTTCTTTCTGCGCTCTATCTCCTTGTTTCCTTTCTCCAACCACTACCTTTGTCTATTCTATTTCCCCTTTTTAGTGAGATTTAAGCATCCTCCCTTGAGTTCTCCTTGTCACTTATTTTTTTGGGTCTTTGCATTCTAGTATGTTTATCCTGAACTATATGACTAAACTCTGCTTATAAGTGAGTACATACTATATGTATTTATCTGGTCTGGGTTACTTTGTTCACGTGATCTTTTCTAGATCCACCCATTTGCCTGTGAATTCCATTGATATCCTTGTTTTTTTTTTTTTGTTTTTTTTTTTTTAAAGCCAATTATTATTCCATTGCATAAATGTATTACAGTTTCTTTATCCATTCTTTGGTTTAGGGACATCTAGGTAGTTTCCAGATTCTAGCTACTACTACAAATAAAGTTACTGTGAACACAGTTGATCAAATGCCTTTGTTGTATGATTTGCAGGGATGAAGATAGAACAGATAGAGCAGAGACTGAGGGAATGTCTAGCCAATGCCTGGCCCAACCCAAGACCTACCCCACTGAAGAGAGTCAAACCCTGACACTATTAAAGGTACTCTGCTATGCTTGCAGACAGGAGCCTACCAGAGTTGTCTTCTGAAAGGCTTCACCCAGCAATGGTTTGAAACAAATGCTGAGACTCAAAGCTAAATATTGGGCAAAGCATAGGGAGTCTAGTGGAACAGTGAGGGGAAAAGGAAAAGGGCAAGAGATCCACAAAAGACCAACAGTGTTAACTAATCAGGGGCCAGAGTTGCCTGCTGAGACTGAAGCACAAACCAACGACCATGCATGAACTGAACCTAGGTCTTCTACATAGATGTAACCTATGGGCAGTTCAGGCTCCATTAGGGCCTCCTAGTAAGTGGAACAGGGGCTATCTCTCAGATGGACTCTGTCGTCTGTTTTGTTTTTTTTTTTTTTAATCACTTCCCCTTGTTGGGACTCCCTTGACAGGCCACAGGGGATGAGGACAAACTCAGTCCTGATACAACTTGATGAGTTGTGGTGCGTAGGTAGGGGGCATCCTCTTTTCTGAGAACTAGGGAAGAGGTTAGTGGGGAGGGGGAGAAGGAGAGGAGACTGGGAAGAGAGAATGGAGGGGGCTACAACCAGCATGTAAAATAAATAAATAAATAAATAAATAAATGAAAAAAGAAAAAAATGAAGACACTGCAGAGAGAAAAACCAACGAAATTGTGGTCCCTTTAGTAAAATACATTTCAGCATGAGAAAACAAGGCTGTGTTGCCTCTAATGAATGCATTTAATTGTCAAGGGATGAGGTGCTCACAGAAAGGTTGAATGATTTTGCTTGCTTTTAAATAGATTTAAATGGTAAATGTTACAGTCAGCTTGGTTTTTAGCAGATTTAACTGTGTGTATAGTCAGCTTCTACTGCCAAAAAATAGATTGTAAAAATTAATTTATCAAAACATACAACAAAACATTATTTCTTTTTCAGATGCCAAAATCTTTTTTTTTTTTTTTTTTTTTTTTAATATTTGGTTTTTTTTCGGGGGGGGGGTGGTTTGTTGTTTTTTTTCTTTACTGAGTCTACCTGCATGTGATCCAGCAGGCCAGAAGAGGGCACCAGATGTCATTATAGATGGTTACAAGCCAACATGTAGTTGCTGGGAATTTACCTCAGGATCTTGGAAAAGCAGCCAGTGTTACTCACCTCTGAGCCATCTTTTCCAGCCCCCAAGTTGCCAACATCTTATCATTAAGCAGTCATTGAGAATCTAAAGAATAGGACACACTTTGTCAAGTGCTTTGTGGTCACTATAGTTTTTTATTTTGGTGTGTGTGTGTGTGTGTGTGTGTGTGTGTGTGTGTGTGTGTGGTTGTGCGGGTGCACGCGTGTGTGTGCGCAATTGCAACTTTAAAAAATTATTTACTTATTCACTTTACATCCAGGCCATCGTAGCCCCATTTCTTGGCACCCCCAGCCCCACCCTCACTCCTTTTCCCACATCCACCTGTCCTATTTTTCAGAAGAGGGGAGTCCCACATCCCATCTTCCCTGGCTCATCAAGTCCTATCAGAATAAATTATGCCCTCTTTCCCTATAGCCTGGCAAGGCAGTTATGCTAGCAAGAGAATCCATGTTAGAAAGAGCCTCCACTACCCTTACTAGGGTACCCACATGAATCCTGAGCTGGCCTTCAGCTACATCTTTGTAGGGGATGTAGGTCAAGTCCAGGCAAGATCCTTGGTTGGTGTTTCAGTTTTGGCAGGCTCCTCTGGGCACTGATTAGTTGTCTCTGTTGGCCTTCTTGTGAGGCTCCTGTCACCTCCAGGTCCCTTTCCCTTCCCCCACTTTTCTGCATTGATTGCTTAAATGAACAGTATGAGCTAATTGGTGAAGTTATAAAATATGAGTGTGGGTTTATTGGAAGTGGCACAGGAGGGAGAAGAGAGAGGACATGCTGAGTGGAGAGGGAAAGAGAGAGGGCGAAGAGGTAGGAAAATGGCAAGGGTTTACAAAAGGGGCAAAAGGGGCTGTGGAATGGAAAAGTTTGGTTTACATAGTGAATCTCTGGGAGAGGGGACATAGCAGTCACGCCCTACAGCAGTATCTAACATCCCAGCCTTTTGTTGGTGATAAATTGAAAGAATGAGAAGCCTAGAAGTTTTTTAAAATTGGCTAAACGCCAATATAGTCAGATCTAGAGAGTAGCTGGGGAGCTCATTTCCTTCTGAGCTAGCACTGAAGACAAATGGTCTATTTAAGGCCTGCAAAATCCTTTGATGAAACAGATTTAAAAGGTAGACAAGCTCACAGCTGCAAGCAGAGATAGCTAGCATTATCTGATATCCCCACTCCATGCCCCGCTCCCACCTTCCCAGATGGGATTACTAAGAAACACTTCCCTCAACAAATGGTGGAAAAAAGAGAACAAAGGAAGTTAAACCGTTTGGGTGGTAGACCTCCTTATGTTAATTAGGATCCCCCCTGCTTGGGAGGCATTAGGAGGGAAAAACGTATAAAAAGCCGCCAGGTCAATGACTGAGGTCCCTTCCCTGTACCTTTGATTTGCGGATTGAGTGCATTCCAGCTCTAGGACTGTATTAAAGATACCGCTTGTATTTACAGCGGTCTCGAGTCTTTCTGTTTCTTTTTTTGGGATCAATCTGGGCGCCGTAAAATGAATAATGGGCACAGAAATCTGGTCTTTGACTGCTTCCTGTTGACAGTGGGGCAGCAACAAGGCATCAATTCATATCTGGAGTGTGATTTGTGGATTTGAGTGGGTATTCTGAAGCTTACAAGAATCTTTTTAAGTTTACAAAAAGAGATAAATTGGCTTGGGAGACTATTTAAAATCTGATTAATGTTAAATCTCTGAACAGTCTTAATAAACAGTAGCATAGTGGGAGGAGAGTTTTTATATAGTTTAACCTGTTATGCCGAGATTACCCAGATTGCCAGATCCCCCAAAAAAGACCACCGGGACTCGATACCAATGCAACAAACACAGGGTCCTGTATTATGGGCTCAGAGCTTCGGATCACAGTCCTTCCTGATGGAGCAGGATAGGAGAGTGATACTGGAGCTTCAAGGGTAATGGGTTTATAAGGAAAAAACTGTAATTAGGAGTTGGGACCACAGGGAAGTAAGGAAAAAACCATAAGTGGGGGTTGTGAGTCTCAGAAATGTCCACCTTCAGGCAGGCTGAGTGGAGGCTGGATCTCCAGGGAAGATTGTGAGTCTCAGGAATGTGGACCTTCAGGCAGGTTGGGTCCAGGAAGCTGACTCTCCAAAGAAGTTGTTTTATCTCAGAGGATCATTGGGCGTTAATTATATCTAATTATTCCGGTGCAGTTTCTGGAGAGTGTTGGCATGTGTCATTCTCAGAACGCAGGAAGAAGGGCACCTATAGGACAAGTTCTCATACAGACCATCATTAATTGCAGAATATAAATTACACATAGGATATGGCATTAATTTTGCCCCTATAAACCGACCTTAAAACACCTTCTCAGACCTTCAAACACTTTCTTAGATCCTGAGACCTTACATAAACTTTACATGTTCCTGAGAAGGCAGCGGAAGTCTTGGTTTTTGTTGTTAAACTGATCTTCAAACCCATCAGAGACCTGAGAAAGATAAGTTACCACAGGAAGCAAAATCCAAGTGGTTTTAAGTATTGATTAGTACGACAGAGGCTTACCCATTATCCAGACTGCCTTCCCAGTAGGCTTCTGTGGAGTCAGAGAACTCATTCTGGGAACAGGTCATAGGGCAGCATTGCAGCATTAGTTGTAGCTCAGCAAATCTGAAAGGTCTTTCCGTGGAAGAGGATTTTGGGAGAATGACTGACCTTATTTTGTCTAGGCAAAATGGAACAGTCAACTCTGGAGGTGTCCACAGCTCGCAGGTCCATTGCTGTTGAGGCAGATTTGCCCAGTATAACAATCCAGGCAGAGTCATCTGTCATTTTGCCTAGAGGCCTAGTAGAGGCCACTAGAAACTGGGGTCTCTGTCACATTAAGCTTTGTATTAATCATTTAAATTTATGTACTCTACAGATTCTCTGACAGATTTGAGAAATGTCATCTATAAAGTATAGCTGATCTAAATAAATGGTGGCTCCAGGTGAGGGGGTTGGGGAAGTCATCAGGAATTCCAGGAATGTGGAGGCTCTCCTTCTAGGGATAGGATTGGAAAGAGGCAATGGGTTTTACTGGACCATGTGGGGAAGGGGAAGTGTGAGACAGTGCTTTAAAAACTTTGTAAAGAAAATCATGCAGACAGTCAGTGGCAACCCGTCTCCCAGCCTCTGCCAAATCATAAGAATATGGAAGTGGCGTTCCAATTTGATATCCTGTGATTGGCTAGTTTGATGAGGTAAATCCACAAACAAGTGTCTCTGGAATGTGAGATTACTTTGGAAAAAGCCTTTGTTCTGAAAGACTTGCTCTCTCATGACTAGGCCTTCACATAGCTGGGGGTTTTATAATTAAAGGTAAAGACATAAGGTAACAGATAATAAGATAATAATAAGGTACCAGATGCCAGATATAATGTTATAGAGGAGTTTATTAAATGAGCATGGGAAGAGAAGGAAAGGGGGGA
The DNA here is from genome assembly GCF_903995435.1 of Acomys russatus. Lineage (NCBI taxonomy): Eukaryota > Metazoa > Chordata > Mammalia > Rodentia > Muridae > Acomys > Acomys russatus. Next base: position 1,250,268 of record NC_067150.1, on the reverse strand, counting down.
GGGTACCCCAGGGAGAGAGACAGAGACAGAAGAATAATAAGAGATAGAGAGGGGGAAGAGAGAGAGGCCATGAGGAGGGTTTGTCTTATTATATGGCCTTGGAGAGGGCCACACCCATGTGGCAGGTAAGCAATGACATCACAGGTAGGCAGACTGAAGCAGAATTCTAACAAGGGTAGTCCTGAGCCTCCCAAGAAACACCTGGTGAGTCTGCAGCAGCTGCGGGACAAGGTAACTTACCAAGTGCAAAGTTTCATCAGGTGGCGAGGGAGGTGGGAGAGAAGCCATTCCCTCATGGCCCTGAGTCACCAGGCTGGGTACCCAATTTCTTCTGGCTTTAAAGGTGATAGAATCAGAGCAGGCAGGGAATGATGAGCTATAGGGAGTGGCCCCACAGGTCCAATATGCCAGGCTGACCGGGGCCAACTTCCCCAGAGTCAGAGGCACCAGAGGATTGGCTAAATAAGAGGTATAAGCTAATTGGCAATGGAGCTATAAATTATAAATACAGGGTTATTGGAAAAAGCACGGGACATGGACGGGAAGGGAGAACCCTAACACACATTGCCTAATGTTTAGCTGTGAGTCTTAGAATTTGTTTTGAGGTGCTACTGGGTGGAGCCTCTCAGAGGACAACTCTGCTTGACTCCTGTCTGCAAGATTAGCAGAGTATCATTAATAATGTCAAAGATTATTTCTATCCCATGGGCTAGGCCTTAGTTTTGGCCAGGCATTGGTTGTGTGGGACTCTGCTGGATAAGGTTGAAGTCTGACACCTCTGGATACCCATTTCTTGCTCAGTCTATGAAGTCAGATTCCCTTTTTGTAGAGGGTTTCTCACTCTACCTGATCTGGTAACCCCAGCCCTCAGGAAAGATTACAAACCTGGCCCTTCACCATAAGTAACTTCACCAAGCACGGGGAATTCCTGGCAGTACCTCACCCTATGCTGAGATCCTAGCCTCTAGAAAAAGACGTTTAATAGTACCCAGAAACCATCACCTCACAATATGATAATTAAGTACTGTCTTCTCTTTCTTATGGTACGGCCCCATGTTACTGGCTGTAAATGAGATATTGTACCATTGCTTAGCCCTATCAAATGAGAAACATTCAGCCTCAAAAACCCTCCCCACTGTGCAAGGGTTATATACGTGTATATATATATACACACACTGGCTGGCTTACAGGAATACTTATGTTTGCTTACTCTCTTGCAGTCCATTCCTCTACCATGACTGTCTGAGATTCCATTTATTCTGGCTGGGAGGGCACACAGGTGGATGCCTGGTGGTTGGGTAGCAATGATGGAACTGCTTTTGCAGCCACAGGGGCTCGCTCCACCGTTGCTGCTACCTTGGTGCTGACTCCCAGTGAAGCACTGCCAGGCCATGAACATGGGTGATCTTTCCATCTTCTGATATCTCCTTCAATTTCTTTCTTTAGAGACTTCAAGTTCTTGTTATGCAAGTCTTTGACTTGCTTGGTTACAGTTATGCCAAGATACCTTATATTATCTGCGGCTATTCTGAAAGGTATAGTTTCCCTAATTCCTATCTCAGCCAATTTGCCATTTGTATACAGGAGGGATACTGGGTTTTTTGTTTGTTTGTTTATTTGTTTTTGTTTTGTTCTGTTGTTGTTTTAATTAATTTTGTATCCTGACACTTTGCTGAATGTGTTTATCAGCTGTAGGAGTTCTCTGGTGGAATTTTAGGATCACTTATGCATACTATCATGTCTGTGAGTAGAGATACATTTACATCTTCCTTTACAATTTGTATCCTCGTGGTCTCCTTTAGTTGTCTTATTGCTCTAGCTAGAACTTCAAGTATTATATTGAAGAGATATAGAGCAAGTGAGCAGCTTTATCTTGTTCTTGATTTTTGTGGAATTGTTTTGAGTTTCTCTCCATTTAAATTGATGTTAGCTATCAGACTACTGTATAGAGTTTTATTATGTTTAGGTATGAGTCTTGTATCCCTGATCTCTCCAAGACTTGTATCATGAAGGTGTGTTATATATTGTCAAAGACCTTTTCTGCATTTACTGAGATGATCACGTCATGTTTTTCTTTCAGTTTGTTTATATGGTAGATTGCACTGTTGGATTTTACTATGCTGAACCATTCCTGCATCTCTGGGATGAAGCCTGCATGATCATGGTGGATGATATACTCATATGTTCTTAGGTTTGGTTTTCAAGTATTTTATTGAGAATTTTTGCATCAATATTCATGAGTGAAATTGGTCTAAAATTTTCTTCATTGAGTTTTCATGTGTTTTGGGTATTGAGTGACTGTGGCTTCATAGAATGAGTTTGGTAATGCTTCTTCTGTTTCAATATTGTGGAATAGTTTGAGGAGTATTGGTATTAGCTCTTCTTAGAATGTGTGGTTGAATTCTGTGCTAATACCACCTGGCCCTGGGCTTATTCTTTTGTTTGGGAGAATTTTGATGACTGCTTCTATTTCCTTAGGATTGTTTAAATGGTTTGCCTGATCCTGACTTAACTTTTGTAAGCAAAATCTATCAAGAAACCCACCCATTTCTTTTAGATTTTCCAATTTTGTGGAATACAGGCTTTTGAAGTAAAACCTAGTGATTTTTTTTCATTTCCTCAGTGTTTGTTCTTATGTTTCCCTTTTCACTTCTGATTTTCTTAATTTGGATACTCTCCCTCTGTGTCTTTAGTTAGTTTGGGTATGGATTTGTCTATCTTTTTTGTTTTTCTCAGCACCTGGTTTCATTGATACTTTCTTTTATTCTCTTTGTTTCTAGTTTGTTTTTGTTTTTTTTTTCAGCCCTGAGTCTGATGATTTACTGTATTCTACTCCTCTTTGGTGTGTTTGCTTCTTTTTCTTCTCTTCTAGAGCTTTCAGGTATGTTGTTAAGTTGCAACTATGGTTTCTCTGCAGTTTCTTTATGTAGCCATTTAGTGCTTTGAACTTTCCTCTTAGCACTGCTTTCATTGTGTCCCATAAATTTGGGTATGTTGTGCCTTCATATTCATTGAATTCTAGGACATAATCAATTTTGTTTTTTTTGTTTTTTGTTTTTTTTTTTTAATTTTGTCTCTGACCCAGAGGTCAGTGGAAAGGGGTTGTTCAATTTCAATGAGTTTGTAGGCTTTCTGTTGTTTCTGATGCTGTAGAGTTCCAGCATTAACCCAGGGTGGTCTGATAAGATGTAAGGTGTTACTTTGATTTTCTTGTATCTGTTGAGGTTAGCTTTGTAACTGAGTATATGGTCAATTGTGGAGAGGGTTTCATGACGTACCGAGAAGAAGGTATATTCTTTTCTGTTGGAGGAAAATGTTCTGTAGATATCTGTTAGGTCCTTTTGATTCATGGAACCAGTTAGTTTCATTATTTCTCCATTTAGTTTCTGTCTTGATGAACTGTCCATGATGAGTGTGGGGTATTGAAGTCTCCCATTATTAATGAGTGGGATTATGTGTGTGATTTAAGCTTTATTAATGCTTCTTTTATGAATGTGGGTGCTCTTGAATTGGGGCATAGATATTTAGGATTGAAATGTCATCTTGGTGTATTTTTCTTGATGTGTATGAAGTGTCCTTTTCCATCTCTTTTGCTTTCCTTTGGTTGAAAGACTATTTTTTTAGATAATGGAATGACTACCAGCTTGCTTCTTGGGTTCGTTTGCTTTAAATATCTTTTCCTAGCCATTTACTCTCATATAATGTTTATCTTTACACTGAGGTATGGTTTTTGTATGCAGCAGAATGATGGGTCCTGTTTTCATATCAATCTGTTAGCCTGTGACGTTTTATTGGGAAGTTGAGGTTATTGATGTTGAGAGATATTCACTACCAGTGCTTATTTGTTATTGTTATTTTTATGCTGGTTATGGTAGAGTGTGTCTCTTTCCTATCTTTTGATTTTGAGGATCTGAGGTCACTTATTTCCTGGGAGTAGTTAGCCTCCTTGGGTTGGAGTTTTCTTTCTTGTACTTCTGTATGGCTGGATTTGTTGCTACATACTGTTTAAACTCAGTTGTATTGCATAATATCTTGCATTTTCTATCTATGGTGATTAAAAGTTTTGCTAGTATAGCAGTCTGCATTGGCATCTATGGTCTCTTAGTGTCTGCATGACACCGGGTCAGGCCTTTCTGGTGGTCATAGTCTCTGTTGAGAAGACAGGTATAATTCTGATATCCTTTCTATGTTACTGACCTTTTCCCCCTTCAGCTTTTAATATTCTTTCTTTGTTCTATATATTTAGTGTTTTGAGTATTATATGGCAGAAGGGTTTTCTTTTCTGGTCCACTCTATTTGGAGTTCTGTAGGATTCTTGTATGTTTAGGCATTTCCTTCTTTAGGCTGAGGAAGCTTTCTTCTGTGATTTTATTGAAAATACTTTTTGGGCTGTGGAACTTGGAGTCTTCTACTTCTTCTACTCCTATTATTCTTAAGTTTGATGTTTTTATAGTGCCCCAGATTTCTTAGATAGTTTGTGTTGACTCTGTTTCTTAGCAATTAAACTTTATTATGCAACCCAACTAGCTTATACAAGAAGGAAAAAGGTTAAAGGGACAAAAGAGTGAACCTTCCGGTAGCCGTTCCATGGGACGGATCCTTAGGTCTCTCTCTGGCGTGCGTGCTGATCCAGCTTGTCCGCTGCCCCCGCATGCTCTGCAGCCGACTTTGTTATTCTCTCTTCCCCAACTCCTTCAGTCACGTGGGAAGGACCGGCTCCTTCTCCCGGTGAGGGTCCATTAGAAAGACAATAGTCCAGGTGGGGTTCCCAGGTCTGCTTCCTGAATTCCAGACCCAGGATGGCTCCACTCAGTCTGTCACAAGGTATTCATGGGGTGCCCCAAGGGTAAAGCCTGCCAAGACTGCTCCCACCTGTGACAAAGCTTACTCCTTCCCACAAGTTTGTATCAGAAACTTTTTAGTTTTAACATTTTCTTTTATGGATTTATCAATTACTTCAACTGTATTTTCTACACTTGAGATTCTCTCTTCCATCTCTTGTATTTTGTTGGTGTTGTTTGTGTCTTCAGTTCCTGTTCTCTTCCCTAGGCCTTCCAATTCTAGGATTTCCTGAGATTGTGTTTGTTTCTTGCTTCTAATTCTATTTTTAGGTCTTGAATAGTTTAATCATTTTTTTGTCCTGTTTGAATTTATTTTCCTATAATTCTTTAAAGGATTTGTTCAATTCCCTCATCTGTTTGAATGTATTTTCCTATATTTCTATGAGAGATTTGTTTTCATCCTCCAAGTACTCTATTATTTTCATAACCTCAGATTTAAAATCTTTTTCTTGAACTTCAGGGGTGTTAATATTTACAGGGCTTGCTGTGGTAGGACGACTGGTTTCTGGTGGTGTTCATGGCTCTGAGCTTTGTTGTTGTGTTCTTATGTTGGCTTCTATCCATCCAGTTATCTCTAGTGTTATCATGTGTGGTGGTTTCTCCAATGGGGTTGTTCTCTGTGTTCCAGGTGGGCCAGGCAGGTGAGGAGCAGGTTCTGAGAGTTCCAAGGTGAAAGCTGCTCAGGTGCCCCAGAGGACACCATAGGATGATGGATAATGGGGCTTGGAGTCAGCATCAAGATCACCTCTGGTGGGTTCACTGTCTGTGTCTCAGTTGGGTCAGGTAGATGAGAAGTGGCCTGAGAGAACTCAGAGTTGATAGTTGCTTGGATGCCCCACAGCCATTCTTAGGATGTTAGACAATGTGGTGACTATAGTTCTAATTGTAACAGTTTCTGTCCTCTGGAATCTTATAATGAGAAGACTTCCCAAAGGAACTATGATTCAGATCTAGGACATCTCATTCCCTGTTCTGGTTTTACAGTGTGGTTGCTTGAGAATGGCTCTGATGGGCTCGTAGAATTGAATGCAGTTTATTTTAATACACGATTTAATAAATTCCACATTCCTTGAAGGCTACTCAAATCTCTCATCCATTTTTCATGACTGTGGAGCTCTGGCACTCTGATCCCTCTATTCACAAGTGAGCATGCCAGCTTTCCTTCATTATTCATGTACCATTAGACATAGGAGTCCTTTTTGATCATGAAAGCTGTGAGCAAAGTAGAAAACATAAAATAATCATGTTAATAGAGAAAATGCTAAGGCTTAGGAAATGTCTAAGGCTCGAAGCCTTGAGAGAGCCTGGAAAACAAAAAGTGTATCAAGTTGAGAGTGTTGGCTGTGGAAATTAGAAGCAAAATCATCAGAGTCAGAAAAGCAAAAAATTCTTAATAAGCTGACAGTGGGAGAGCATAGATGTGCTTTCCTCATCACTGCAGTACTAAACATCATGCAACACTCAAAGGAAGCCCAGGAAAACGTTTTTAACTTCCAGAACTGAGACTCCACACTAATTTCCAAGACACGTGACCTTACAAAATTGGACCCATTGACATGGCATCATTTAAGGGGCTTATGAGTTGATAATCTCCCTTTGAGAAAACAACAGGAAAAGCCTTTTCGTTTTTGTCTTTAAATAAAAAGGGTGCCGTGTTATCAAAGATTTTGTTTCTCAGTTATGTTATGTAAATATATTTTTGCTTTAATTCCTAGTATGGGATATGGGATTGTCCACAGCAGCAAACTATTTCTCCCCTCTGCTCCCTGTTGCTCTTGATGCAATGTGGTAATGAAAGAAGCTCGAGACACCCTAAATGAAGATTGGGCGTGACTCCAAGGAACAAGGACCCTAAACAACAGGAAGTAGCTAACGAGGACTTCCCGCCTCTTCCTCCAGGGAATATGGCTGCTACTGAAATCAAGGAAAAGATAACAAGAAGCTGGTAACGCATGCTTGTAATCCCCACACCGAGGAAGCTACAGCATAAATGTCACTACAAACTCAAGCCCGACTCATAAACAGCATGACCCTGCCTCAGAAGACAGAATGACAAAGACGAGAAAGAAACACTCATTGATCATTTCCCATTTGCTGCATGTTGTGCAGATGGCACATTCCTCCAACAACGTTTGTTGAAAGAACCTTGTGCTGACTTTGTCTCTGTGAGTTGCAGGATACCGTGAACTACCTAGAAAAATCTAATCTCCAGAAAAACCAAACCAAGTTAAAAGAGCTCTATAAGCAACACCTACAGAAAAACTGAGGCAAGGACTATTGAAGGACCTCGCTAAAGCTTCTACTTGGATAGCATGTTGTTCTAAACTAAAAGTGAGATGACAGTCATCTCTGTCTCATTTCAGGGCAGAGCTCACGACTTCCACCGAAGAATGTTTCATAGATTGCCTAACAGAGAAGTTATTTGAAGTGCTTGTAAAATATTTAAGCACCCAGTTATTTAAATGTAGAACTTTGTAAAGAAATATCTCTTCGGTTTGGTATTTTGCTAACAGGCACTTATCAAATTATAGTATGTATGGATGGATTTGTGTGTATGTGTGTGGTGTGTGTGTTTACTTACTTATTGTTTACACAATGCATTCACATGTTGAGACTATGAGGTGATTTGGTGTGTCTTTCCTCATCACTCTCCATTTTGTGCTTTGAATGACTAGTAGACCATCTGTCTCAACATACTCCAGCACTGGGTTTCAAGATTTTTGTGTTCAAGCCTAGCTTTTACATGGGTTCTGGGAATAAACTTAGATCTACATGCATATGCAATACTAAACCATCTCCCCAACTCCCAATTATTTTATTTTTAATTTCAGAAAAATTTACTGACACTTCTTATTCATGATGGATATTCAATTATAAAAATTTTGGTGGGGAGTATGGAGAAATATCTCAGCAGTAAAGAGTCCATACTGCTTTTGAGTGGGTACCCAGAATCCACACTGGTAGCTCACAATGATTTATAGCTTGAGCTCTACCTCCAGCTTCAGCTCCAGAGCATCCAATGCCTCTGGTCTCTAAGGACACCTTTATTTATGTACACAACACATACACACATACACACATACACACACACACACACACACACACACACACACACACACACACACAGATACACACAGAGATACACACAGAAACCGACAAAGACACAGACACAGACACAGACATATGATTAAAAATAAAATCTAAACTCTCTTGGTTGGCTCTACATTTCTCTCAGAACAGCAAGAAGTATTGATGCTTTAAAGATTGAAATTTTTTTCTTTGCAAAATTTCTTAGGGGCATGAGTGAAATTAATTTATACTCACAAAAGACATGTGAACAATACTGAAATAAAGAAGATGGTAGAAGAGATAGGAAATGAATAATATTTATAAAAGAAATAAAATTTTCCTGATATGTTTAAAAATTCTTTTTTATTTTATTTTTATTTATTTATTTATTTATGATTTTTGTTTCTTTGTTACGCAGAGCCATGGCTCTCCTGGACTCTCTTTGTAGACTAGGCTGGCCTCAAACTCACAGAGATTCACCTGTCTCTGCCTTCTGAGGGCTGTGATTAAAGGTGTGTACCACCACACCCAGCTCAGGTTGTTTTTTTAAAGCTATAAATAGTTTGAATTCTAATTAATGTTTCATAGCATAAAAATGTAGTTGGTCTCTAAAAGTAAAAATATTGAAGTTAATTAAATTTTTAAATCAAAAAAGCCCATGGGAAAGGGCTTTTCTTGATTAAAAATTAAAAGTTCATTTTTTAGCATGTATCGTGGTGGAGGTTAGACACGGGTAATTAACTTCTCATGGAAGATTAGTAACGATGAGTCACTAATTATCAAATGAGCAAAATCAAGTTTGACAAGATCTGAACATGGAAAAAAGACACACAAGTATGCTTATCATGTATAAATTCTGTGTGCAATATTTATGTCTAAGTTTTATTTTGAGATGGCTCTCACTGTTGTTTTTTTGGTTGTTTGTCTTTAGGATTTTATAGGTAGGCTAGCTTAGACTTAGATTCATTAAGTTTTACAAAAAATCTTTTGAACCACAAAATTTAGCGCATAAAAAGTGACTTTATTATGGAAAGATGAGCTTTAAAAATCTGTAGCAAAATTTTGTTTTAATTAATAATTTTCATAATGTTGACAATTCTACTGCTATATTGCCTCAAAATTCAGGGTTTTTCTGTATTAGTTTCAAGAACTCAGGGCATTCTAAATGTTTTAAAACACAAGAACAGATTTTAAAATGTGATAATTTACACAGAAGAGTATTACTTAGCTGTTAAAAATATGACATCATGAAATTTGCAGACAAATGGATGGAAATAAAAAGAATCTTGAGGTTTTCATATTAGAGGATCCAAGATGGCGGCGAGCAGTGTGGACCGCGTTTGGAGGCTCCAGTGAACAATTCAGGGAATTGCACAGATTTCTGAACCAGGAACACCGAGGTCCGAACATCACGGCAGCGGGAGTGCTCCACGGTTCAGAGGGACCAGGGTACAGAGGACCTGCATGCCCCTGCACACGGGAGGAGCGTGGATTTTCTCTGATCGGAGCGGCAGCGGCAGAGGCAGCAGCACCATTGGCACCAGCGGCGGTGGCTGAGGTTGGCAGCTCATAGCCTTCCTGTGGAGGCGATTGGTGTGGTGGCTGGTGGGAGTTGCTGCGGGAGAGGGGACTCGGGGCAGGATTTGGGTCACGTGGAGCCTTTGGACCCCGACTGGACTCGGCGGACAGTTCGGCCCCAGAGTCCCGGGTACTGGCCCAGCCCAGCAAGCAATTCTGCCCGAGGCACTAACTCAGCTTCGGCCACAGCTCCTCTGCTGTGGCGCAGGCTTAGTGGAGCGCGCAGCTCCACACTAGGCAGCACCTCAGCTCAGCGGCAGCTCCCCTGCGGTGACACAGTCTGGGCGGAGCACTTGGTTCCACCACCAGCGCTAACTCAGAGCAGCCGCAGTTCTCCTGCTGTGGCGCAGGCTTGGCCGAGCACTCAGTTCCACCCTAGGCGCCACCTCAGCTCAGAGGCAGCTCCCCTGCAGTGACACAGTCTGGGTGGAGCACTTGGTTCCAACACTGGCGCTAACTCAGAGCAGCCGCAGTTCTCCTGCTGTAGCGCAGGCTGGACAGAGCACTCGGTTCCACTAGCTCTAAGACTCTGGTTGGACACAGTGTGCAGTTTGAATCCAGAATTCCTGGCTGAGATTGGTGGATAGTTCGGGCCCTGAGTCAATAACTGACCACAGCACGCACTTTGGGCCAAAAGGCCCTAGCGGAGCTTGGTGCGTAGTCCCAGCCTAAAAGTTCTGGCTGGACCCTGTGTGAATTTTCGGCCCAGAATCCCTAGTTGAGCATGGCAGAGGGTTCAGGCCCTGAGAATCTAGCTGAGTTCACCCCGTGGTTCGGGTCCAGTGTTCCTGGATGGACTTGGCAGGGAACACAGAAGGCTGTGGATACCTTGTTCTGACCCAACGCTCATTCAGAGACCCAGAACAATTGCAGGATCCACAGCACAGGGGGGCTGAAGATCACTGGCTGTGAGAGACCAGAACAACAGGGCTAACCTCCTAACATCCACACCAGTGAAGCTTTGAGCTCCCAGCCTAGGGAAATTGTGAGAAAACAAGTGAATCTATCATCAGACTCACTCCATCCAACTCTGGAAGCTACCCAACAAAAACAAAGAAGGCAAGATGTCTAAAGGACAGCGAAAAAGCATATGCAAAAAACCCCAAAACAACATGGCGTCTCCAGTTTCCAGCTATCCCAAAGAAAACAACCCAGAGAACTCAAATACAACGGAAATACAAGAAAATGACCTCAAATTCTTAGTAATGAGGATGATAATGGAGGAAACAAATAAAATTTGTAATCAAATGCAGGAAGACGCAGACAAACAGGTGAGAGACATAAAAGAAGCACATAGAGTGGAACTGGAAAAATTGCAGGAAAATGCAAACAACCAGATGAAAGAAATAAAGAAAACGGTTCAAGCTCTGAAGACCTATAAAGAGGCAATGGAAGAAACTCAGGAATATACAAAAAATCAGATGAAAGAAATAAAAAAATCAGTTCAAGATCTGAAAATGAAAATGGATTCAATGATGAACACAAAGACAGAAGAAAAACGAGAACGTGAGACCTCAGAGAAGAAGGCGAGCAACACAGAGGTGAGCTTTTCTAACAGAATCCAAGAGATGGAAGAACGAATCTCAGGTCTAGAAGATACAATCACAGATATTGAATCAACCATTAAAGAAAATGCCAAATCTGAAAAACTCCTGACACAAAACATCCAAGAAATTAAGGACATGGTGAAAAGAAGAAACTTGAGGATAATAGGCATTGAAGAAAGAGAAGACATCAGACTCCAGGGCCCAGAAACTATTCTCAACAAAATCATAGAAGAAAATTTCCCCAATCTAAAGAAAGAGATGTCTATAAACATACAAGAGGCCTACAGAACACCAAATAGAATTGACCAGAAAAGAAAAACTGCCCGCCACATAATAATCAAAACACAAAGCATGCAGAACAAAGAAAAAAAATTAAAAGCTGCAAGGGAAAAGGGCCAAATAACATTTAATGGTAAACCTATCAGAATTACACCCGACTTCTCAGCAGAGATCATAAAAGCCAGAAGGGCCTGGACAGAGATCCTGCAAACCCTAAGAGACCACAGATGCCAGGCCAGACTACTTTACCCAGCAAAATTATCAATAACCATTGATGGAGAAAACAAAATATTCCAGGACAAAAACAAATTCAAACAGTACCTATCCACAAATCCAGCTTTACAGAAGGTACTAGAAGGAAAACTCCATGCCAAAGGGTCAAGCTACAACCAAAACTACTCAGGAAATAGATAACTATCCCATGGCAAAAACACAACTACACAAACGCTCGACTGGAAACAACTTCAAAATTAAGACTCTTAATAGTCACTGGTCATTAATATCTCTGAACATCAATGGCCTCAATTCTCCAATAAAAAGACACAGACTAACTGAATGGGTACATAAACAAGATCCATCATTCTTCTGCATTCAAGAAACACATCTCACCCATAATGAAAGGCATTACCTCAGGGTAAAAGGTTGGAAAAAAATATTCCAAGCAAATGGTCACAAGAAGCAAGCAGGCATAGTCATTTTAGTATCGAACAAAATAGATTTTCAAGCAAAATTAATCAAAAGTGATGATTAATCATACTCATCAAAGGTAAAGTCAACCAAGATGACATCACAATTCTGAACATCTATGCTCCCAATACAAGGGCACCCACATTTGTAAAAGATCTCCTAAAAAAACTTAAACCACACATCGATACCCACACAATAATAGTGGGAGACTTCAACACCCCACTCTCACTGAAGGATAAGTCATTGAAACAGAAACTAAGCCGAGAAATAACATCATTAACCAATGCCATGGGTCAAATGGATCTAACAGATATCTACAGAACCTTTCACCCAAACAAGAAAGAATATACCTTCTTCTCTGCACCCCATGGGACCTTCTCTAAAATTGATCACATCGTTGGTCACAAAGCAAGCCTCAACAGATACAAGAGGATTGAAATAATACCTTGTATCCTATCAGATCACCATCCTCTTAGGCTGCAATTCAACAACAACAGAAATAACAAAAAGCCTACACGTACGTGGAAACTAAACAACTCTCTGCTAAATGACACCTGGGTCAGGGAAGAAATAAAGAAAGAAATCAAGGAGTTTCTGAAATTCAATGAAAATGAAGAAACAACATACCCAAATTTGTGGGATACATTGAAAGCAGTGCTAAGAGGAAAATTCATAGCACTAAGTGCCTTTAAAAAGAAATTGGAAACATCGCACATAACCATCTTAACAACACAACTGGAAGCCCTAGGAAAAAAAGAAGCAGAAACACCCAAGAGGAATAGACTCCTGGAAATAATCAAACTCGGGGCTGAAATTAACAAATTAGAAACTAAGAAAACAGTCCAAAGAATCAACAAAACCAAAAACTGGTTCTTTGAGAAAATCAACAAGATAGAGAGACCGTTAGCCAAACTAACTAAAAGGCAGGGAGTATTGAAATCAACAAAATCAGAAATAAAAAGGGAGACATAACAACAGACACTGAAGAAATTCAAAGAATCATAAGATCCTACTTTGAAGGCATATATGCCACAAAATTTGAAAATCTAAGGGAAATGGGCGATTTTCTTGATCAATTTCACTTGCCAAAGTTGAATGAAGAACAGATAAACAAGCTAAATAGTCCCATTTCCCCTACAGAAATAGAAGCAATCATCGATGGTCTTCCAACCAAAAAAAGCCCAGGGCCAGATGGTTTCAGTGCAGAATTCTACCAGACCTTCAAGGGCGAGCTAATACCGATACTCTTCAAGCTACTCCAAAAGATAGAAATGGATGGCACATTACCAAATTCATTCTATAAGGCCATAGTCTCATTGATACCTAAACCTCACAAAGACTCAACAAAGAAAGAGAATTTCAGACCAATTTCTCTTATGAACATAGATGCAAAAATACTAAATAAAATACTTGCAAAACGAATACAGGAACACATCAAAGATATCATTCATCATGACCAAGTAGGCTTCATTCCAGGCATGCAGGGATGGTTTAATATACAGAAATCCATCAATGTAATCCACCATATAAACAAACTGAAAATAAAAAAACACATGATCATCTCCTTGGATGCAGAGAAAGCATTTGATAAAATTCAACACCCATTCATGTTTAAAGTTTTAGAGAGATCGGGGATACAAGGCACTTTCCTCAACATAATAAAGGCTATATACAGCAAGCCAATAGCCAAAATCAAAGTAAATGGTGAGATACTCAAGGAAATTCCTCTAAAATCGGGAACAAGGCAAGGCTGCCCACTCTCTCCATATCTCCTCAATATAGTACTCGAAGTTCTAGCCAGAGCAATAAGACAACAAAAGGAGATCAAGGGTATCCAAATGGGAAAGGAGGAAGTCAAATTATCCCTATTTGCAGATGATATGATAGTGTACATCAGTGAGCCTCAAAATTCCACCAGAGAACTCCTAAAGCTGATAAACACCTTCAGCAAATTGACTGGATAAAAAATTAACTCAAAAAAGTCTGTAGCCTTCCTATACACAAATGACAAGCTTGCAGAGGAAGAAATTAGGAAAACCACACCCTTCACATTAGCCACAAGCAATATAAAATATCTAGGAGTTACCCTAACTAAGCAAGTGAAGGACTTATATGAAAAAAATTTCAAAACTCTGAAGAAAGAGATTGAAGGTGACCTGAGAAGATGGCATGATCTTCCTTGCTCATGGATCGGGAGAATTAACATAGTAAAAATGGCCATTCTACCAAAAGCAATCTACAGATTCAATGCAATCCCTATCAAAATACCTACACAATTTTTTAAAGACATTGAAAGTTCAATTCTGAACTTCATATGGAAAAACAAAAAACCCAGAATAGCTAAAACAATCTTGTACAATAAAAGGTGCTCCAGAGGAATCTCCATACCTGATCTCACACTGTACTATAAAGCAATAGTACTTAAAACAGCATGGTACTGGCACAGCAACAGGCTGGTTGATCAGTGGAATCGAATCGAAGACCCAGATATGAATCCACACACATATGGTCACTTGATTTTGGCAAAGAAGCTAAATCCATTCAATGGAAAAAGGGTAGCATCTTCAACAAATGGTGCTGGTCTAACTGGAGGTCTATGTGTAAAAAAATGAAACTGGACTCATATTTGTCACCTTGCACAAAACTCAAATCCAAGTGGATTAAAGACCTCAACATAAAGCCAGAGACACTAAGTCACTTAGAGGAAAAAGTGGGGAAGAGCCTGGAACATATTGGCACAGGAGACAACTTCCTGAACAGAACACCAATGGCCCAGGCCTTAATGTCAACCATTAATAAATGGGACCTCATGAGGCTGAGAAGCTTCTGTAAGGCAGGAGACACGGTCAAGATAACAAAGCGACAGCCTATAGTCTGGGAAAAAATCTTCACCAATCCTACATCTGACAAAGGTCTAATATCCAAAATATATAAAGAACTCAAGAAATTAAACATCACAAAACCAAATAACCCAATTGAGAAATGGGGCTTGGAACTAAACAGAGAATTCTCAACAGAGGAGTATCAAATGGCTGAGAAACACTTAAAGAAATGCTCAACCTCCTTAGTCATCAGGGAAATGCAAATCAAAACAACTCTGAGATTCCATCTTACACCCATCAGAATAGCTAAGATCAAAAATTCAAGTGACACCACATGCTGGCGAGGATGTGGGGAGAGAGGAACACTCCTTCATTGCTGGTGGGAATGCAAACTAGTACAGCCACTTTGGAAATCTATCTGGTGCTATCTCAGAAAAATGGGAATAGGGCTTCCTCAAGACCCAGCTATTCCACTCCTTGGAATATACCCAGAAGATGCTCCAGCACACAACAAGAAAATTTGCTCAACCATGTTCATAGCAGCCTTATTCATAATAGCCAGAACATGGAAACAGCCTAAGTGTCCCTCAGTAGAAGAGTGGATAAAGAAACTGTGGTACATATACACTATGGAATACTACTCAGCTATTAAAAACAAGGAATTCCTGAAATTTGTGGATAAATGGATTGCGCTACAAATGACATAATGAGTGAGATAACTCAGAAGCAGAAAGAATCAAATGGTATATACTCACTTATATCTGCATACTAGCCCAAGGGTCATGTTCCATGAAAGCCTTCACTTACCAGGAAACTGGGACAGAGGGGAGGGCATCCTATTGGGACTCTAAATGAGAGACGCATGGGAGCATAGCAAAATAAAAGGATACAGAGGGTCCTAGAAACCTACAAGTAGAACAATAGGATAGGCAGATTTGGGCCCAGGGGTCTCGCTCAAACTAAGGCACCAGCCAAGGACAATACAGGAGGTAAACTTTAAACCCCTTCCCAGATCTAGCCAATGGTCAGAATAATCTCCATAGTTGAGTGGAGAGTGTGATATGACTTTCTCATGTACTCTGGTGCCTCACATTTGACCATGTCCCCTGGAGGGGGAGACCTGGTGGCACTGAAAGGAAGAACAGCAGGTTCCCAAGAAGAGACTTGATACCCTATGAGAATATACAGGGGGAGGTTATCCCCCTCAGGAACATTCATAAGGGAGGGGAATAATGGGAACATTGCGGGGGGGGGGGGAATGGGAGGATACAAGGGATGGGATAAACATTGAGATGTAACAAGAATAAGTTAATAAAAAAAATAAAAAGAATCTTGAGTGAGGTAACTAAAACATAGAAAGATAAATGTGTGGATATTAACGGTTAAGTAAATGACAATCATCCTATAATACAGAGACACAAAGGAGTTAGATATAGTGAAAGGATCGCGGGGGCCACAAGGATCTCTGTGGGAGCAAGAAATAGAATAAATTTTACAGGTGGACTAGATGCAAGTGGCAGGTGGGCGTGCAAAGTGTAGAATCAGGTGGTGAAGGAAAGATGAGATAGGGCAGAGAGAGAGAGAGAGAGAGAGAGAGAGAATGTGGGGAGAGACAGCTGGAATTGAGGGGCATATGAAAAAAGGATGTTATGGAAACCTAATGCAGTGTCAACTTCCTAAACTATATGAAAGTGATCCTAATGAAGTCTCCTAATAATAGGGAATACAGAGTCTCAACTGTATATCTTTTGTCACCGAACAAGGCCTGCAGTAGTGTGACAAAGTTGTATTCAATTCAGTGTTTGGCTAAGGGGGTCCCCTGGAAATTCCCAAACAATTCAGGCTTTTGCTACCTCTTGACCTTGGGTTAACTTTATCAAATCTTTGTACAAAAAGCTTTTGGATTAAAGGTGTGTGCTAGGACTGGCTGAACCTCACCTTAATGACCTTTACAATAAAGTCTTTGGACTAAAGGTGTGTGTTAGGGCTCAACCACAATATACAGAAGACAGGTTTTTACAGTTCTCAATCTCAGGGATCACAATGGGATCAAAAATCGTGCAACATCTAGGAGCTGGGGAATATTAAAATACTTTCAAAGAGAGACTTCTGCTATAGACTGAATATCTCAGCAATGTAAATGGCAGGCCAGTTAGCAACAAAATTTTTGTGAGTGACTTGGGGGTTACAATTGAATGTGGGATGAGACCTTTTAATTTCTTTCCACTGTTTTTAGAAAGTCTCTCACGAACTTGGAGTTCATTAATTTGGCTAAACTAACTGGCCAGCAAGCTCTGGAATACTATCTACTCTACCTCCTTATCTGTGCAGAGAACCTAACCTTGCCTTAGTCTGGTCCCAAGGTGAAAACAGTCTTGGGATGTTTGACTCCACTGAGACTTTGTCTCTACAAACTGATAAACATCTTAGATAGACTCAGAGAGAGAGGAAGGATTGCCCAAAGCAAAAGACAGGCTGGGTATTGTATTGCGGAAAGGATCATCAATTAGGAGGAGGAAGTAGGGAAGAGGAAGAGATCTATGGCACAGGAAGTTGGAGGATTTGGCAGCTGTGGCAAGTTTGCTGGAGACCTCTGGGTTTAGTCCTCAGATGGTGTGACTTTTTCTGTAGCACAGAATTATTCCAGGGGAATTGCCCCATAAAATTGATACCCAGAAGGTTTCATTCTTGTTCTCCTTAATCTCCTTTCCCCCCTTTTTAGGGTAGCCAGGTTTTAAAGGGCATGCATTCTTTTAATAAATCCCTAATAAAGTATAATCATTAAGGAATCGGAGCCAACACTTACCACTGGAATTATAGACTTAATCATCCTTAACTCATCTTGGTTTGTTCTTTGTTGAACCAATGTGTATAATGGGTTTCAAACTTATGGATGTATGACAAGCATTTTAGAAACTAGGTCTTCTCCCAAGCTCCCACCATACATTTTTAGTAAACTCTGTTAAAGGATTTTGTAGTACTTAGAATAAAAATAGGCCCCCATCAGCCCATAGAGAATGGCACCATTAGGAGGTGTGACCTTGTTTGAGTAGGTGTGGCTATGTTGGAGGAAATCTGTGTGTGTGTGTGTGTGTGTGTGTGTGTGTGTGTGGTGGGAGGCTTTGATGTCTCAAATGCTCAAACCAGGCCCAGTGTCTCACTCTCTCCTGCTGCCTGCTGATAGAGATGTAAACCTATTAGCCATCTCTCCAGCACCATGTCTGCCTACATGCCACCATGCTTCCTGCCATGATGATAATGGATTAGTCCTCTGAACTACAAACCAACCCCAATTAAATGTTTTTCTTTTCTTTTTCTTTTTTATTAATTCATTCATTTTACATCTCAATAGTTATCCCATCCCTTGTATCATCCTATTCCTCTCTCCTTCCCATTTCCCCCTTACTCCTGTCCCCTATGACTGTGCTTGAGGGGGATCTCCTCCCCCTGTATATGCTCACAGGGTATCAGGTCTCTTCTTGGTAGCCTGCTATCCTTCCTCTGAGTGCCAGCAGGCCTCCCCATCCAGGGAATGTGGTCAAATATGGGGCACCAGCATTCATGTGAAAGTCAGTGCCCACTCTCCACTCAACTGTGGAGAATGTCCTATCCACTGGCTAGATCTGGGTCGAGGTTCAATGTTTACTGCATGTATATTCCTTGGCTGGTGCCATAGTTTGAGCAGGACCCATGGGCCCAGATCTGGTCATCATAATGTTCTTGTAGGTTTCTAGGGTGCTCTGGATCCTTCCATTTCCTCATTCTCCCATGCTTCTTTTGCCTAAAGTCCTGATAGGATGTCCTCCCCTCAGTCCAACTTTCCTGATAAGTGAAGACTTTCATGGGACATGCCCCTTAGGCTAGTGTCTCGATATAAGTGAGTATATACCATTTGTCTCTTTTTGCTTCTGGGTGAACTCACTCATTATGATCATTTCTAGTTCAATCCATTTGTCCACAAATTTCAAAAATTCTTTGTTTTTAATAACTGAGTTGTATTCCATAGTGTAAATGTACCACAGTTTCTTTATCCATTCTTCTACTGAAGAAAACTTAGGGTGTTTCCAGGTTCTGGCTATTATGAATAAGGCTGCTATGAACATGGTTGAGCATATGTCCTTGTTGTGTGCTGGAGCTTCTTCTGGGTATATTCCAAGGAGTAGAATAGCTGGGTCTTGAGGAAGCCCTATTCCCATTTTTCTGAGATAGCGCCAGACAGATTTCCAAAGTGGTTGTACCAGTTTGCATTCCCACCAGCAATGAAGGAGTGTTCCTCTTTCTTCACATCCTCACCAGCATGTGGTGTCGCTTGAGTTTTTGATCTTAGCTATTCTGATGGGTGTAAGATGGAATCTCAGAGTTGTTTTGATTTGCATTTCTCTGATGACTAAAGACACTGAGCATTTCTTTAAGTGTTTCTCAGCCATTCGATATTCTGAAGTCTCTGTTTAGTTCTGAGCCCCATTTCTCAATTGGGTTATTTGGTTTGGTGGTGTTTAATTTCTTGAGTTCTTTATATACTTTGGATATTAGACCTTTGTCAGATGAAGGGTTGGTGAAGATCTTTTCCCAGTCTGTAGGCTGTGACTTTGTTCTGATGACAGTGTCTCCTGCCTTACAGAAGCTTCTCAGCCTCATGAGGTCCCATTTATTAACTGTTGACCTATAAGACAACACAAAGAAATCAAGGGGATCCAAATGGGAAAGGAAGAAGTCAAATTATCCCTATTTGCAGATGATATGATAGTGTACATAAGTGACCCCCAAAATTCCACCAGAGAATTCTTACAGCTGATAAACAGGCTGGATACAAAATTAGTCAAAAAAAAAAAAAAATCAGTAGCCTTCCTATATCCAAATGACAATCATACAGAGAAAGGAATTCGGAAATCTACACCCTTCACATTAGCCACAAGCAATATAAAATATCTAGGAGTTACTCTAATCAAGCAAGTGAAGGGCTTGTTTGAAAACATCTTTAAGTCCCTGAAGAAAGAGACTGAAGATGACTTGAGAAGATGGAGGGATCTTCCTTGTTCCTGGATCAGCAGAATTAACATAGTGCCCCAGTCTGCGGGGTCATCAAACAGAACCTGGGAGGGAGTGCCAGGGTGAAAGTAAGGGACAGGAGACATGAAGAAATTAGGGCAAATCTGAATTCTGATTAAGCCCCATTTATTGAAAATCCTTACATGGTATATATAGGCAATATCTAGGGCAAGGGCAGGGTTGCTGTGGGAACCTAAGGGCAGATATCCAGCCTTCTGTCCTTGGCAGGAAGAACTCCAAGATTAGGGAGTGAGCACTGAGGGAACACAGCTACGGAAGCAAGATAAGCAAGTGGCCTCCCAGGATCCAGAGGAGTCCACTAGCTATGTGTCAGGCAGCAGTTCCTAGAGTCCGGGTGGAGTGGCCTGGGCTGACCTCAGTCTGCTATGTGCCAGGCAGAAGTATAGAAAATGGAGTCTACAGACAAGGTGGAATTGTCCAGTGTTTTAAGCCAAGAGCCGCTAAGGGCAGCTCCCCACAACATAGTAAAAATGGCCATCTTACCAAAAGCAATTTACAGATTCAATGCAACCCTTTCAAAATACCTACACAATTTTTAAAAGACATTGAAAGGTCAATTCTCAACTTTATATGGAAAGACAAAAAAACCCAGAATAGCTAAAACAATCTTGTACAATAAAAGATCCTCAGGAGGAATCTCCATACCTGATCTCAAGCTGTACTATAGAGCAATAGTAATTAAAACAGCATGGTACTGGCACAGCAATAGGCTGGTTGATCGATGGAATCAAATTGAAGACCCAGATATGAATCCACACACATTTAGTCACTTGATTTTTTACAAAGAAGCCAAATCTAATCAATGAAAAAAGGATAGCATCTTCAACAAATGGTGCTGGTCTAACTAGATATCTACATGTAGAAAAATGCAATTAGACCCATATTTGTCACCATGCGCAAAACTCAAGTCCAAGTAGATTAAAGTCCTCAACATAAAACCAGAGACACTAACTCAGTTAGAAGAAAAAGTGAGGAAGAGCCAGGGACACATTTGCACAGGAGACAACTTCCTGAACAGAACACCAACAGCCCAGGCCTCAAGGTCAACAATTAATAAATGTTTTTCTTTCTCATAGGTATTTTCAAAATATGTGAGACAGAGACAGTCTTCATGAGATGGCTAGTGTTGTCAAATCAATGTAATCTAGAATCACTTGGGAGAAAGGTCTTAGAGAACATCTGTAGAGATAATTTTATTTATGTTAATTTATGTGGTAGGTGGTACCACTAACTTGGGCATGAGATTCAAGACTGTCTGAAATCATAGAGAGCCAGTTGATCATTGGTATGCATACATTAATTAACTTGTAGGAACCAGGCTGGACTGTCTGCCTGTCTTGCTGTTTCATGTCCTGTTTCTAGCAGCTTCTGTGTCTGTGTTTATGTTGGTTAGCTAGTCATGTTTACTGCTCTGAGAACGTACCACTCCCCTCCTTGAGACTTTTCTTCCTGTGTGCAATCACCTCTTGAGGGATTTCACCTGCGTGTGGCATTCCTGTTTTGCTGCCTATAAAAAGGCTCTTTGGATATTGAAAAAAAGCTGCTGCCGCTGTTGCTCTCTTAGCATGAAGTACCTGCTATTTTATTGTGTGTGTGTGAGTTAAATCCACAATCCCTTGCCCTTGACTTGGTACCGCGGTGGAAAGTGGAGGTCCCATCCAGATCGGGGAAAGAAAGGAGGAAGCTGATGGATCACCCAGGAAAGCTGGGCAGCACCTCAGGGAGGTAGGAAACGGGCATATTGGAAATGGGTGCCGCAAGTCTGCCCACTGTTCTGGTGCACTAGTGAGATTGTTAGAGGATTAAGGCACTAGGATCAAGCATGAGAGTGTTAAAGATTTTATAAAAACAATAGAATTGAGTAGTCCTTGGTTTATGGTATCAGGAGAGCTAAATATCCAAGATTGCGATCAGGTGAAGTCTGATCTTCAGAGGATTTCACAAAACGAAGGGTCCAACAGTGTTCCCATAGCTACCTTTTCATTATGGCATCTCGTTAGAAATGTGCAAGGAACGAAGATGAGAAAATAAGAGAGCAGCTAGGAAGTAGGGAACTTGCCCTGAATGAAGTGCAGGAGGAGCAATCTGTAAAATCTTTGGTCTCGTCTGAGATTGCCTCTGATATATCTTCTTCTAATTCTGAGGAGGAAGAGGCAACTTTAACCTCTGAAATACAGGCCCTAAAGAAGTTGAGGGAGTGTAAGATCAAAGAAAAAGAAACTAGAGGAGAGTGGACCCCGGCATATAACCCAGATTATTAAAGTCAATTATCTTTGGCAGAGCCTTCTGCTCCCTCTCAGGGAGTAGTCTTTCCAGTAGTCGAAGTGCCTCACCCAACTAACCTAGGACAAACCCAGAGACAGCATGAAGCACTCCAGTTTAAAAACAGAAAACAGCTTAAGGAGGCAGTTATGGCTTATGGTCCACATGCCCCTTTTATGATTGCCATTTTTGAATCCTTCACAGGACAATTTTTAACACCTAGTGATAGGCAACAAATGTGTAGAGCAGTCCTCAGTGGGGGTGATTATTTGCTCTGGCACAGTGACTATCAGGAACAGTGTATTCAGACCACCACACGTAATGCAGCAGCTGGGGTTCTGCAGAGGAACGTGGATATGCTAACAGGCATGCGTTTGTGTACTGAACTTAGTGCCCAGATACAACATGACCCAGCTGTGTATGTGCAGATTGCAACTTGTGCCACAAGTCCTTGCCTAATAAGGGGTCAGGAGAGCAACTGTCTAAAGTGGTCCAGGGACCCTCGGAGCCCTTCCAGGAATTTGTTGATCACCTTATGCAATTGGCAGGAAAGATTTTTGGAGATGTGGAAGGAGCTATGCCTATTATTAAACAATTGGCCTTTGAAAATGCTAATAAGTATTGTCAGGAAGCCCTTAGGCCTTATAAATATCAAAGTGTGAATGACTATCTGAAAATTTGCCAAAGTATAGATACTACTCACATAATGGGGAAAATAATACTTCTGCTGTTTGGGTACGGTCACCTTCTGGGGGAGTCTGGCCAAAAATATGTTTCAGATGTGGCCAGACAGGACATTTCAAGAGAGAATGTACTCAAAGGGAGACTGGACAAGCTCAAGATAGAGTTGATCATACCAAGCCAGGTTTATGTCCTTGTTGCCAACGGGGGTATCACTGGGGAAACGAGTGCTGCTCTAAGACAGATAGGCAAGGGAGGCCATTGCAGGGAACCGGCCCCGGGGTCAGCTCCGGGCCCCATCAAGACAGGTGTGTGGAGCCTTGCAGACACCTGCCCTTCAAGTGATTCAACCTGTGCATTTTATCCCCAAAAGAAACCAATTTTTATCCGAGATCTTACACGGGGGACAGCAGGCAGCGCAGGATTGGACCTCTGTACCTCCACCAGAGTCATATTAACACATCAGATAGGCCCCAAGCCATTGTGACAGGAGTTTTTGGTCTGTTACCTGATGGCTCATTGGGACTATTGCTGGGTCAAAGTAGTGCCCTTATGAGAGGTCCTAAAGTTATTCCTGGAGTCATTGATCCTGATACAAGGAGAGAAATAAAAATTATGGTGTAAGCTACTAAGGGTATTCTAGTGATTCCCCAGGGAGCCCATATAGCTCAAATAATCCTAGTACCTCAACTCCAAACAACCAACCCATTTTTAAAAGAAAAGAGAGGTGAGGGAGGGTCGGCTCTACTAAGCCAGTGGCTTATTGGACTGCAACACTTAATGACCGCCCTATGCTTACACTGAAAATTGATAGCAGAAACTTTAAAGGGTTACTGGACATGGGAGCAGGCACTTCTGTCCTTTCCCTCTTCTATTGGCCTATGGCCTGGCCATTGCAACAAACAAATACCCAATTGCAAGAAATGGGAACAGCCAACACTCCTTTTTGCAGTACTAAGATGTTAACTTGGAAGTATATGAAGAGACATCAGGGAATATTTCATCCATATGTCCTCCCTCATATTCCTATTAATTTATGGGGAAGAGATATACTGGAAGGAATGGGGACTGTATTGACCACACAGCCAGTACAAAGAATGTTAAATCAACAAGGATTTTGTCCAGGACAAGGTTTAGGCAAAAACCTACGGAGCTGTAACTGCCCCGTTCCAGGCCAAGAGATAACTCTCCACCACCCTTCTGATAAACAGGGGCTAGGGTATTTTCCATAGGGGCCATTGTTCAACAGCCTCCAATTCCCACTATTCCTATTAATTGGAAAAATGATACCCCACTTTGGGTTGAACAATGGCCCCTGTCTAAAGAAAAGTTGGAGGCTGCCAATATGCTTGTACAAGAGCAGCTCGCTCCAGGCCATATTATACCTTCTACATCCCCTTGGAACACCTATTTCTGTTATAAAAAAGAAATCAGGAAAATGGAGATTTTTATAGGACCTTAGAGCTGTCAATGCTACGATGGTAGTTATGGGGGCCACTCAACCTGGCCTCCCTGTTCCAGTAATTATTCCTAAGCATTGGCATATGATTGTAATTGACTTGAAAGATTGTTTCTTTACTATTTCCCCTACATCCCAATGATTCACAACGGTTTGCCTTTAGTGTTCACTCTGTTAATTTGCAAGAACCCTATAAAAGATACCAATGGGTAGTATTGCCTCAGGGTATGGCTAATAGTCCCACCATTTGTCAGAATTATGTGGCATCTGCCATAGAGCCTGTCAGGATGCATTTCCCTGCTGTATATATTATTCATTAAATGGATGATATTATGCTGGCTGCCCAGACAGAGGAGGAGGTATTATCTGCCTTAGTTGACTTGCAGGAGATGCTGAAACAGGCTAATTTACAGATCTCACCTGAAAAAATTCAAAAGCATTTTCCTTATCAATATTTAGGTGATCAGTTGTTGCAGAATGGTGTTAAACCTCAAAAGGTTACTTTAAGATTGGATTCCCTTTCCACTCTCAATGATTTTCAGAAGCTTCTGGGAGATATTAATTGGATTTGTCCCAGTTTAGGAATTACTTCTGGACAGTTAAAACCTTTGTTCAATATTTTGCAAGGAGATCCTGATCCTACTTCTGCCCAACATTTAACACCAGAGGGTTGTACTTGCATAGAACTTCTGCAAAAGGCCCTATCTCAGGTCCGTGTGAATTATATAGATTATAACCAACCGTTATTGCTATTGATAGTCTGTATAGCCCATGCTCCTACTAGAGGTTTCTGGCAGACTGGGCCTATATTGTGGGTGCATTCCCAGGCTTTGCCTGCTGAAGTGGTAGTTGCGTATCCTCAAGCTATAATAACTCTTTTATTTAGGGCCCAGAAATCTAGCCTGCATATTTTTGGAAAGGAGCCTGATCTAATAATCTCTCCTTTCTCTTCAGCCCAAGTAACTTGGCTTCAAAATAATAATGATGATTGGGCAATTTTTATGTCTTCTACCCTCAGCAAATTTGACAATCGTTATCCTCCAAATAAGTTAGTTGAATTTTTAAAAATGCACCCTGTTGTTTTTCCTAAAATTATACAGAAGCAGCCTATTCCTCATGCTAGGGTGGTCTTTACTGATGGGACCTCTAAAGGTATTACAGCAGTCTTTTCCTGGGGGGTAGTCAAATGAATTATGGCCGCCACCCTTTCTGCTCAGTTGGCAGAATTGCAGGCTGTTCTTTTGGCTCTATAGTTATTTCCTAATACACCTATGAACATTTATTCCGATAGTAAATATGTAACTCAAATTCAGCCTTCTCTGGAAACATCTGCCTATGTAGCTCCCATTTCTTCAGTACATGGTCTTCTCTTACAGATTCAGAGATTAATTTGGCTGAGACAGGATCCTCTTTTTATTGGACACTTAAGAGCACACACATTCCTGCCTGGACCCTTGAGTGAGGGAAACAGGATGACGGATGCCCTTACGAGCCCATAGCTCTGACAGCAATCACAGGGCTAGATAAAGCTTGGCAATTACACCATAAATTCCACCTCAATGCCAGGTCCTTAAGTTATCATAGTGGCATTACCAAAGATCAAGCCACCCAAATAGTTACAGATTGTCTATCTTGTGCAGAGTTCCTTCCAATTCTGCAAACTGGGGTCAATCCTAAAGGGCTCCTGCTGAATCACATTTGGCAAATGGATGTAACTCACTTTCCCAGCTTTGGTAAATTACAATATGTTCAGGCTTACTTTTTGCTTCAGCTCACTCAGGGGAAAAGATACGAAATGTTAAGGCACATCTGCTCTTGGCTTTCACCTCTATGGGCAATACCAAGCAAATAAAAACTGATAATGGCCCTGCATATACTAGTGCTGGTCTTGCCAAATTTCTAGATGACTATGAGATCATTCATAAAACCGGGATCCCATATAATGCCCAGAGACAAGCATTGGTAGAACGTGCACATCACACCATTAAGGCTTACCTTGCTAAAATAAAAAAGGAGGAGTATGGAGGAAACTCCTCCCCACATTCTCAATTAACTTATATTTTGTATATTCTCAATTTTTAAACTGTGGATGATTCAGGCTTATCTGCTGCAGATAGGCACTGGAGACCTCCCAAGTCACATAAAGGACTGGTTAAATGAAAAGATCTTTCCACTGGTCAGTGGAAGGGTCTGGACCCCATACTGGTGTGGGCCCGAGGGTCTGCTTGTGTCTTTCCACAGGACAATGGGGTACCAATCTGGGTTCCTGGGCGTTCGTACATCCTGTTGTTGCACAAGAGTCAGCCCAGCCAACAGGAGACTGTTTGGGCTCTTGTGAAGAGCCCCCCCCCCCCATCCTGATGCCAGTAGGTCTGAGCATACAAGCATGGCCATATTTGACTAATCACAGCCTGGGCAGGGTTAGCTTTTCTGTGGCACAGGATGGCTGGCAAGGCCTGGTGATCTATTGTGAAAGGAGAGATTTTGGAATTACTGCCACTGTTATTGTCACTGTGGCTGCAGGCATTGCCATTTCTCAGTCTGTTACTACTATGCACATGATGGATAAACTCTCAGGAGAGGTGGGCAGTGTGTTGGTTACTCAGAATTCCCTAAATTCTATGATACAATTGGCTATCTAAAATCTTAATCAGTGAACAGCCTTATTACAGGAGACTAGAGTTCCAAACATTACAGAGGATGCCTTCATAAAGGGCCTATAGATGTTGGGAAGCTTGCTAACAAGCTGAAGAGATGCTATCACACTAGGCATCCTGCTATGTGGCTTAGGAGGTTTTTTTTTCTGGAGCCTCTGCCACATGAGAAAGCAATAGGCATTCAACAGTTCCATAGCAAACAGGTCCTCATGCCTTTGGCAGGGAATAACCCCACTGCCCTGACTTGGCTGAGCCTTGATAAATGAGTATCCAATGATGGGTAAGATCATGGACGTACCTATCCACCTAAGACAGGAGGGTTTTGAAGCACAAAGCCTTTCCAATGACAGTTAAGATAGGAAACCAATGTCCTGGTGACCTAAGACAGGAGCTCATTTGTATTTTATATAAAGGGGGGATCTGTAGGAACCAGGCCCGACTAGGCTGCCTGCCTGTCTTGCTGTTTCATGTCCTGCTTCTAGCAGCTTCCGTGTCTGTGTTTATGTTGGTTAGCTAGTCATGTTTACTGCTCTGAGAACCCTACTCTCCTCAAGACTTTTCCTCCTGTGTGCAATCACCTCTTGAGGGATTTCACATGCGAGTGGCATTTCTGTTTTGCTGCCTATAAAAAGGCTCTTTGGACACTGAATAAAAGCTGCTGCCACTGCTGCCGCTGCTGCTCTCTTAGCACGAAGGACCTGCTGTTTTATTGTGTGTGTGTGTGAGTTAAATCCGCAGTCCCTTGCCCTTGACTCGGTACCGCGATGGCACGGGCGCCACATAACTCACTGCTTTCTCTTCTTCCTTCTTTCTTTTTGTGGGGGTTGGGAAATTTCAAGACAGGATTTCTCTATGTAACAGCCCTGGCTGTCCTGGAACTCTCTTTGTAGACCAGACTGGCCTGAAACTCAGAGAGATCCACTTGACTCTGCCTCCGAAGTGTTAGGATTAAAAGCAAGTGTTACCACGCCTAGCTAAGAAAAGTGTTCTTTCCATACCCCAGCCCCACCCCCAGGGGTGGTGGTGGGCTGCTCTATTTCTTACTGTGGATGTGATGCCCAGCTGCTCCAAGCTCTTGATTTCTCAGCTTTGAT